>NC_068939.1:89998765-90311893 GCF_016801865.2 Culex pipiens pallens | reverse complement strand
AAAGGTTATCATGTTATACATTTTTAGAAGACCTTTCCAACGAGCCTAAAACATCAAAGATCTGATAACCCTATCAAAAAATATAAGCACTTAGGTTTTATTTATACACTTTTTGAAGACCGGATCTCAGATATTAAAATGAAAGCAATATCCGGATCGATAATGCGATTCATTGTTTGTTGGATAATTAAAAGGCCTTTCAAATGATACTATAAGATTGAAAATCTGCTAACCCTATCATTTGTAGGTTGAACATTTTTATTTTACCAAAAACAAAACTATGTTATTGTGAGGAAGGCATCAACCACCCTACGGTGGATTAAGTAACGTTTTTTATATTTTTTTGTATAAGTTTTCGATATTTTCAAAGATGTATTGTCGCCTTAAACATATCAAAAAATGTCCAAAATTAAAAAAATCTATTTTTTTAAATAGAAAGTTAAAATAATATCACTAGTAAGTCATTTAGTTTTTTGGATGCTGTTTAAAAAAATCGTAGAATCATTGAGAAAAGTTCATTTTTAATGTTTTTTGTGAGCCTTCAAAATGTTGAAGAAAATCATTTCTACAACATACATGATTTGGGAGGTTTAAACATGCTTAAAGTATTCCTTAAAAGTTGCCACTCTAACTCATTGTATCCATTTCAAAGCTCCAAATCCTGCACCAGATGTTCCTCTCTGCGAGCGTGGGAGATTCCGCTGCCCGCTGACCAGTCCCGGTCAGACGCAGGAAGTTGTTGATTCAACTACAATGTTTGCCGATCTTCTTCCTGACTTCCCGCTGGTTGTCGTCCTCTTCTGGGAGGTCCCTTTTTCCCCCGGCCCATCAGTCCGGTCTGTCTGTCTGTCTGTCTGGATGTGTTTAGCGACGTGGGCACCCATTTGGGTGGAATAACAAATTAACTTCCTTTTCGATAGCCAAGACCCAGCCATTGTCTTCGCTGCTGCTGCTTAATTTATCCACTCCACAGTTTGCAACTTAGTTGCACTTTTCAACGCCTTCGGGGGGCTACAAAGTGTCCGCGTGCCTCCCTTTTTTTTGCCTGTTCCCTTGGCAACAATGTTGCACCCCGGACAGGACAGCGTCAATCACGAGGGAAGCCGCGAGCGGAAGACCCAAGATCGACGTAGGACCGAAAGGAAATGGCATCGTACATGGGGTTGATTTTTTTTGTGTGTTTGACTCAATGTAGCTCTGCTGGACTCCTCACTTGTGCCGACGGCCCCGTTTGTGGGTCCAATGGTGGAATTATTTATGCCAATTATGGGGGCCTTTGTTGGCAGTTTAAATCGACCCGGTTATCCGGCTGTCAGTCTGCGTCAGACTTGGGTATCAATTGAAGATTGCGATTTTTTTTGGTTGCAATTCTATCAAGTAGCAGTTTTCTGACATGGAAACCAGTAGAATTAGATTTAATTGAAAATGATCTCAAATTAATGTTCAACTCTTAAGCTTTAAGTTTAATAACAAATCCACATCCACATTTCCAATATGCATTAGTAAATGAAAAAGTCAACCACGCTACCGACTAAAGATAATCATCATCAAGGTTTCGATTCAGCGATGCTTTGGTTTTCGATTTCCGCCGAACTCTGCAGACTCATCAAATCCAACGCATATTCTGAAAACGGCTTCCGAGTGTAGAAACCGTGGAACTTCGTCGTACTCATGGTCGTCGTCGTCCTCCTCCTTGGCTAGACGCAAATCAGCATTTGTTCGACCGCCAACCTCTGCCAACCTAAAGTCGCGCGCTCCCAGAGCTGAGGAGGTCTTTGTGTAATTCACTTTTCCTCGGTACTTGCTTAAGTTCTTGGCCACATCGCAGACAGGTTTTCACCTTTTCTCGCGCCAAAGCTCGAGCGGTTGAGGTCTGCTACTCGGCGTTGAGAGACCCCTGTGGGAAGTGGGGACCAAGTGGGGGAATTGATAATTTTGCAAGAAGAACCCCGAGTGGAAAAGCACAAGAATTACATTACCATCGGGGAGAGAACAATCTGCTGGCAGCTTGATTTTTTTTGCCGAGTCTTGTGCTGAGTGAGGGTCGTTCAAAAACCACGTGTTGGTCTTGAAAAAACAAAAAAAAAACAAAAAAAAAACCAAAAAACAAAAAAAAAACAAAAGACAAAAAACAAAAAAAAAAATCTTTAATTAACTTTAAAAACTTTGAAAACTTTAAAAACTTTAAAAACTTTAAAAACATTAAAAACTTTAAAAACTTTAAAAACTTTAAAAACTTTAAAAGCTTTAAAAACTTTAAAAACTTTAAGAACTTTAAAAACTTTAAAAACTTTAAAAACTTTAAAAACTTTAAAAACTTTAAAAACTTTAAAAACTTTAAAAACTTTAAAAACTTTAAAAACTTTAAAAACATTGAAAACTTTAAAAACTTTAAAAACTTTAAAAACTTTAAAAACTTTAGAAACTTTAAAAACTTTAAAGTTTAAAAACTTTAAAAAATTTAAAAACTTCAAAAACTTTAAAAACTTTAAAAACTTTAAAAACTTTAAACCTGAAACTTAAAACATGAAACTTGAAACTTGAAACTTGAAAAATGAAACATGAAACATGAAACATGAAACATGAGACTTGAAACTTGAAACTTGAAACTTGAAACTTGAAACTTGAAACTTGAAACTTGAAACTTGAAACTTGAAACTTGAAACTTGAAACTTGAAACTTGAAAGCTTGAAAGCTTGAAAGCTTGAAACTTGAAACTTGAAACTTGAAACTTGAAACTTGAAACTTGAAACTTGAAACTTGAAACTTGAAACTTGAAACTTGAAACTTGAAACTTTAAACATGAAACTTGAAACATGAAACATGAAACTTGAAACATGAAACTTGAAACTTGAAACTTGAAACTTGAAACTTGAAAGTTGAAACTTGAAACTTGAAACTTGAAACTTGAAACTTGAAACTTGAAACTTGAAACTTGAAACTTGAAACTTGAAACTTGAAACTTGAAACTTGAAACTTGAAACTTGAAACTTGAAACTTGAAACTTGAAACTTGAAACTTGAAACTTGAAAGCTTGAAAGCTTGAAAGCTTGAAAGCTTGAAACTTGAAACTTGAAACTTGAAACTTGAAACTTGAAACTTGAAACTTGAAACTTGAAACTTGAAACTTGAAACTTGAAACTTGAAACTTGAAACTTGAAACTTGAAACTTGAAACTTGAAACTTGAAACTTGAAACTTGAAACTTTAAACATGAAACTTGAAACATGAAACATGAAACTTGAAACATGAAACTTGAAACTTGAAACTTGAAACTTGAAACTTGAAAGTTGAAACTTGAAACTTGAAACTTGAAACTTGAAACTTGAAACTTGAAACTTGAAACTTGAAACTTGAAACTTGAAACTTGAAACTTGAAACTTGAAACTTGAAACTTGAAACTTGAAACTTGAAACTTGAAACTTGAAACTTGAAACTTGAAACTTGAAACTTGAAAGCTTGAAAGCTTGAAAGCTTGAAAGCTTGAAACTTGAAACTTGAAACTTGAAACTTGAAACTTGAAACTTGAAACTTGAAACTTGAAACTTGAAACTTGAAACTTGAAACTTGAAACTTGAAACTTGAAACTTGAAACTTGAAACTTGAAACTTGAAACTTGAAACTTGAAACTTGAAACTTGAAACTTGAAACTTGAAACTTGAAACTTTAAACATGAAACTTGAAACATGAAACATGAAACTTGAAACATGAAAGTTGAAACTTGAAACTTGAAATTTGAAACTTGAAACTTGAAACTTGAAACTTGAAACTTGAAACTTGAAACTTGAAACTTGAAACTTGAAACTTGAAACTTGAAACTTGAAACTTGAAACTTTAAACATGAAACTTGAAACATGAAACATGAAACTTGAAACATGAAACTTGAAACTTGAAACTTGAAACTTGAAACTTGAAACTTGAAAGTTGAAACTTGAAACTTGAAACTTGAAACTTGAAACTTGAAACTTGAAACTTGAAACTTGAAACTTGAAACTTGAAACTTGAAACTTGAAACTTGAAACTTGAAACTTGAAACTTGAAACTTGAAACTTGAAACTTGAAACTTGAAACTTGAAAGCTTGAAAGCTTGAAAGCTTGAAAGCTTGAAACTTGAAACTTGAAACTTGAAACTTGAAACTTGAAACTTGAAACTTGAAACTTGAAACTTGAAACTTGAAACTTGAAACTTGAAACTTGAAACTTGAAACTTGAAACTTGAAACTTGAAACTTGAAACTTGAAACTTGAAACTTGAAACTTGAAACTTTAAACATGAAACTTGAAACATGAAACATGAAACTTGAAACATGAAAGTTGAAACTTGAAACTTGAAATTTGAAACTTGAAACTTGAAACTTGAAACTTGAAACTTGAAACTTGAAACTTGAAACTTGAAACTTGAAACTTGAAATTTGAAACTTTAAAAACTTTAAAAACTTTAAAAACTTTAAAAACTTTAAAAACTTTAAAAACTTTAAAAACTTTAAAAACTTTAAAAACTTTAAAAACTTTAAAAACTTTAAACCCGGATAAACTAAAACTATATGAATTCTAGTGAGGACCTTAAAACAACCTTATGAGTTATGGTCACCATTTGTAATAATGTTATTTGGCGGACCTTGATAACTATTTGTCAAATGGTTACCATTAGTAATAGAGTTATTTGAATGTTTGTAATGGTCAACTATTTTCTTGATGACTTTAAAAAACTATTTGAGGATGTTTACTCAAATGGTTACCCTAAATCATAAGGTGATTTTTAAGTTCAAATGGTTCATATTGATTCACGATTACCATATAGAAACATTAAATACCCATTTGAAAAATAGTTAGAATTTGCAGACGATGTTAATGTGGCGGTGCAGACCTTTTCTAATATTCTCTCGTACGCAATTGACCGTCACGTACCCAAAAAAGCAATCCTGCCCCCCGATCGCAACCCGTGGCAGACCAACGAGTTGAAGAAGCTGAAATCCAAAAAACGAGCCGCTCTCAAAAAGTTTTTCCGAAGGCGCACACTACCACTCAGAGACCACTACCTTCGACTGAACCAACGGTACAAGACCCTAAACAATCACTGTTACAACCGCTATCGATACCGGATCCAACAAAAACTGAAATCTAATCCGAAGGCCTTCTGGAAACACTTCAATGACCAGAGGAAAGAAAGTGGTTTGCCTTCCTCTATGTTCCTTGACAACGAGACCGCTTCAAATCCCGATACCATCTGTCAACTGTTTGCAGAGAAATTTTCCAGAATGTTCATCAATGAATCCCTTTCACCGCACGAGGTCGCAGCCGCCACAGAAAATGTGCCACCCTGCGGCAACGTTCTGGACCGACTCGTACTCGACGACCAACGAATCATGAACGCAGCTGCCAAATTGAAATCAACCTCATCAGTAGGACCTGATGGAATCCCCTCTAGTATCCTGAAAAAGTGCATCCAATGTCTGCTGTCTCCACTACGATTCCTGTTCCAGCACTCTCTCGACAAAGGGGTTTTTCCGGACCTGTGGAAAACTGCTTTCATGTTTCCAGTCTATAAAAAGGGGAACAAACGTGACATCGACAACTACCGGGGGATCTCGGCGCTTTGCGCCGTCTCCAAACTGTTCGAGCTCGCTGTGCTCGACCTAGTGTTTTTTCACTGCAAGCAACAGATCTGCGCTGAGCAACATGGCTTCATGCCGGGACGTTCGACTACATCGAACTTGCTGACCTTCACCACCTACCTGACCAAGGGGCTAGCTAGTCGAAGCCAAACCGACGTAATCTATACTGATCTCTCCGCAGCCTTCGACAGGCTCAACCATGACATCGCGATCGCTAAGCTCGAAAAACTAGGGTTTAGTGGCAGTTTGCTCGGTTGGTTTCAGTCCTATCTTTCCAGACGAACAATCAGTGTGAAGATCGGCGAATGCGTCTCGCTGCTATTCCTCGCCTACTCCGGTGTAGCGCAAGGAAGTCACTTGGGGCCTCTTATATTCTTGCTCTACTTTAACGACAGCAATTTTGTACTGGATGGACCAAGACTCGCTTATGCCGACGATTTGAAGATCTTCCGGTACGTGAACTCAACGCATGACGCTGAACTGCTTCAACAGCAGCTGGACAAATTCGCCGACTGGTGTGCCACTAACCGCATGACCTTAAATCCTCAGAAGTGTTCCGTTATATCGTTCACCAGGAAGCTCAGGCCGATCACGCACAACTACACGCTCCTCGGAACAACCGTCCCGCGGGTCGAATGCATAAACGATCTCGGAGTGCTGCTAGACGCGAAACTCACGTACAAGAATCACGTCGCATACATCGTTGCAAAAGCCTCAAGACTGCTTGGTTTCATATTTCGTGCGACCAAAAAGTTCACCGACGTCTACTGCCTGAAGTAATTGTACTGCGGCCTCGTCCGGTCAACCCTGGAATACAGTTCCGTGGTGTGGAATCCCTGGTACCAGAATAGCTCGGAGAGGATCGAGAGCGTGCAGCGGCGATTCATTCGTTTCGCACTCCGCTTGCTTCCATGGAGAGACCCCCACCGTCTCCCAAGCTACGAAAGCAGATGTCAGCTTATCCATCTGGACTCTTTAGCTGTTCGTCGCAACGCCGCACGTGTAACCGCTGTTGCCGACCTGCCCACATCAAGGATTGATTGCCCCTCCCTACTCGGTGAGCTGAATCTGCAAGCTAGATCTCGTGTGCTGCGCGGAGGTGCCTTCTTTCGAATCCCACTTGAAGCTGCCAACTACAGTGCACACGGCTCCATCATCGGACTTCAACGGACCTTCAATCGAGTAGCCTCAATTTTTGATTTTAATGTGTCACATGATGTTTTGAAAAAGCAATTTTTGGAGTTTTTTAGATGTAATTAAATTATTATTGTGTAACATAGTCACAGTATCATTGGGGTCATTGATGGCCTGTTGATACTTAACAAACAAACAAACAAAAAGCGTTTACCAAATTTGACTAAGTTTTGTTTTCAAATGAAAGAATCAAACTTTTTTGTCTGTAGCTTTGTCTGTTTGTGCTAGAGTCGGATTTGGGCAACTTCCGGAACAAGATTTTGTCTGACTAAGTTGCCGGAAAAGTGTACGATCTACTCAACGATGGTGGGGCTGATACAAGCGAAGAATTACAACTTTGGCGGAGAGTTTGTGAACCATATGGTAATGGCATTCACTTTACGGTGAAGTTTTCGTCGTGCAGCTGCACCAGTAGTACCAAGTTATGTGGACATCATTTGGCTTACTTGGCCCTGGATTTTACCCACATTTGAGCTGCCAAAGAAAGCCAATCCGAAGTTTACCAATTTTAATTGACAGAATCCAAACCAACAAAAGGAGAAAACAAACTGAGGAGCTCAAAAACAAAAAGGCTCGAAAATGTCGGTTCCTTTTGATGCGCTACAATTCATGTTTGTGATAATTGTTACTTTATTTCAATTGTATGAGCGAATTATTTTTCAACAGTTGATAATTTTGGATTTACGGCATATTTGCGAGAGCAGGTAACGAGCGTAGCGAGAGAAGAGAAACGAAAGAGCGCACCAGGCAGAATATTATTACTCTGCTTTGCGCGCTCTCTCGTTTCTCTTCTCTCGCTATGCTCGTTACCTGCACTCGTTGCAGGCTGGCGCAGGCAAAAACAGTCTGAAGTGAAACGTTTGTGCGGCTGGTTGTTGTCTACGTTTTGTGCGCAGGTATAATTTTCAAACAAATGATTTGATTTACCAGACATTGTTTACATTTTTCTTGTTGATCATTTCAGCGCCGTGGAGAACTTGAAACAACGGAACAGCTGGTGCTGGAGGATTCGGCGGCAGCCGACCGACAAAACAAAATCGAAGCGAACGCACGATTGGCATTAATCAAGGAAATCATTTGAATCATCAGATAAGTACACATATTTGAATGTTACATTCTACTCGATACTTTGTGATTTTTTTTTCTTTTTTTTCAGGTTTGGACGACTTTGGCAGTATGATCAACCGAACAGAATCAGCAATCAACTAGAATTAAAGCCAAAAAAGTTTTAATATTATTGTTGTGAACCATCCGTCAAAAAGTGAACAATTCTGTAAAAATTAGGTAGGTAAAAAAATGCTAGAAAACCTATTAAAAACCATTTGAAAACTATTTCTCAAATAGTGGAACTGGGAGAAAATTATAGAATTAACCATAAATAATTATGTGAAAACTATTTCTATAATAGTAGCGCTCGGTAAAAATAGCAAGAAAAACCCTAAAAAACCATTTACGAACCATTTGTAAAACAGTAGCAGCAAGGTTAAAAATTGTAAGAAAAACCTTAAAATACCATTTAAAAACCATTTCTGAAACAGTAAAAACCGGAGGAAAAAGGTCGCTTCCACGCGAAAATTAACTTTATTTTTACCATTACACAAATGGTAATCTGACGAAACGTTGTTCGGGGATTTTTAAGGTTACCGTTGCTAACCACCCTCATCTCAGATGGTGTAGTGTCCTAGATTTCCTGTGCTCACTCCGATTGTCACCGATGGCCTTCAGCCCGTCCGCCCGCTAACCATCGGTTCGCGTCGTCGTTCCCTGTCCGCTCCGGCCGGTGGCTTTCTCTTGACTAAATAACCACGCGCTCTTAAGTCAGAATCGAACACAAAGGCTTGCACGCAAGGTGTGATGCAAACGCAATATGCATGCAAGGTGTGGTGAAATATAAATACAAGTTCGGTGACTTGCATCGCATAGGACCCTACACCCCCATCTTACCTTAATAAAAAACAAATAACTGTCAAATCTACAGATGACTCTATTCTTGAACGTACCTTCAAAAATATAACATTATCACACTCTCCACGAACTTGCTTCAGGGATATATTGTAAAACTAAATAAAGAAGACTATAACAAAGGACTATAATTGTTTGGCAAGAAATAAGGGCAATACTCTTGGCAATACTAACAACTTATAAACTATTCTTCACATTTCCTTTCAATTCAAAATCTAATAAGCAAACAAACAGTCATTGTAATCCTGTACACTTCTCTCCAACACGATTTTTTTTTCATGTTAAATTCTTTGACTACCTTCAAGCAAAATCCAGCTCGAATTAATCCTTTTTTTATGCTCTACTTCAGTCACGACGGGCTCGTAGATGTCTATGAGATGTCTCGTTGGCAAAACTAAATTAGCCAAAAGTTCATTACCGATAGATGTCTAGTAAATGTCTCGATAAACGTCCGATGCGGGCAGCATTTTGACTAGGACGTTTAAACTAAATTCATTAAAGAGTTTGTCTAAAATCGGAGTACGAATGTCACAAAAAGTGACGTTCTACGTTCTTCTCTCAACCAAATCTTTAACCAACAAAACATGATTGGAAGAATTAAACTGCCAAAACGATCATGTCTCTCAAATCATTAAGAAACCTAACCAAACCATAAAAAAATCTTTTCATTGGCAACTATTATCGATAGCAATATAGTTAACTCTCCAGAGATTTTTTTTCTATTTTGATATTGACCGTTTTGCCCAAAAAGACACGCGGCAAACCAGCCTCGAATGGCGAGCCGCACTTTCGACAAATGCGCGTTTCAAGCCCATACCGCGCGTTTTGTTTTTACTTCGTGATTTTCTGCTTCTGTGAAATAGAAAAAGCATCTGGCAACAATGTCTACGGCACATTCTGAAATGTCGTGTACCTTCCAGGGAAACGAAAAATACACTCAAATATTGCATTCATTATTGCATTCATAATCAAGTCACGGCATGTATCAATGACGCAAAACTAGTTAACAAAACCATAGCTAAACATAATTGTTAGCCAGCTGTCTGTAAACTCTCGTATCAGAAGCACTTCCTCAGTTGACAAGCTGAAACTTTTTTTTTATTTCAAATCACGTTGGGCTAACCGTCTAGCATAAGCATAAGCATTAATGTGATGTATAGTGGTTGTGAGAAGAATCTACAATCTGTCAAACAATCTGTGGGCTTCAAAACAATCTATGCATTGCATCTTCTACAATAAACAACTATAATCACTAGAAGTCAAAATCAATTTTCCAAACAACATTCCACGCGTGAACTTCGGTTACTCACACAAAAGACACTAAATGTGTGTTGCTTCCACTGATCCTTCACATTCACTGATATTACAATTGTTCATCCTTCTCGAGCTTGTTTACGAAAAGTTACCAAAACCTTCATCCCCTTCACAAAATAAGTGTTGAAACTTCAGTACTCAGTTGTTCCAACTGTCGCAACATCTATTCCGTTATTCATTCGCACATTCTACATAAATTTGGCAAAATTTGTTCACAAATCCTGAGTTACTGCATATAGTCGTTACATTTGTTAAGATCAAAATCACATATCATAACATGCTCGCCGCATCTCATTTATTTCTAATTCAGCAAGAGCTCCTTCAATAATTGTAACCTTATTTTTTATTGAACCTTCATCGTGCCATTTTAATCACATTATAGACCTCCTGCTCTGTGCTGCGAAGCTTGTCAGCCAACTTGTAACGGCATACTTGCCTTTAACTGTTTACATTGCTAAATGCTTGACTCATCAACCTTTATTAAATTTACAACAACACCAATTCATAGAACCATTCCGCTAACATAAACAGCATATCGCTTCTCATCCTCTCTAACGTTTTTTTTTTACCTATCATGCTTTAAAAACGACTGTTATGGCAAATAACGTTAACTGTTTCAAGCTCGGTGTCGAGTGCAGTTCATCATTCTACGCTGCAATCTTGTCTTTGAACGTGTCATTTCTACATGACTCCTTTTCAGAAACTCTACTATCTCCACAATAACTAGTGAAACAATCAAACTCTTTCTAGATGTGTAATGGTGCTTTCCCTAGTGCTTTCCACAACAGTTAGAACTTTTAAACTCTCTGGAATACCCGCTGCACATAATTCAGCATTACAACACCCCATTTTTTTTAGTTCATAAGTGACGTCACTATGTTGCCATCTATGTAACAAACAACTCTAACATTGACATCTGCATGGAAGAAGTTCTCACACATCGAGCCCTCCAGGCCTCAATTTCGAACACGTCTCAAAAACGGCAGATTTAAACTAACTACAATGAATCTTGTATTAATCCATGCTGTTACGATGTACTATGTACTTTTCAGCCGAACTTCACATCGATCCTTGCAGGCATCGATTTCTTGCACTTCTCAAAACATCTAAACCTCAAATCGATTCCGTTAGCTTCGATCTCTTACACATCTCAACGACAGCCGAACCTCATATCGATTCACGCAGGCATCGATCTCTTACATTTCTCAGAAATATCCAAACCTCATATCGATCCTCGCAGGCATCGATCTATTGTACGTCTCAACGACGGACGAACCTCCTTGCACATCTCAACGATGGCTGAACCTCCTATCGATCCACGCAGGCATCGATCTCTTGCACATCTCAACGATGGCCGAACCTCCTATCGATCCACGCAGGCATCGATCTCTTGCACATCTCAACGATGGCCGAACCTCCTATCGATCCACGCAGGCATCGATCTCTTGCACATCTCAACGATGGCCGAACCTCCTATCGATCCACGCAGGCATCGATCTCTTGCACATCTCAACGATGGCCGAACCTCCTATCGATCCACGCAGGCATCGATCTCTTGCACATCTCAACGATGGCCGAACCTCCTATCGATCCACGCAGGCATCGATCTCTTGCACATCTCAACGATGGCCGAACCTCCTATCGATCCACGCAGGCATCGATCTCTTGCACATCTCAACGATGGCCGAACCTCCTATCGATCCACGCAGGCATCGATCTCTTGCACATCTCAACGACGGCCGAAATTCATATCGATCCTCGACAGCATCGATATCTTACACTTCTCAAAATATCCAAAACTTATATCGATCCTCGCTGGCATTGAACCTTTACCTTTTATCAGTTTCATTTGTTGGTGGTTTTCTGAGCAGTCAGCCACTAACATAAGTGATTCACATCACAATACTTTCACATAAGTACAATTCTGTTAATAAACATTGGCACAAACACGTCAGTGCTACCGCCAGTAATCCGCCAATTTTCTTATTTTAAGCCATGATGCACACCAAACCCATCTTTTTTTCCAAAATTTCCCCCAAATCTGCTTTCAATATAAACTATGCAATAAAGTACAATAATTTTTCAGCTTTTGTTTTCATCCACAATCAAATCAAAATTTCGAAGAAATTCACTTATTTTCCAAGCGAAGCTTAACATTTTTTCGTCGTTACCTCTTGCCTTTAGCTTAAGAAATTATTGCCAAACCTCATAATTTTTTTTTTCGACTCAGCATTCCGAATTTTCACATTTTTTTTCAATGACTCACCTTTTTTTCTTTAGACAAACCCAACCACAACACTTTCCTCCTTTTTCACAACAGCACAACACATTTTTTTCTCCCTCACAAAATTCACTGGATCCATTTACTGTTATTATTTATTGTAAACAAACATCAATTTCACCATCAAAACACAGTTGACCCATGCCGAATTTCCTTTTTTTTTTACCCTCGTCGCCAATTGTAGTGTCCTAGATTTCCTGTGCTCACTCCGATTGTCACCGATGGCCTTCAGCCCGTCCGCCCGCTAACCATCGGTTCGCGTCGTCGTTCCCTGTCCGCTCCGGCCGGTGGCTTTCTCTTGACTAAATAACCACGCGCTCTTAAGTCAGAATCGAACACAAAGGCTTGCACGCAAGGTGTGATGCAAACGCAATATGCATGCAAGGTGTGGTGAAATATAAATACAAGTTCGGTGACTTGCATCGCATAGGACCCTACAGATGGTTGAACTTTATGAAAAATGGTAGGATACCATTTCCGATATAGTATTTTAAAGGTTTTCCTACCATTTTTCAAATAGTGGTTACGATCTCTGAAATGGTGAGTAAACCATTTAACAAAAAGTTTTTTTAAGGTTCTCGTTTATGCGGGAAAGCTTTAAAAACTTTAAAAACTTTAAAAACTTTAAAAACTTTAAAAACTTTAAAAACTTTAAAAACTTTAAAAACTTTAAAAACTTTAAAAACTTTAAAAACTTTAAAAACTTTTAAAACTTTTAAAACTTTAAAAACTTTAAAAACTTTAAAAACTTTAAAAACTTTAAAAACTTTAAAAACTTTAAAAACTTTAAAAACTTTAAAAACTTTAAAAACTTTAAAAACTTGAAACTCGAAACTTGAAACATGAAACATGAAACTTGAAACATGAAACTTGAAACTTGAAACTTGAAACTTGAAACTTGAAACTTGAAACTTGAAAGTTGAAACTTTAAACTTGAAAGTTGAAACTTGAAACTTGAAACTTGAAACTTGAAACTTGAAACTTGAAACTTGAAACTTGAAACTTGAAACTTGAATTTTGAAACTTGAAACTTGAAACTTGAATTTTCTTTTGTTTAAAAAAATTTCACAACATTTTCAAAAAAAAAAACTGCACAGTTTGCGAATGTCCCCTTTTAACTTAACCCATTCTGGAACAGTTGAGGAGGTTGAGGAGAAGTTGGTGCTACAGCAGCAACTCCAGTCAGTGCACAAAGGAAAAATTGCTTATCAATGCTGTATCGCGCGCAGAGGGCACAGGGCACTGACTGACGGACGGACACGGGAGTTGGCCAGACAAAATTCTATGAACCGGCGGCACACACTGCGGGCCCGGCCAGATTGGAGGGCGTGTGTCGGAAGAAACTGTGCCGAGGTCCGAGGACGGTGGAATTTAATATTTCATGAAGATATTGATTCGATTAAAGCAAGAGTACCAACCTCCTATCTTCGGTACCAACCAAGTGATGGGCAGCGATTGGTGATGCAAGGTCTCGATTCGATCCGAAACCGCCAAATTGAATTAGCACCCAAGAGTGCACATTACATACCGCCTCCCCGGGTTTGGAAGGGCGTTGCGAAGAATAAGTATGAGGGATTTTGGCTCATCTTTTTTCAGCGAGTAGAAGTGGATTTGGAAAGGCAAGATTCTAATCAAAGTTTAACCACAGACGTGTGGTTTTGTTTTGTATGGACATACTTATATCTTTTGATAAGTTGATAGTCACTGGATATGATCCGAAAATTACCCAAAACTTTGATTAATTAGGGATCAAAAACGAAAGAGTCAGATATAATTAATCATTTGTAATTTACTTTCGAAGAAAATGTCATAGACTTATTTAAGAATTATCAACTCGATTTTAAAATTATATATTTCATGTAAGAGTTGAGCTTTACATTGTTGCCGAAAACATTATTGGTTTTTAATGTTTATGACTTCTTTCAGTCCTCCACTTATTGGCTATTTTAAGCCCAGTCTTGTTCGTTAACCAATAAAAAAAAATTCAACATCTGTCGCCACAACGATCGAAAAGAATAAGAAAACAATTTAGGTCGACACTGACGTGTAAAAATTTACCTACATGGCTCCATGCATGTACCCATAACACATATTATTAAAATCATCTTATCATTTTAAGCTGTCCGTTTTGGCAGCAGCAGCAGCGTTCACCACTTTGTGATGCTGCCTGATGCCTTTCATTTTTGTTAAGGGCTGTCGAACCGATCACCCTCTCCGACCGTTGATGGACCTCAAAAAAAAAATACAAATTTCTGACAGCAAAAAAAAAAAAATAAGTTGTCGCACCAGCCACCGCCAAAAACGAGCAGAAAATTGCATCAACCTTAATGGCTTTTTACACCTTTTGGATGTCTTTTTCTTGTGTTGAAGCAGTGTCGGACACGTTTCACCCCGTCAGATGGCGTTGGGTGCCCGCAGTCATCATCCGGGCGTTCGGAGCAGGTCACGAAAATGAGCTTTGACAGATCCTTAAAAAAGCTGTGCGGCACTTTTGCGCTGGCTTTCGTTTTTAAGTGACTGTTATTTGGCGGGTTTGAACACGCCACCAGCACCCCCATGATAAACGTCGTTTATTGTCTTTTGAGGTAGTTTGAATCTTGACTTTGTTTGATGTTAGGAAAATCGATGGCTTCGTTTTAATAATCTTTTTTATCTTTTCTTCTCGTTTCAGGTGCGGTTTCAAAATGTGTGAAGTTGATACGCTTTGTTTAAGGTAACAAGTCGAAACAAACTATGACATATCTAATCGTAATTACAGTGGACTCTCTCGTTGTCGATATTGTATCAAATCATAGAACGAAAAATCAAAGCAATCTATTTGAAGGGACTGAAAAAATTATTGACAGCTGAAGAAATATATCGAGAAGTTCGACAGCGAGGAAGTCCACCGTATAACTAAATGGAAATTGCATTGTAAGAAATCATCAATGCTTTAAAATTCCGCACAAAATTTGTTCGGATCACAAGGATGATTTGTCTATGTACACTTACTGAGGTTGCGACTCAGTACTTGTACACAGCCAAATTAGAAGGTTAAAAGACTTGATCACACACGTACGCTTTCTCATATGGCCCTTTCGCTGTCTTAGTTTCCGTCCTTTTCAATCTTCTTCTAAGACACTATTGTAACGGCTCAGAGGTCTACCCAAGAGAATCCTCTCCAGCTCAACTCGCCACTACGTCTGGAACATTGGATTTTCAAACATTTGGGTAGTTTTCGAGCAATTCCAACAAAAATATTAGAAAAATGATTTTTCGAGAGGTCATTTATGGCCAAAAACGTACCTCAACTTTAGACAGCTGCCAAAATAACAGGATTTGTTCTAGGAACGAGATTTTTTCAGCGGAGTCATCTTAAGATGTCCCCTACACAACCCTTTTAACAGAATCCAGTTTCATTGAGAATAACCTGAGAAATGGTAAAATCCGTAAAAAATCACTTTGACCCAAACTCACCCCCACTGACGGTACTTCAATCATCAAGGGTATCAATGAGTTAATATTTGTACAAATTTGCTCGAAATTCATATACTGAATAACTAAAAAAAAACAATTTTCTGGTAGTGGAGTCATTTTTTCTGGACATCTACATTTAAAATAACAAAGTAATTCAAAATTTAATGAAATGTTTTTAAAGTCAGAGATGGTTTGAATAAAAAATAGAAATAGCAAAAGAAATGTCGATAAACAATTGTAGACCTATATTATTATTTGAAAATGTTTTTAATTTCACAAAAGTTCCATTCTTTAAAATTTAAAATCGATCAAATTGTTTTCGAGATTAACGTCAGTTGAAATTTACAGGATAATGAAGTGACACTTTGCAAATCTCGTTTTCATCGATTTGATTTCTTTGTGAACCTGTATCTCCGAAAATTTCTGTCTAATTTGCAAATTTTTAGAGAGAAAATCGTGATAAGTTTTCACAACCCTTCTGAAATTGTTTTTTTGGAGGTTCTTTTCTTTCAAGAATAATTTAAAAATGCAAAAAAAAACAAAATAAATCGAAAATATATACCCAAAAGTGTTTATAACTTGAGAACGGTACGTTTTATCAAAAATTGTAAAGTTTTAGAGTCGATTTCAATTTTAAACCCAAAAATCACAATATTTTCAATAAATCGTATCTATTTTGCTAATTAAAAATTCTATTTCGCAAATTCAACTTCATAATGAAAATAAAAAAATCAGAATTGTTTTCCGTGTAGAGCAATTCTCTACCAAACCCGGAAATAAATTTTACTTATTCTTATTTAAATTTGGCTCAAATTTTGTGGGGGTCTTCCCTATGACAAAAGAAATAATGTTGTGTCATTGGTTCACTCATAAAAGTCTCTATACAATTTTGGCAGCTGTTCATACAAAAATGGTACGTAAATATTCGAAAATCTTCAACTTTCAAGGATTTTTTTGATTGATTTGGTGTCTTCGGCATAGTTTTAGGTTGTAGGGCTATTCAAAAAAATACGTACAAGGAAAAAAAATGATTTATGATTTTTTTAAATAGTGATTTTTGAAAAAAAAAGAATTTTTTACTTAAAATTTGTTGACCTCATATTTTTAAAGTAAATTCGAATTTGCAATCAAATCAAACTTAACATTTCGGTTTTTTTTATTTTAAAAAAATTAAAAAAAATATATAAAAGAAAAAAGAAACAATTTTTTTTCAAATTCACCGAATTAACCCTCCATTTTCTAATGTCGATATCTCAGCAACTAATATGAAACATTCGGAAAATTTTCCTTCCAATATAACGCGCTTTTGAAATGTTGGTCTTGATTAAAAAATTCATAATATTGTTTTCGAAAAGATCGGAAAATTTTCCGAATGTTTGAAAATATTGTTTCAATCGTGAAAATTTCACGATTTTTTACTGTTTTAACATTAAAATCGGACTGAGATATCGACATTAGAAAATGGAGGGTTGTTTGGGTGACTATGAAAACAAAACTTTGTTTCTTTTTTCTTTTATATTAATTTAAAAAAAAAATTAAAAAAAATCAAAAAACCGAAATTTTTCAGACCAAATTTGAAAATAGTAGTTTATGCAACAAGTTGCAAAAAGAGGATTTTTTCAGCACGAGTCGTACATTTATCCAACGAGGTTCACCGAGTTGGATAAATACGAAGAGTGCTGAAAAAATCAAGTTTTGCAACGAGTTCCATACAACATTTTTTGCAATTCCGAAAAACACCCATTGAGTGAAATTTTAGATCAAATTTTTGTGTATTTTGTCAATAAATCGGTTAAATCAAAAAAATTTAGAAAAGTTTTACTTTTTGAAACAAGTGCTGAAAAGTTCAACTTTTCAGCACCCATTTCAGTGCTGAAAAGTAGAACTTTTCAGCATTTATTTTGAAAAGTATTCAATTCTGTTATTTTTGGTACAGAAAAGTAGGCTATTTCGTCGTTCAAGAATTACAGGAAAAGTATGTAGTTTCACGACGGAATTGCAAAAACATATTTTCCTGTTTCTTTTTCTTTTATCCTCTGTATCTCAGCAACAAATGGTCCAATCTTCAATGTTTCTTAGACAGAATTGTAGGATATGTCCGAAACTTTTCGAAAAAAAATATTTCAGGAATGAACAATCATGGACACTGTTTTAAAAAGTAATAAAAAGGAATTTATCGGACAAAATTTAACTTTAAATAGCTATATTTGAAAACGGTGCACTTAACATGGTCTCGCCCGTGTGGATCAATCAGACCGCGCACTGGACTCACAATCCAGAGGTCGCCGGTTCGAATCCCGCGGCGGGCGCTCTAGAATTCTTTGTGTAAATATGGGTATTCGGCGCCTTCGCTCCGTGCCATACCTTCATACACTTAGGAGCCCAGGGCGACGAAGTCCTTGTAGATAAAAAGGAATACACTAGTGGTTGGTACTAGCAATAGTGGCCGACAGCTATAAAGTCAACTTCGTATTTTCGTTTTTCGCACTTCCCGGACAGACGGTAATAACAAAATTCATGCCATTTCAATAACAAATACTGTTAAAATAACAAAAAGTGTTATGGAATCTTCTTGAAAAATCAATTTTTGCATAAGAGTTTAAAAACAGTTTATGTTATCATAACAAAATTTGTTATTGGTCTGATATTGGTTGACAGTCAAAACAACTTGGAAATAACATTTTTTGTTATAGAAGAATACCTCCAACTGTTATTGGGATGGTCGGATTAGTTGTTAAAATAACAAAAAATAATAACATAGATTTGTTTGAAGAATAACTCAAAATGTTATTAGTCTGTTATTACAATAACAATTCAATAACAAAAAAATCATAACGACGAATAACAAATCATGTTATAAATAATATAAAATGTTATTGATCTAGTATTTTCAAATAACAAAAAATGTTATTCCCAAGTTATTTCCGTCTGCTCGGGTTAACAATAAAAATTGCAAAGTATTTTTCGATTGCCAATTCGATTTAAACATAAATAATGGGGTCAAAATTTAAAGTGTAAAAAATATATTTCGTCGGCAAAATGTTGGCTGAATTTCTTAAAAGATCAAGAAAAAGAAAAAAAATGATTTTTTGTGGAAAAAAAGTTAATAAAAAATCACAATTTTTTTCTGCGTTTTTTTCTGAATAGTCTTCAACAATACCTACAACTTTGCCGAAAACACCAAATCAATCAAAAATTCCTTGAAAAGTTACAGATTTTCGAATAGTTACGTTCCAGCTGGCAAAATTATTTGAAGACTTTTATGGGTGAATTCATGACACAAAATTACTTCTTGGTCAAAGGGAAGGCACCCACAAAGTTCGAGCCAAATCAAAAAATATAGGTAAAATCCATTTCCGGGTTTGGTGGAGAATTGATCATTTGTGAAATTTTTGATCACTTCGAAGAAGAATATTTTGAAAATTTTTGAATCAAGAACAAGATTTTTGAAAGGGAGTTAAATTGTATGTTTGGCCCTTTTGAAACGTTAGTGTTTATTCCAAAATTATCATTTTTTTGTTCCTGAGAGATCAGATTTTTTTCAATTGTTTCAATTTCAACATTGAAGGCTTGCTCTGATGCTATTAATTAAATTAGTCGATTGCTAAATAAAATATTGGTGTCTTCGACAAAATTGTTTAGATTGACATGCCCATCATTTTTCTAGGAAAGTTAAAATATTCCTGGATAGCTAGATTTTCTAAGCCACTCTAATCATTTTAATTTTCACTGAAGCCAAAAATGGTTCCTTACCATTTGCAACAACTCCTTTCATGACACCAAAGCGCCAAAACATCAAAATTATACTGAAAATCCAACTTCCACTTAATTTTTCATTTTGGAGCACTGTGCAACATGTACCTATCAAGCTATCAGCCAATATTTATTTCAAACAGTTGCTTTCATCGTATAATACACACCCAGACAGACTTAGTTGGAATCTTACAGCTATTGACACAAGTTGGCACGTGGAACCAATCAACTTGTGTCCTCTTATAACAGATGGTTCAAACAGAAATAGACGACTCCAATCGAAGATTATGTCGAGATATTTTAAAACTGATTTTTTTTCATAAAGACACTTAAAAACAAAAACAAGATTTTCTAGCACGAAATGCTTGATTTTCAGCATGAGAAAATCTTTCACTGCGAATCCCAAATCACCAAAGCATACTCCACAATCCGATCATACTCCACTGATTCCATCTTTTGCCCAATCCAGTAAAACCGAGATTTGCCAAATAAACACCCCCGCAGAATCGAATCTAGAATCTCGACCGGATCAATGCCATGTGGCCATCTCGTCGTACGAAAAGCGAAACCATTCTCGGCTCTCACCGAGATGGGGGTGGAGGAGGGAAAACCGTTCAAGAATCTGTCAGTAGACGAGCGCAATAGAAGCAGCAAAAATCACTCACCATGTCTCAGAGCATTAATCGAACGGAATCCGTCAAGCAAGCTCAAGTGCGCTCGATTCGTGCTTCCACCAAATTGTGGATGTACCAAGTTACAAACACGGAAAATGTATTGCATTGGATTTTTTTTTTAATTTCTGAATTTTGAGGAGAGATTTTCTGACCGATTTGATGTCATGAGTAAAGTTGAACAGGAACACACCAAATTATGAGATTCGTTTTTGTTACTAAAAAAAACTGCACTTCTGAAATTGTACGAAACAAGAAGCTTCCCGTGCATCCAAATGCGCTAGACATTTGTGCCAAAACACGAAATTCCAGACAAAGTGCCAGCGAGACGTCGTCTACTTGCCAGGACCAATTTCCGTTTGGCAAGATTTGAATGAACAAATAATAATCGAGACCGATAACCGTGAAAAATCTCCACCGTACCTTTTCGAGAGAAGAGGAAGCAGAAAAAGAAGGTGATGGAGAAGGAAAACTTCAAGGGAGTGTGTTGGAGTGGGAGTGAAAGTGAAACTTCAAATACTCAATCAACCACCCAGAACAGCTCACTACACGCTAACCAAAAATGGGAAATTTCATGTTTTTATTCAGTTCAATTTTATACAATTTTTATCTACTGAAAACTATTATTTTATTTTTATTATTATTAAAAAAATAATAGTTTACTAAAAATAAATCACCAATGTCCATTTCTGACTTTAACAAAATCTGAGTGCTTTCGATTGAACGTGCAAACACATGTCTCTGTTGGTTGGTGTAGGTGTGTACTTCTCTTGAGACGTTTGTATCGTTTCTTTTGACCACCGCGCACCGACCGCCAACAGCACACACCATCAACGTCCTCATCGTCGTCATCATCAACGTCGTCCTCAGAACATCAAACGGAGCCGAAGCTATTGAAACACACTTTACAGGTCCTTTGCCGGAGCGGAGTCCCGTCTGGAGTCTGGAACCTTGGCTCATGGGTGTGTGTGTGCACATCAGTGCGCTGAGATTTATGTTTCCAAGTGTTTGGCAATAGATTCGTCAAGTCTGGAACATTCAATTTGCGTACGCTTTGTTTCTTTATTTTGTTTGATGTTGAAAGTAAGGGAAATTCTCGTATGTTTGGCAGGTTAAGCACTCGCTCCTAACTCCATCCAATTTGCTGATTTTCACTATTTAAACAACTAATTTTGCGAAACTTTTGATAGAAACTTGCTTGCTCACTTCTTGTTGAACTATTTATCACTCGATTTCAGTTGAAAACGCTTTTAATTAGCTTTAATTGAATGTCAAAGTTCTGACCTGCCAACATTAGAGGCACGCTGGAATAAGATGCTGTTCCCCTAACTATTACACCAAAATCACTGATAGGTTTGAATTTGATTAAGTACCAAATACTTAACTTAATTGTGTATATATCGTTCTACATTAATCGTAAATAAATGAATTTTGGATAACTTTTTCTGATTTACCATCATACCATAAATTTTGAATTTTCTGATTAATTTTAGTATCTTCAAAATTGAACGTTTATTAATGAAAAATCCTGGAAAAATATGACAAAATAAAATCATTTCCACAAGAATTAAAATTTGAAAAAATCTCTTAGAAAAAGGTAAACGATAAATAGATTGGTGCGCTGGAAGTGGGGACGCGAAGTCGTGATTATGCAGGTTAATTTTTTTGTGTGCTTTTGTGTCGCTATTCGTATGGGGTGAGTGATTGTGGTACTCGAATAATAGCATCATTGGTGTGCTGGAAGTAGAGACGCGAAATCGTGATTATTCAGGTTATTTTTTTTGTGTGCTTTTGTGTTGCTATTCGTATGGGGTGAATGATTGTGATAATCGAATGATAGGCGTAATTTTCGTTGAGTAATTGGTGTTTTTTTTTGTGATCTTAATTAATTGTTTTGTGATTTTCAAAGCCCTTCCTATATCATCGTTGATCGGAAGGCACGGCGTCGGGTAAATTGTGTATAATTTTTTCGAATAAGGTTTTATTTTTTTGCGGTGAAAAAGCCATTTCTATATAATGATCGAAAGACGCACTGACAATTTGGATCGTTGAGTTAATAGTGGAGCAAAATAACTGTGTGTGAGTGATTTTGTGTGTTAACCAGAAAGACCTTCCCATAGCATCGTTGCTCGGAAGGCTCGCCGACGGGTCTGTTATGAAAGTTCTCCCCATAGCATCGTAGCTCGGGAGGCATCGAAAAGCCAATACCTTATCCTACTAACCCAAAAAAAATAATAATCACGTGATGCTTGAAGGAGATGCTGTGGATTCAACGGTCTCAAGCGGTATCAACAAGTATATAGCGAAAAACTGTGTGCTTGATGAGTCTGCAACTTCAACTATCGGACTAACATTCCTCCCTTTCGTTGAACTGCAGGCTTCTTGGGAGGGCGCCGGTATTGACTAATAAAGTAGGGATCTTCAGAGGATAAACAGTGAACGGATGGTTGGCTCCCACTGATCATTTTTGATTCATTGTTTAACTTCAGCTGATCTGTCAATAACGGAGTAGCAGCTCATTGGCAGTCAACCATGCTCATGCTCATGCTCATGCTCATGCTGCTAGAAAAAGGTAAACGATAAATATTCTAATTCTTTTAATTATCCCAATTTTTGCATACACGTTTGGTAAACTCTAAGTAGTAATTTTCCATCATCTATTTGTTCATACAAGAGCAATTCTCTGAGATTTCGGTCATTCGATTTTTTTTGTATTTTTTAATCCGGCTGAAACTTTTTTGGTGCCTTCGGTATACCCAATGAAGCCATTTTGCATCATTAGTTTGTCCATATAATTTTCCATACAAATTTGATAGCTGTCCATACAAAAATGATATGTGAAAATTCGAAAATCTGTATCTTTTGAAGGAATTTTTTGATCGATTTGGTGTCTTCGGCAAAGTTGTAGGTATAGATATGGACTACACTGAAAAAAAATGATACACGGTAAAAAAAAATTTGGTGATTTTTTATTTAACTTTTTGTCACTAAAACTTGATTTGCAAAAAAACACTATTTTTATTTTTTTTTATTTTTTGATATGTTTTAGAAGACATAAAATGCCAACTTTTCAGAAATTTCCAGAATGGGCAAAAAATCTTTGACCGAGTTATGAATTTTTAATTCAATACAGATTTTTTCAAAAAATCGAAACATTGATCGCAAAAATTTTTCAACTTCATTTTTCGATGTAAAATCGAATTTGCAATCAAAAAGTACTTTAGTGATTTTTTGATAAAGTGCACCGTTTTCAAGTTATAACCATTTTTAGGTAACTTTTTTGAAAATAGTCGCAGTTTTTCATTTTTTTTAAATAGTGCCCATGTTTGCCCACCTTTGAAAAAAATATTTTTGAAAAGCTGAGAAAATTCTCTATAATTTGCTCTATTGAACTTTGTTGATACGACCCATAGTTGCTGAGATATTGCCATGCAAAGGTTAAAAAACAGGAAAATTGATGTTTTCTAAGTCTCACCCAAACAACCCACCATTTTCTAATGTCGATATCTCAGCAACTATAGGTCCGATCTACAATGTTAAAACATGAAACATTCGTGAAATTTTCCGATCTTTTCGAAAAAAATATTTTTAAAAATTTAAAATCAAGACTAACATTTCAAATGGGCGTAATATTGAATGTTTGGCCCGTTTGATATGTTAGTCTTGATTTTAAATTTTTGAAAATATTTTTTTCGAAAGGATCGGAAAATTTTACGAATGTTTCATGTTTTAACATTGTAAATCGGACCTATAGTTGCTGAGATATCGACATTAGAAAATGGTGGGTTGTTTGGGTGAGACTTAGAAAACATCAATTTTCCTGTTTTTTAACCTTTGCATGGCAATATCTCAGCAACTAAGGTCGTATCAACAAAGTTCAATAGAGCAAAATATAGAGAATTTTCTCAGCTTTTCAAAAATATTTTTTTCAAAGGTGGGCAAACATGGGCACTATTTAAAAAAAATGAAAAACTGCGACTATTTTCAAAAAAGTTACCTAAAAATGGTTATAACTTGAAAACGGTGCACTTTATCAAAAAATCACTAAAGTACTTTTTGATTGCAAATTCGATTTTACATCGAAAAATGAAGTTGAAAAATTTTTGCGACCAATATTTCGATTTTTTGAAAAAATCTGTATGGATTTAAAAATTCATAACTCGGTCAAAGATTTTTTGCCCATTCTGGAAATTTCTGAAAAGTTGGCATTTTATGTCCTCTAAAACATATCAAAAAATAAAAAAAATTAAAAATAGTGTTTTTTTTGCAAATCAAGTTTTAGTGACAAAAAGTTAAATAAAAAATCACCAAATTTTTTTTTACCGTGTATCATTTTTTTTCAGTGTAGTCCATATCCATACCTACAACTTTGCTGAAGACACCAAATCGATCAAAAAATTTCTTCAAAAGATACAGATTTTTGAATTTTCACATATCATTTTTGTATGGACAGCTGCCAAATTTGTATGGAAAATTATATGGACAAACTAATGATGCAAAATGGCTTCTTTGGGCATACCGAAGGCACCAAAAAAGTTTCAGCCGGATTAAAAAATACAAAAATTAAAATTAAAGAAAAAAGACCGATTCCGTAGAGAACTGCTCACAAGTCTCCATCCAAAGTAAGGAGTGACATAAAAAAGTGTTATGCGAATGTTCAAAAATCTGTATCCTGGCTCATTCACAATGACGATGATGATGATGATTTAAATGATCATTGTTATGTGATCTTATCACCATTTGAGCGACTCATCCTGTTTGCTCGTAGAGCGCTTAGTAATCAATTATTCGTGAGCAAAGTTGGACAATCCACAAACTCCACTAATGCTTCGAATAACATGTTACTGAAAAATTTAACTGAAGTTCACTACAGTGATGAACAGCCTCAAAATGATCATTTTCATCACTGAACTTAAGTAGGAATTTTCAGATTCAGGTGAGGACTCAAAAAATACCAACATTTTCTTTTACTTTTAAACACAAAATATAAATTGTTTTTGTATATATTTATTTTTGAGAATGTTTTGTATGTCAACAAAAAAATGCTTTCTTTTGACTGACGAAAATTTGTTTGCCCAAGTTAGGCCATTGCAAATTTTATTTTGAGTTTTTGTCCCCCTACCGTTAAAAAAAAAAGCTTTTTACAAATTTGGAATTTAAGAGCTCCACATCAAAAATAGACGCAGCACTTTAGAAAAATCATTATTTTCATGAATTCATTAATATTTTGAAAAATGTTGGACAGAAGCATGACAGTTACATTGCATAAAGCAATCTTTAATATTTTTTGTTTAAAATTTGGAAATTGAACTCTGAATTTGAAATTAGGTTTTTTTTAATAATTATTTTTAAACATACATTTTTTCGACCATTATTTTGTGGCTCTGAAAAAATCACTATTTTACAAATAAATCATAAGGTTGTTGCACATATTTTAAAGTTTTTGACAGATTTTGCGTTAAAATATGTGTATATTTAAGTCAGAAACTGGTGAAATAAGCATCCGTTTATGTTGAATTTCTTATTTTTACACATTTTTTGGTAAAATACAAAAAAAGAAGTAATATTCAACCAACCAAATTTTCAATCTTCCCTAATTAAACTTTTTTTTCTGTGTAATACAATTGATTGTACATGTTTTTCACTTAAATTTTTAAGTGAAGAGGAAACAAAAAAACCTAGGATGAAATTTGCATTGGCCTCATTTGCATTGGCCATTTGCTCAATTTTATTGTTTTGAAAGGCTCAGCAACATAATATCTAGATCTAGATTCCATGATGAAAAATGGAAATTGCCGAAAATATTCGAAGCTTTTAAGGAAAAAAATGTTTTTGAAAATAGACATACATGAACACTTTCTAAAATGTACACAAAAATTTCCCACGAAAACCGCACGAGTAATAAAAAACGTGCTCAGATCGATCTAAAAATTAGACTGGGGGTTCCCTGGCCAATATTATTAAACCTGTACTTCTTTATTAGGGCAATAGGATTACCAAGAACGTATTAGGGTGGTCAAGAAATTGCAATTTTTGCCATTTTCGCATTTTAGAAAAAAAATCATAGCTTCGCGCCGTTTCAACCGTTTTTAGCTGTCTTGGACGCAAATTAAAAAGGTTATTGGTTGAGCTTTTAAGCAATAAATGGTTTGAGGTTTGGAAACCTAAAAAAATCAAAGCAATCCACTTTAACGACCCCCGGGTCTTTTGTGGTCTCTGTTGCAAGTTTCTGCTCATTTCTAGGCGTCCGAAGGTTATGTGTGGTGAGTCACCCAAAACCTCTTTTACACAAATGGACCGACGTTTTACTTCCCCATCCGATAGAAGGCCAAGAGGATAAGGCGGGAATCGAACCCGCGCCCCATAGCAACTTAGGGATCGGCAGCCGAAGCCGCTAACCGCCGCGCCACGAGGCCCTCCTTGAAAACCAATGAAACTCTTATAAAACATTGAAACACCGTTTTAACTGTGTCTGGATTAAAGAGCCTTAGTCTGAACATATTTTTATCGGAATTTTTTCGAAGCATACTCAAGAAATCCTAGACATGATTCAAAAAAATGGGGGAAAAAATCTAGAGTTTTTTTGAATAGGTCTCATAAACATATGAAACACTTAAGTTTATACGACCTTTTAAAAAAAAAACTCTAGAAATATTTATTTTCACGAAAACTGCGGTAACTTCAATATATAAACGATGACGTTCACCTTTTTTGTACGAAATGGCATTTTAAAGTTTCATACGATCCTTTCAAATATGAGGCTGGATTATTTGATCCTCAAACTATCTTTCCTTGAAAGTCCAACTAATCATCTTTCATTTCTGTGCATACAGCTAAAATTAGTGGAAACGGCGTGGAGTTACAATTTTTTGAAAAATGTGGTACTTGTTGCACAGTGTACTTGTTGTTTAGTGTAACTCAGATCAGAAAATCGCTTTCCTATGTATACTTTGAATTTTGCTGCCAAATTTTTTTAGAGATTGATATGGACAAAACAATGATGCAAATTTGCCTCTCTTATCGTGATCAAAATTTAATAGTTCTCTACGCGCTAAGATAACTCACTAAATCGCCTGTCCGATAGCTTGATCCTCTCTGCACCACAACACAATCCATTCTCGGACATCGCAATCAACTCAACATCCCCATCGTCGGAAAAGGAGGTCACCTCGTAGCATCGAAACGCATCCGCGAAGACAATAACGACGACGACGACGGCTTTTCGGCCAGACTCTGTTTTCGAACCAGACGTCGCGTCGCGTCGACCCAGCCAGGTCTCAATTGTGTCTGCTGGGGCTGCCTCTCGGTGGGTCGGGGCCCAGCCGCGGGTGTCGACGATGGACCGTCGGCACAACAAGGCATTGGCGAAGGGACATTTCGAGCGATACTTTCTAAAAGGGTTTAGTTATTAACAAAAACGTTTTTTTTATATTTCAATAGCTTTGTAAACAAAAGAAATTTTAAAAAATATTATGAATAAATAATTTGAAAACTTGAACAATTATTTTGTTTTGAATCCGACGAAACTCGTTGTGTCTGCGGGCAAGTTTAAAGCTTATCAAACAAATTGTGTTGGGGATGAATCGTGCTTTTGTTAACAGAAGAGGCTATCTCCAGGCTGAATAAAGGAATCGTAGAATGCAATTCTTAAGCAACCTTTAAGTGATCAATAACAATTCTTTAAGAATTTCAACAGAAGAAACGACTCTCGTCATTAAAATTTGAAAAAAAATCGTTATTTAATTTCAAGTTAAACTGTCATAACAGAGTCTCTTTTTTATGTTTTTGAGAATGACTTAATTATGCCTAGCTCATTTTAAAATACATTCTTTGTTTATAAATGCAAAAATAAATCTGTAATCAAATGTCAACATTTAAAAATAAAAATCTTTAAATCTTATCAAATCAATTTCCCCTCAAGGGTTAACCCAGACGTCAAAGAAGTAGGCCCGCGGCTTCTGATTGTCCTCCGTCTCCGCCAACGGATGCAAAAGTGGGGAACTTCCTGACGGCGTGGCGGGTTGCGCACCCATTTCTGGTTGCGTCTGTCGGCCCTGGTCGGTCTGGTTTGATCGGCGCGCGTTATCAATTGCCCTTATCGGACAATGCAGCCAACAAAGGTTGGATCTGGTCGTTCAGAAAGAGAGCGAGAGACGAGTCTTTTGCTCATTGTTGGAGGAATTGTCGAGATTTTCGAGGTCATCACACTTGGCAGAATTGTGGTGTCTGGTTTATTCTTTTGTACGAAGATGTCTTTAATTTATTGTAATGGGAATGTTCTGTGTCATGGAATTGGGTCAAGAAGGCTTTTATTATATTTCTGGTTGTTTATCGTGTGTGAATCCCCGTTTTGCGAAAGCTTTGATTAAAATACACGTTTTAGTTTAATAAGTGTCTAAAAACCTCAGCGAATGAAATGCCAATAAAAATCAAATCAAATCAGCAAATTTTCGAATCTCTCGATCTTCAAATCTTCAAATCTTCAAATTTTCAAATCTTCAAATTATTAATTGAAAATCATCAAGGGGAAAGTTAAAAGTTAAAAGTTAAAAGTTAAAAGTTAAAAGTTAAAAGTTAAAAGTTAAAAATTAAAAGTTAAAAGTTAAAAGTTAAAAGTTAAAAGTTAAAAGTTAAAAGTTAAAAGTTAAAAGTTAAAAGTTAAAAGTTAAAAGTTAAAAGTTAAAAGTTAAAAGTTAAAAGTTAAAAGTTAAAAGTTAAAAGTTAAAAGTTAAAAGTTAAAAGTTAAAAGTTAAAAGTTAAAAGTTAAAAGTTAAAAGTTAAAAGTTAAAAGTTAAAAGTTAAAAGTTAAAAGCTAAAAGTTAAAAGTTAAAAGTTAAAAGTTAAAAGTTAAAAGTTAAAAGTTAAAAGTTAAAAGTTAAAAGTTAAAAGTTAAAAGTTAAAAGTTAAAAGTTAAAAGTTAAAAGTTAAAAGTTAAAAGTTAAAAGTTAAAAGTTAAAAGTTAAAAGTTAAAAGTTAAAAGTTAAAAGTTAAAAGTTAAAAGTTAAAAGTTAAAAGTTAAAAGTTAAAAGTTAAAAGTTAAAAGTTAAAAGTTAAAAGTTAAAAGTTAAAAGTTAAAAGTTAAAAGTTAAAAGTTAAAAGTTAAAAGTTAAAAGTTAAAAGTTAAAAGTTAAAAGTTAAAAGTTAAAAGTTAAAAGTTAAAAGTTAAAAGTTAAAAGTTAAAAGTTAAAAGTTAAAAGTTAAAAGTTAAAAGTTAAAAGTTAAAAGTTAAAAGTTAAAAGTTAAAAGTTAAAAGTTAAAAGTTAAAAGTTAAAAGTTAAAAGTTAAAAGTTAAAAGTTAAAAGTTAAAAGTTAAAAGTTAAAAGTTAAAAGTTAAAAGTTAAAAGTTAAAAGTTAAAAGTTAAAAGTTAAAAGTTAAAAGTTAAAAGTTAAAAGTTAAAAGTTAAAAGTTAAAAGTTAAAAGTTAAAAGTTAAAAGTTAAAAGTTAAAAGTTAAAAGTTAAAAGTTAAAAGTTAAAAGTTAAAAGTTAAAAGTTAAAAGTTAAAAGTTAAAAGTTAAAAGTTAAAAGTTAAAAGTTAAAAGTTAAAAGTTAAAAGTTAAAAGTTAAAAGTTAAAAATTAACTACAGTGGACTCTCTCGTTGTCGATATTGAAGGGACCGTCGAGAGCGGGGGTTATCAAATTATAGAATGAAAAATCAAAGCAATCTATTTGAAGGGACTGAAAAATTTATTGACAGCTGGAGCAATATTGATATCGAGAAGATCGACAGCCAGAGAGTCCACTGTATTTCACTTTTCAATCTTCAACTACTTACTTATCACTTTCGATGGTGATTTGAACAACTTTGAACAGTTTTTAATGCAAATTAATATTAAGATCGTTTCAGATCCATAAGCAAATGATATTCAAACAAGACATTTGTTCAAAAATATGGATATTCTAATCTTGATTTTAAGTTATCTAATGATTTTTTTTCTCATTCTTTAGTAGATATCAAATAAATTGTTCAATCATAGTTTTCGACTCCCTTAACTTATTTTTTGCTTCGTGAGAATGGATCACATAGACTTCATTATTTCAATGAGAAATGCTAACAATTGAACAATTAATCATAGCCATTTTCCCGATTTTAAAACGAACAGAATAATTGTCTTTACTTAAAAAAAAACTGTATAGGCAAAGAAAGACAAACACTTGTTAAACAATTTGTTAACATTAATTCGCAGCTATTTTGTATATTTTTGGCAGAAGCAAGACTGTAATAATGTCTGAAGAATATCGTTATCCTTTTTTCTTTGGTATTTATAAATTGTTTAATTGTAGTTGTCCCGCCCGTGTGGATCAATCGGACCGCGCACTGGACTCCAATCCAGAGGTCGCCGGTTCGAATCCCGCGGCGGGCGCTCTAAAATTCTTTGTGTAAATATGGGTATTCGGCGCCGTCGCTCCGTGCCATACTTTCATACACTTAGGAGCCCAGGGCGGCGAAGTCCTTGTAGATAAAAAGGAAGACACTAGTGGTTGGTACTAGCAATGGTGGCCGACAGCTATAAAGTCAACTTCGTTTCGTTTTAATTGTAGTTTGCCAAAAAAATCGAAATCGAATTCAGAAAAACAAATATTCGGTCATACCCTCAAAGAAATTCTCTAAATCAAATTCTATAAGAAAAAAGTGCACAAAAATACAAATCAGCAAAAATTATCGAAATGCAACGCGAAATGTTAATCCGACTTGATTCCAAAGAAGTTCTGGGTGGTCCCTTCGAATCATTTCCCAGTTGGCTGCAGGAATCAAACGATGATAGTTTTTTTACGACCGCACCAAACTCGGACGACAGTTTTGCATCTCGTTATGCGCGGGACGGATTTTAAATTCAATATTTTCGATTTTTATTTCATTATTGGATTAATCTTGGGTCGGACTGAACCGAACCGCACACAGTCCTGCCGTCTGCGCTGAAAGGTTCAATTCTAGCGAGAGGACAAGTGTGGGAAGCCATCGTTGCGGAATAATACTCACTTAAACTCGATGGTAATCTGACGGCTGAAATGACAACCCCGCCGAAAAGTTTGCAACCTTTAGATTTGCAGAAAACGAATAAAAGCAGCGCGCTGAGCAAATCTGACGGCTGTGTAAATTGGATCAGGAAATCAATTTGGCTCGTTTGGGGCTTCATTACTTGTGAAACGGGAATTGTCAAGCTCGGAGTGGTACCTTGAAAGCCAAACAATTACGATAGGTTGTGGGGAAAGGATTTTGTGTTGATTTTATGATGACAATTTTATAGTGGACTTTTGTAGATATGGATCATATTGGCTCAAGCGTTTTAAAGTTTAAGGTGGTACCAGATGAAGGACAGATGTTCAGACAAGCGTTGAACTTTTGACTTTCGAGACCAAACCGCAGCCAAATGGTACACCTCACGTCGTACCAGGTTTACCAGGTGAGCGCCAAGATCATTTCATTCCATCGCGTGAATCCCAGGTGAATGCAATCAGCGTTATGAATAAGCAACTAGCAAAGAAACGAACTTTCCGAGTTCTTCAGGATCCACGGCAAAGGATAGAATTGCAATCACCGTCTGAACCGTCCGTCCGTCCTCCAAATCCGCAAAGTTGCCCTTCCCCCAAGTCAAAAGTCAACATATTGTCCAGAGAAAGAATCAGAGAGAGAGCGCGGGTTCTCGAAAGGCCGCGGCAGAAATGCCACCAGATAAGACGCAGCGCGAACTCCATTAGAGACCGATGAAAAAGAAGTCGCGGAATCTGGAAATCTCGCCGAAAGTAAAACGACCAAAACGACGCTCTTTGGTGCGCGATAACCGACGACGGCGTACAGAAACCGTCCTCCACCTGACTGACCTGCCCGCGGTGCATTCTTCGAGCTTTTCTACAGCGGACTTCGTCCCTTTAAGGCTAAGGTAAGAGCAGCACTTTCGGGACCAAGGCTAGACTTGATAATGTTAATACTTGAAAAAATCCAAATTTCTGTCATTTTATGGGAAATTTAATGTACTTTCTTAATCTGCAATAACCCAGAGAGGTCTCTTTTTCACTGCACAGAAAAAATGATGCTAATATTCATCAGGAAATGGTGACAGATTTTGTGTCAAAAAAATGTGTCATATTACATCAGGAATTGGTGAATATTCATCAGTTTCTGATTAATTTTTTCTCAGGTTCAAATTTTTACACATTTTTTAGGTAAAATTACAAAAAAAAGAGGTAATATTCAACCCACCAAAATGTCAACCTTCCAAAGAGAAGTTCTCTAGGATTTCGGTCATTCGATTTTTTTGTATTTTTTAATCCGACTGAAACTTTTTTGGTGCCTTCGGTATGCCCAAAGAAGCCATTTTGCATCATTAGTTTGTCCATATAATTTTCCATACAAATTTGGCAGCTGGCCATACAAAAATGAAAATTCAAAAATCTGTATCTTTTGAAGGAATTTTTTGATCGATTTGGTGTCTTCGGCAAAGTTGTAGGTATGGATATAAACTACACTGGAAAAAAATAATACACGGTAAAAAAAATTTGGTGATTTGTTTATTTAACTTTTTATCACTAAAACTTGATTTACAAAAAAACACTATTTTTATTTTTTTTATTTTTTGATATGTTTTAGAGGACATCAAATGCCAACTTTTCAGAAATTTCCAGGCTGTGCAAAAAATCTTTGAGCGAGTTATGAATTTTTGAATCAATACTGATTTTTTCAAAAAATCGAAATTTTGGTCGTAAAAATTTTTCAACTTCATTTTTCGATGTAAAATCAAATTTGCAATCAAAAAGTACTTTAGTGAAATTTTGATAAAGTGCACCGTTTTCAAGTTATAGCCATATTTAAATGACTTTTTTGAAAATAGTCGCAGTTTTTCATTTTTTAAAATTAGTGCACATGTTTGCCCAGTTTTGAGAAAAATATTTTTGAAAAGCTGAGAAAATTCTCTATATTTTGCTTTTTCGGACTTTGTTGATACGACCCTTAGTTGCTGAGATATTGCCATGCAAAGGTTTAAAAACAGAAAAATTGATGTTTTCTAAGTCTCACCCAAACAACCCACCATTTTTTAATGTCGATATCTCAGCAACTAATGGTCCGATTTACAATGTTAAAATATGAAACATTTGTGAAATTTTCCGATCTTTTCGAAAAAAATATTTTCAAAAATTTTAAATCAAGACCAGTGTTGTAAATGAGTGATAGAAAAGCTATCAATAGATTATCTCTGCACCAAAAATATCCGAGAGTATAGCTGCCGTCACTATAGCTTGTGAGATCTCTTCTTGTGTCTTGTGATTCCCAGCGATGGGTTTCTCTCTCTATCACTCCTCCCCTTTTCCACGACTATGCGCTCTCACCGCTGAGTCTCTCAATCTCTCAGAAAACTGCAATGAGAGAACGCGAGATGGCGATTAGGAGCCGACCACGCATGACGTCCCGTTAAACTGCGTTTGCAAAATTGGTTTTGTGCCGGCTTTTGTGGTTAAACGCTGTTGCGGTAGGATGATCGTGGAAGCAGGAATGAGAGAGAAAAGGAAAATGTCAATCGCGAGTGTGTAAACACGAAAACGTGTTCGGCTAATTTCGGCGCTGAGAGATTCAATAAGGAGAGAAGAGCAGTTGTATTTGAGGCATGAATATTCAGGCGGGATAATTGTAGTTGCTGAGAGCTGATATTTTGATATTTTAACAACCCTGATCAAGACTAACATATCGAAAGGGCGTAATATTCAATGTTTGTCTTTTTAAAATGTTAGTCTTGATTTAAAAAATTTAAAAATATTTTTTTCGAAAAGATCGGAAAATTCGACAAATGTTTCATATAATGACATTGAAAATCGGACCATTAGTTGCTGAGATATTGACGATAGAAAATTGTGGGTTGTTTGGGTGAGACTTAGAAAACATCAATTTTCCTGTTTTTAAACCTATGCATTGCAATATGTCAGCAACTAAAGGTTGTATCAACAAAGTCCGAAGAAGCAAAATATAGAGAATTTTCTCAGCTTTTCAAAAATATTTTTTTCAAAACTGGGCAAACATGTGCACTAATTTAAAAAAATGAAAAACTGCGACCATTTTCAAAAAAGTCACTTAAATATGGCTATAACTTGAAAACGGTGCACTTTATCAAAATTTCACTAATGTACTTTTTGATTGCAAATTTGATTTTACATCGAAAAATGAAGTTGAAAAATTTTTACGACCAAAATTTCGATTTTTTGAAAAAATCAGTATTGATTAAAAAATTTATAACTCGGTCAATGATTTTTTGCACAACCTGGAAATTTCTGAAAAGTTGGCATTTTATGTCCTCTAAAACATATCAAAAAATAAAAAAAATAAAAATAGTGTTTTTTTGTAAATCAAGTTTTAGTGATAAAAAGTTAAATAAAAAAATCACCAAATTTTTTTAACAGTGTATTATTTTTTTCCAGTGTAGTCCATATCCATACCTACAACTTTGCTGAAGACACCAAATCGATCAAAAAATTCCTTCAAAAGATACAGATTTTTGAATTTTCATACATCATTTTTGTATGGACAGCTGCCAAATTTGTATGGAAAATTATATGGACAAACTAATGATGCAAAATGGCTTCTTTGGGCATACCGAATGCACCAAAAAAGTTTCAGTCGGATTAAAAAATACAAAAATCAAAATTGAAGAAAAAAGACCGATTTCGTAGAGAATTGCTCCAAAATTGAACCTTTTTTTTGTGTGAGAACAAAAAAAAAGTTTTAATTTTTATTCAATTTATTTCGAAGTTTATGCATTATGTACGGAGTAGTTCTCTACGGAATCGGTCTTTTTTCTTTAATTTTAATTTTTGTATTTTTTAATCCGGCTGAAACTTTTTTGGAACCTTCGGTATGCCCAAAGAAGCCATTTTGCATCATTAGCATCATTAGTTTGTCCATATAATTTTCCATACAAATTTGGCAGCTGTCCATACAAACATGATATAAGAAAATTCAAAAATCTGTATCTTTTGAAGGAATTTTTTGATCGAGTTGGTGTCTTCGACAAAGTTGTAGGTATGGATATGGACTACACTGAAAAAAAATGATACACGGTAAAAAAAAATTTGGTGATTTTTTTATTTAACTTTTTATTACTAAAACTTGATTTACAAAAAAAAACACTATTTTAAATTTTTTTTTATTTTTTGATATGTTTGCCAACTTTTCAGAAATTTCCAGGTTGGCAAAAAATCATTGACCGAGTTATGATTTTTTTAATCAATACTGATTTTTTCAAAAAATCGAAATTTTGGTCGCAAAATTTTTTCAACTTTATTTTTCGATGTAAAATTGAATTTGCAATCAAAAAGTACTTTAGTGAAATTTTGATAAAGTGCACCGTTTTCAAGTTAAATCCATTTTTATGTAACTTTTTTCAACATAGTCGCAGTTTTTCATTTTTTTAAATTAGTGCACATGTTTTCCCACTTTTGAAAAAAATTTTTTTTGAAAAGCTGAGAAAATTCTCTATATTTTGCTTCTTCGGACTTTGTTGATACGACCTTTAGTTGCTGAGATATTGCAATGCAAAGGTTTAAAAACAGAAAAATTGATGTTTTCTAAGTCTCACTTAAACAACCCACCATTTTCCAATGTCGATATCTCAGCAACTAATGGTCCGATTTTCAATGTTGAAATATGAAACATTTGTGAAATTTTCCGATCTTTTCGAAAATAATATTTTCAAAATTTTGAAATCAGTACTAACATTTTAAAGGGCGTAATATTGAATGTTTGGTCGTATCAACAAATTCCGGAAGCAAAATATAGAGAATTTTCTCAGCTTTTCAAAAATATTTTTTTCAAAAGTGGTCAAACATGTGCACTAATTTAAAAAAATGAAAAACTGCGACTATTTTGAAAAAAGTTACATAAAAATGGCTATAACTTGAAAATGGTGCACTTTATCAAAATTTCACGAAAGTTCTTTTTGATTGCAAATTCAATTTTACATCGAAAAATGAAGTTGAAAAAATTTTGCGACCAAAATTTCGATTTTTTGAAAAAAATCAGTATTGATTAAAAAATTCATAACTCGGTCAATGATTTTTTGCACAACCTGGAAATTTCTAAAAAGTTGGCATTTTATGTCCTCTAAAACAAATTAAAAATTGTTTTTTTTTTGTAAATCAAGTTTTAGTGATAAAAAGTTAAATAAAAAAATCACCATTTTTTTTTACCGTGTATCATTTTTTCCAGTGTAGTCTGTATTCATACCTACAACTTTGCCGAAGACACCAAATCGATCAAAAAATTCCTTCAAAAGATACAGGTTTTTGAATTTTCATACATCATTTTTGTATGGACAGCTGCCAAATTTGTATGGAAAATTATATGGACAAACTAGTGATGCAAAATGGCTTCTTTGGGCATACCGAAGGCATCAAAAAAGTTTCAGTCGGATTAAAATATACAAAAAAAAATCGAATGACCGAAATCCTAGAGAACTGCTCTACTACCTTTCAACAGCTGATTAATTCAAAGTTTGCGGGTGCTTGAAGAATCGAGTAAATTCGATAAACGAAAAAAGATACAAAATTACCTTTGAAAAAGGAGATTTTCCATTTTAAAATTACGTGTTATTTGTAACTTCACAGGGATATCTACTAGAGTCTATTAATGGGCAGATAAAATCCTAATTTTTGCAATTTAATTCTTTACGAATTATCTGAACTTTACGAAAAAGTTTTTGAAAAACTGATTATTGGAGCAGTTCTTTTCATTTAGTTTTCCTCATTTCATATTTTATGTAAAATTTTGAAAAGATTTTTATTGAAAAGATCAAATAATTTCACTAAATTGTTATTGTTATTTAAAAAACTAACTTAATCCACCTATGTGGTTGGAGCCTTCCTCACTCATTACCAACAATTGCTGTACACAAATTTCATCTATTTTTTAGATCAGGAACAAAAAAGTACACCAATATCACTTAAGGGGCCATATCTCGAGACAGGGTTGCCAGATCTTTAATGTGTTGGACTCGTTGGAAAGGTCTTTTGATAACCTAACCAACGATGGGTCAGATGGTGGATCCGAACATAGTTTACATGAATCTATGACATTTCCCCGAAACCCATATTACCGAAGGGACATTTCCCCGAATGCCACTTCCCCGAAAAGACACTTCCCCTAATAGTCATTTCCCCGAATTCCATTTACCCGAATTTCCCATTTCCCCTAATCGTCCACATCCCCGAATGCCATTTTCCCGAATGGGCCACAATCCCGAATGCCACTTACCCGATTAGTCATATCCCTGAATAGTCATTTCCCTGAATGCCATTTCCCCGAACGCGGTCAAGCGGAAATGCCCGGTGCCCCGGAGCGCGCGCGCTCCTGGGCACCGGGCATTTCCGCTTGACCGCGTTCGGGGAAATAGCATTTTATAAGAAAAAAAAATGATGGCAATTTTTATCACATCAAATTACATATAATATTTCTTGAAAGGTTCGTATTGGCTCTGAATGATCAACTTTCTTTTTGGCTTCATTCAGAACAGACGTAGCATTTTAGGGGGGAAGGGGTGTTGAAAGGTTTGGTACTATTCATTTAAATACAGTGAATATTGTTACTGACTTTTTTTATATATTCTCAACACAAATACTTTTTTCTTAAAGACATGATAATAATAATGCAATAGAAGTTTTGTTATTTTTTATGATTCAAAAAAACAAACCGTGCAATTTTCGTAGTACAGCACCCCGTTAACACTGATCATTTTATTCACATTGCTGGTTTGGGACTTGGCGAAAAGTATAATCAACAAAAAATTTAAATAAAATTTGTACCAGCCTTATGTACCAATTTGTTCGATTTTTGGGTTTTTGAACAAAATTCGAAAAAAGACAAATTTCCTTGCAAATTTCTCAAAAACAACATCTAATTATGCGGTTGAATACAAATTTTAATGGAACAAAAAAAAATCTAGTACAGTCCAAACTCAATTATCCGAAGGCCTCGGAATAAGTTCACTTCGGATAATCGAATCAAGAAAAAGAAAATTTTTCGATGCCTAATTTTTTTATTGTCGAGCTTAAGTATGACCCCTAAACAACGTTAAAGTGATTTAAAACTTTTAAGTCCAAGATGGCGGCCAATATGGCGGTGTTGAAATATAAAAAAATGCATTTTACATGTTCGTGATTCGAATATCCGAAGTCCCATACAAACCTTCGGATAATCGAGGCTTCGAATAATCGAGTCTGGACTGTAATTGAGTCCTAAAATTAAGCTTAAATTTGTGATATTTTTGTTTAAAACGATAAAGCTTATTTTTCTAAGTACAATGACCCTTTGAACGACCGCAAAGGATTTAAAATGGATTTTTAATTCAATTTTTAAAAATTTACTTCACGGCCCTTCTAGGCAGAAAAGCTCCTACTTGACAGCTCGTTCCAACGGGACCATAGTTGATCCATCGAAAAAATGTTGTCTTGTCAATAACTTTTTTTTTTGCATAAAAATGAAAAAAAAAACGTTATCAGAAATGGTTGTTCATAAAAATTGACAAAGGGCTTTACTACCCAATTTAAAACATTTAATCAAAAGCATACCGGAAAAAGCTGTTTGTTCGGTAAAATTGAAAAAGAAAATAACTGTTATTCATGGAAAAAGGCTTTAGCGAAAATGATGATTAGGGGATATGAAAATTCGGGAAAATTTAAATTTAAATAAACGGCAATTGGCGTAAGTGTCACTTCGGGGAAATGGCATTCGGGGAAATGGACGATTAGGGGAAATGGCATTCGGGGATATAGCCGATTAGGGGAAATGATATTCGGGGATATGGCATTCGGGGATTTGGCTGATTAGGGGAAATGGTATTCGGGGATGTGGCCAATTAGGGGAAATGATTTTCGGGGAAATGGCATTCGGGGAAATGTCATTCGGGGAAATGAGCTAGACCCGTTTACATACATATAAGTGAGATCCGGCTTCCAAAAAGTACATCAACATCACTTAAGGGGCCATATCTCGAGACAGTGTTGCCAGTTCTTTAATGTGTTGGACTCGTTGGAAAGGTCTTTTGATAACCTAACCAACGATGGGTCGGATGATGGATCCGGACATAATTTACATACATTTAAGTGAGATCCGGCTTCCAAAAAGTACATCAATATCACTTAAGGGGCCATATCTCGAGACAGGGTTGCCAGATCTTTAATGTGTTGGACTCGTTGGAAAGGTCTTTCAATAACCTAACCAACGATGGGTCAGATGGTGGATCCGAACATAGTTTACATACATATAAGTGAGATCCGGCTTCCAAAAAGTACATCAGTATCGCTTAAGGGGCCATATCTCGAGACAGGGTTGCCAAATCTTCAATGTGTTGGACTCGTTGGAAAGGTCTTTTGATAACCTAACCAACGATGGGTTGGATGGTGGATCCGAACATAGTTTACATACATTTAAGTGAGATCCGGCTTCCAAAAAGTACATCAACATCACTTAAGGGGCCATATCTCGAGACAGTGTTGCCAGTTCTTTAATGTGTTGGACTCGTTGGAAAGGTCTTTTGATAACCTAACCAACGATGGGTCGGATGATGGATCCGGACATAATTTACATACATTTAAGTGAGATCCGGCTTCCAAAAAGTACATCAATATCACTTAAGGGGCCATATCTCGAGACAGGGTTGCCAGATCTTCAATGTGTTGGACTCGTTGGAAAGGTCTTTTGATAACCTAACCAACGATGGGTTGGATGGTGGATCCGAACATAGTTTACATACATTTAAGTGAGATCCGGCTTCCAAAAAGTACATCAATATCACTTAAGGGGCCATATCTCGAGACAGTGTTGCCAGATCTTCAATGTGTTGGACTCTTTGGAAAGGTCTTTCAATAACCTAACCAACGATGGGTCGGATGGTGGATCCGAACATAGTTTACATACATATAAGTGAGATCCGGCTTCCAAAAAGTACATCGATATCACTTAAGGGGCCATATCTCGAGACAGGGTTGCCAGATCTTTAATGTGTTGGACTCGTTGGAAAGGTCTTTTGATAACCTAACCAACGATGGGTCGGATGGTGGATCCGGACATAATTTACATACATTTAAGTGAGATCCGGCTTCCAAAAAGTACATCAATATCACTTAAGGGGCCATATCTCGAGATAGGGTTGCCAGATCTTCAATGTGTTGGACTCGTTGGAAAGGTCTTTTGATAACCTAACCAACGATGGGTTGGATGGTGGATCCGAACATAGTTTACATACATTTAAGTGAGATCCGGCTTCCAAAAAGTACATCAATATCACTTAAGGGGCCATATCTCGAGACAGTGTTGCCAGATCTTCAATGTGTTGGACTCGTTGGAAAGGTCTTTTGATAACCTAACCAACGATGGGTCAGATGATGGACCCGGACATAGTTTACATACATTTAAGTGAGTTCCGGATATATGTGAAAACACATTTTTATACATAACTTTTGAACTACTTATCGAAACTTCAATCTGTATAAAACTCGATCTATAGGACCCTAAACCAAGTCGAATGCAACAGGTTCGGGTCAAATCGGTTCAGCCAGTGCCGAGAAACATGAGCTAGTTTGTTGGTCACATACATACATACACACACACATACACACACACATACACACACACATACACACACACATACACACAGACATTTGTTCAGTTTTCGATTCTGAGTCAATATGTATACATGAAGGTGGGTCTACGACGTTTTTTTACAAAGTTGATTTTTAGAGCAGGATTATAGCCTTACCTCAGTGAGGAAGGCAAATCGAACCAATAGTTTTTGTGATATTGGAATTACGGATTGACTGGAGTTAGTCATTGATTTTTTTTATGTTTTTACTGATTGCAAGTGTTTTTTTTTTTTAATTTTGCATGATACATGATACATCGTTTTAGAAAAGCAGGGAATTCTTAACTTACTGGAAGTGTTCAAATTGGAAAATACCATTCGAAACTTATTTAAACAAAATCATTTCACAGTTTCCCATCTCTAACAAGAGTTTTTTAAAAGTGATTTTTTTTTTCGCCAATGCTAAATTTTGATTCCCAAGTTCATTGAACTGATGTCCATTGTTGGCCATATGGAACTAGTTCCAGTGCCCCGGGTTACTCGGTCATGTCATGTTTTTTTTTAGAATGATGTATTTATATCATTGTTCTAATTAAAAATATGATTATATTTACCAAATACCTGTAGAAATGACCTATAATAAATCCGGATCGTTTGCAACCAGATGCGTTCAATTTGGTTTCTAACAGAAGTTAAATGATTTTAACACCCAACCCCGCTTAATATTCTATCCAAAAATTCGCCAAAACTGAATTTTCAACCAATTTAAAAAAATTAAAAAGCATTTTTTTTTTGCAAATTTTAGGAATTGAAGTTTGATTTGATTTTTTTATCAAATTTGGCTTTGTTTTTCACTAACATTCCTAATATTCTATGTAAAAATAAGATTATCCGAAGTTCGATTACCCGAAGGTTTGTATGGGACTTCAATAATCGAATCACGAACAAAAAAATTTTGTTTTCGTATTTTTTTCATTTTCTTATTTTTAACATAAAATTTGAGTTCTACGACCCTATTTGGGGTGTCGGAGGCCGTGTTACTCTACATACTAAATTTTTGAAATTTGTATGGAAATTTTATTACGAGGGGGGGTTACATAATAAAAGAACGCTCCTTAAAATGCATTTTTTCAATATTGCATCACTGCCATTTTGGCCGCCATCTTGGATTCAAAAATTCTAAATCATTTTAGCGTAGTTTAGGGGTCATACCTAAGCTCGACAATCAAAAATTAGACAACAAAAAAATAAATGTTTTTTTCGTGATTCGATTATCCAAAGTTTTGATTATCCGAAGTGATTTTTTTCCGAGGCCTTCGGATTATCGAGTCTGGACTGTGTTTTGGTTTTATCCTTACTCATTTTTATACAATATAATTGATAATGGTATCACTCTATAGTAGCAAACATGAGAAACAGGATTTTTTTTTTGAAAAAAATACTGTATAAACATGAAAATACTAGAAACTACAAAAGGAGGTGGAAGGAAACCAAATACTAGCAAAAACAAAGATAAACTAAACATGAAAAATGCAAATCAAAATACTTAAAATGGTACAAGAAAAACTTCAAACGAAAGAAGTAAAGATTTTCATACAAAATAGTAACTCAAAATGTCCCCTTGAAGACGGGAATCATAAAAAAATAAAATTTGGGCATAAGAGGGTTAATAAAAATAGTGTCAACATTGCAATTCGGACGATTGAGATTTCTATGTAAGATTTTTTTTTTTGTTTACTCTGGTCCAATATTGGTCCACCCACCATATTGTGCATACAGATTGTGCAAGATTTGCATGCCAGCGTCCCATTGGGGGAGAAGAAAAACGAATGAAAAAAATCTCTCGCAGCTCGGCGAGAGTCGAAATTAAAAGTAAATATCGAAATGCAGCCAGTAATAACAATAACGACGTCGTCGTCTTCTTCTTATTCTTGGTTCTTCGTTTGTTGCCATCATCATTGTCGACCTGCCAAGGTGGCCAGGTGAGTGCAAAAAGAGGTAAAGAGACGCGAAGGTAATAAAAATGAAATTATATTTCTTGAAATGGAAAATATTAAGATGTGGACTTCGCTCTTTTTTTCCTTTCTTTCTCCTGCAGAAGGTTTCAGAAAGGGAGGATTAAAATGGGCTCTGCCAACTTGCTAGCCTCCCCTTAATATCGCGGCTGATTGGCTTTAAAAGTGGACACAAAGCTGAATTTATCGCTATCACTGTTCGGCTGGTATCGCGCTGAGTGCCGTACTCTTGTGGTGAGGCTTGGCCTGTGAATCACACGAAGGAATATGACTGTTCATTTGATGACATTGCATTATGGTTGCTGATTGGAACACGATGCAATTAACGCGAATGTTATAAGAAAGGGCTATGAAAAATGGTTGCTTTTTGTATGAAGTGATCCTGCTAATTATAAGTAAACAACATTGAGTATCGTTCATAAACTTCGTTACCTTTACTTGCTCACCCTTTAAAGCATATGCGGCACAAAGTTTAGTCTGTGTTGTGTCTATGTTCCCCAAAACCTTTATTCTTTCGTTTGCTGCTAGCTTGCCAGAATTTCCCAGGACACCAAAATATACATTTTTGATTTATTTGTCTGGCAATTTATGAAAAATCTATTTTATTTCTTTCAATTCATCTCCCTCTCCCCGGTTCAGTCTGAAACATGTACCTCGTCTATTCCCCCAAGAGATTGAAGGTGAGGAAGGAAGGTGGCAGTGCTTTGAAAAGGATCTATTTTATGCAATTTCTCGTTATAAAACACGAAAAAGATGAGACAGTTCTACCACTCCCCCAAACCAAAGGGGACAAGCTCAATAACAAACCAACTACAGCAACAGGATGAAGATAAGCACAGCAGAGCTAACAAGTTTTGTCTCACCGGAGGGTGTCCGAGGGGGATTATGTTGCTAGCCCGAAAACATAACAGTTAAACCAAAACCCTCCTGATGCAGTGCACACAGCACTGCTGTCGATGAAGTTGTCTTGAAGTTTCAAGAAGAGGCAAAACTTTTTCGTTTTAAATCACAGTCAAATGCAGCCACGTCTGGACACTTTGCAAGATATTTGAAGAGCATCTTCATTGACGGATGAAGAAGTTTAAGGGGTGGTATTTTCATAATGTTTTTAGAGATTTTAGAAATGTGGAAAAAAATAACAAAAATCTATGAACAAAGTATTCACCGAACACGAACAATGATTCAAAAGACTAGAATAGTGCTGCAGGTTCATCCTCCAGACAATTGCATTACTGGAAAATGAAGAAAAACTTATGAATAAATTCAACAATATGCCCGAGACCATTCTCTCGAAGCATTCTACTGGAAAATCACTTTTCAACAAGCAATTCAAGTGAGCGATGTCTCTTGTTGACATGTATAACAAGTTCAAATCAAAATCAAAATCAAAATCAAAATCAAAATCAAAATCAAAATCAAAATCAAAATCAAAATCAAAATCAAAATCAAAATCAAAATCAAAATCAAAATCAAAATCAAAATCAAAATCAAAATCAAAATCAAAATCAAAATCAAAATCAAAATCAAAATCAAAATCAAAATCAAAATCAAAATCAAAATCAAAATCAAAATCAAAATCAAAATCAAAATCAAAATCAAAATCAAAATCAAAATCAAAATCAAAATCAAAATCAAAATCAAAATCAAAATCAAAATCAAAATCAAAATCAAAATCAAAATCAAAATCAAAATCAAAATCAAAATCAAAATCAAAATCAAAATCAAAATCAAAATCAAAATCAAAATCAAAATCAAAATCAAAATCAAAATCAAAATCAAAATCAAAATCAAAATCAAAATCAAAATCAAAATCAAAATCAAAATCAAAATCAAAATCAAAATCAAAATCAAAATCAAAATCAAAATCAAAATCAAAATCAAATTCAAAATCAAAATCAAAATCAAAATCAAAATCAAAATCAAAATCAAAATCAAAATCAAAATCAAAATCAAAATCAAAATCAAAATCAAAATCAAAATCAAAATCAAAATCAAAATCAAAATCAAAATCAAAATCAAAATCAAAATCAAAATCAAAATCAAAATCAAAATCAAAATCAAAATCAAAATCAAAATCAAAATCAAAATCAAAATCAAAATCAAAATCAAATCAAAATCAAAATCAAAATCAAAATCAAAATCAAAATCAAAATCAAAATCAAAATCAAAATCAAAATCAAAATCAAAATCAAAATCAAAATCAAAATCAAAATCAAAATCAAAATCAAAATCAAAATCAAAATCAAAATCAAAATCAAATCAAATCAAAATCAAAATCAAAATCAAAATCAAAATCAAATCAAATCAAAATCAAAATCAAAATCAAAATCAAAATCAAAATCAAAATCAAAATCAAAATCAAAATCAAAATCAAAATCAAAATCAAAATCAAAATCAAAATCAAAATCAAAATCAAAATCAAAATCAAAATCAAAATCAAAATCAAAATCAAAATCAAAATCAAAATCAAAATCAAAATCAAAATCAAAATCAAAATCAAAATCAAAATCAAAATCAAAATCAAAATCAAAATCAAAATCAAAATCAAAATCAAAATCAAAATCAAAATCAAAATCAAAATAAAAATCAAAATCAAAATCAAAATCAAAATCAAAATCAAAATCAAAATCAAAATCAAAATCAAAATCAAAATCAAAATCAAAATCAAAATCAAAATCAAAATCAAAATCAAAATCAAAATCAAAATCAAAATCAAAATCAAAATCAAAATCAAAATCAAAATCAAAATCAAAATCAAAATCAAAATCAAAATCAAAATCAAAATCAAAATCAAAATCAAAATCAAAATCAAAATCAAAATCAAAATCAAAATCAAAATCAAAATCAAAATCAAAATCAAAATCAAAATCAAAATCAAAATCAAAATCAAAATCAAAATCAAAATCAAAATCAAAATCAAAATCAAAATCAAAATCAAAATCAAAATCAAAATCAAAATCAAAATCAAAATCAAAATCAAAATCAAAATCAAAATCAAAATCAAAATCAAAATCAAAATCAAAATCAAAATCAAAATCAAAATCAAAATCAAAATCAAAATCAAAATCAAAATCAAAATCAAAATCAAAATCAAAATCAAAATCAAAATCAAAAAAAGCAGAAAAAGCAGAAAAAGCAGAAAAAGCAGAAAAAGCAGAAAAAGTAGAAAAAGCAGAAAAAGCAGAAAAAGCAGAAAAAGCAGAAAAAGCCGAAAAAAACAGAAAAAGTAGAAAAAGCAGAAAAGCCGGAAAAAAACAGAAAAAGCAGAAAAAGCAGTAAAAGCAGAAAAAGCAGAAAAAGCAGAAAAAGTAGAAAAAGCAGAAAAAGCAGAAAAATCAGAAAAAGCAGAAAAAATCAGAAAAAGCAGAAAAAGCCGAAAAAAAAAGAAAAAGTAGAAAAAGCAGAAAAAGCAGAAAAAGCCGGAAAAAACAGAAAAAGCAGTAAAAGCTGAAAAAGCAGAAAAGCAGAAAAAGCTGAAAAGCAGAAAAAGCTGAAAAAGCTGGAAAAGTTGAAAAAGCTGAAAAAGCAGAAAAAGCAGGAAAGCAAAAAACGAAAAGTAGAAAAAGCTGAAAAAGCAGAAAAGGCAGAAAAAGCAGAGAAAGCAGAAAAAGCAGAAAAAGCTGAATAAGCTGAAAAAGCTGAAAAAGCTGAAAAAGCAGAAAAGCAGAAAAAGCAGAAAAAGCGGAAAAAACAAAAAAGCAGAAATAGCAGAAAAAGCTGTAAAAGCAGCAAATGCAGAAAAAGCAGAAAAAGCAGAAAAAGCAGAAAAAGCAGCAAAAGCAGAAAAAGCTGAAAAAGCTGGAAAAGTTGAAAAAGCTGAAAAAGCAGAAAAAGCAGGAAAGCAAAAAAAGAAAAGTCGAAAAAGCAGAAAAAGCAGAAAAAGCATAAAAGGCAGAAAAAGCAGAAAAAGCAGAAAAAGCAGGAAAGTTGAAGAGTAGAAAAACAGAAATGCCAAAAAGCAAAAGTTCGACATCTTGTGATTTTATAAATCATGCTAACTAAAACCAAAAACTTTATATAAAATATAACTAAAAACTTACTGAAAACAAAATTTTAATATGTTTCTCACGAGACATACTTCTTATTCAAACTTAACTCAAAATCAAAAACCCCTTTCTTCGACACAAAGTTGGAGGAGAAGCTCCTCCAAGTTCATTTCCCTTTTCCGCTGCTTTTATATCATTTTAAGTTTTCATTTATGCACTTGTTATTCTTATCTGAGGTTTGTTTTATTAAATTTTATTACATTTTCTTATCCGTTTGCTGCGCACAGCTTCTTTTGTTTTATTTACATTTTCCGCGCTCTCTCTCCCCCAAACGAAGCAAAACTTCAACTTGCAACTCGACTTGTTCTTGGTGTAAGGTTCAGTTTCAGATCCCGAAGGGGGACGAAGCAGGAGCTGAGGTGTTGCACGACTTCCTCTTCGTCGTCTCCAAAGCGGGCGCAGACACTTTTTCAAGATCCACGACGAGATATGCTTCTTCCTTCGAAGGTTCAGCCAGCATAACCGATCCGAGCTCCGAACCCAACCACCTTGCAAAGTGTAGGGCCACTTTTTTGCTGAGATGTTCTCTGTAATTTGCGTCTTTGGTTTTGAACGATATATTTTTACTCATTTACTTTAATTTTATAATTTTCAAAAGTTTTAAACATGTATAACAAAGTTACTAAACATCAAGGATTCTATTTAAGTGCCGATACTTAATTGAAGGGTTGCCAGATCTTCAGTATGAATGACCTTTCGAAATGTCAATCAAATTTAACAAATTCATAAACAATACCAACCAGCTTATACAGTGTTGCCAAACAATAATAAGCACACTGATTCAACAGAGAATCCCGTGGTTTGTTTCACGCCACTCGGCCAGGCCAGGTCGGTCATCATTGTGTCTGCTACAAGGCAGCAAGTCGCGTCGTCGCCAGGTCCAGACCCAGGTCTTCGTTCCGACGGAGGGCTCGCGATTTGCACAAAAAGGGCCCGCCAAGGCCACCAGATTGACTCTCGCAAGGAGGAGGGAGGGCTCATTGCTCATTACGTTCTTGGATTGCAGCAGCAGCAGCAGAAGATAGTTGTTGCATCGGATTTTTTGCCCGTCTGGCTGTCTGGTGTATGAACTCATGGTCGCTTCTTGAGACCCTGTGGTCGTTATCGTCGACATCTTCCGACGTCTGACCTTGAAATAGAGCTGATTTGTGGCAGTTCTTTTAAGTGGGACTATGGCTTTGGACGTGATCTTTTTATACATTTTTTATGTTTTTATGTTCAACGCAAATAAAATATATTCATACCGATAAATAACTAGTGAACTGCTTGCTGTTGAGACACCTAAATGTCAACCATCTTGATAAAAAGGGTTTAAACGTATTCTTTAGCAGGTTTCTGGGTCATTTGACAATTCCTAGGACTTTCAATTACCTATTCAACGATGTATAATATGACATCCAGATATACGCGAAAACACATTTTATACATAACTTTTGAACTACCTCTACGAATACGCTTTTGGGCTCGACCATCACCAAATTTGACCAAACTTGGAGGGATTGTTCATCTATCGGTAGCTAATAGAAATCTCAAGTTTCGTGCCCTTTTTTGGCGATTTTCTATCAATTTTTTTTACTCGTAACTTTGCAACTATCAAACTAAATTACTTTCTTTTGGTTGCATTTTATAGGAAAAGATGTCCAAGAAATGCGATAAAATAAAATATTAGACCTCATATGCCACCAAATATTATTTCTTTTCAGTGTACACCATATTCTTGATTTACACAACGAAATGGGGGTGTTTAACCCTCTACAACCCAACCCCGCCTCTAGACGGGCTTCGATCTAAAAAATCGCCAAAAATCAATTTTCCAACCTATTTTTGATCTTTAAAAAGCATTGGAAAGAAGAACTCTTAAAATTTAAGAAAATTTCAGGGTTTAACTTGTTTTATGTGACTTTGCCAGTGTTTTTAAAAATGTCATTTTTTTAGGGGTCAACTTTGGCTGTGTTTTTTACTAACATTTCCTATATTTTCAGTAAAAAGAGGTATGCAGTAATTTTTGTAGTGTCCCAGACTATGCCTCTACGCATTTTTTTGCAATTTAAATGATGATGGTGCCATTATATAGCAGAAAATGTGAAAAACATGCAAAAAATTTAAAAAGTGACTGTAAAAACGTGAAAAAATTAGATAGGCAAAATGTAATTATATTAGGTGATTGAATAGGCCAAATACTATCAAAAACAAACATAAACTAAACAAGATAAATGCAAATTAAAATACTAAAAATAAAACAAGAAAAACATAAAACAAGAGAAGTAAAGTTTTTCGTAGAACAAAAGTTGCTCAAAATGACCTCCTGAACAAGGGAAAAATAAATATTTTTGAAAAAAAATTTGGGCGGTAGAGGGTTAAATCGAGAATCGTTTTAAAAAAGTATGTCCATGACTTAAATTGAGAATATGACTTAAGAAGAAGAGAATCTTTGGGATTTCGTAATTTATCGAAGAGTTTTCACAATGTATCAATTGTATTTTGAATAGTTGTGTTATTTAAACATTTTAGCATGGTTTTGGAACACCTGGGATGTTCTAGTCCATCCGAAACTTCCTGAAATTTTGTGCAACAGGCTTACCAAAGAAACATGTCGAAACATCAAAATTTTGACAACGAATCCTACCCAGACTGCTGCAGTGAGTGCGGTAGGCTACAGTACACTGTTGTTACAACTTATTATGATGATCTGGGTCATTCAATAACTGCTTGGAGTCAATATCTGTGGGTCTACCGCCGTAACAAGCAAGAGGTCGACGGTGTTTGACCTTGGGACATATTCGCATAGCTTCAGTGAATATGGTAGACTACTTTGCTGGTATGTTGGGATGTTCTGGGACATCCAAGGACTCCCTGGAGTTAAGATCTGAGGATCTACCGCAGTAACAAGCAAGAAGTTGACTGATTTTTATCTTGGGACATACCCGCATAGCTTCAGTGAGTATGTTAGACTAAATTGCAGATGCTTTGGGATGTCCTGGGTCATCTAAGGACTCCCTGGAGTTAATATCTGTGGGTCTACCGTCAAAACAAGAAAGAGGTCGACGGTTTTTGACCTTGGGAAATATACGCATAGCTTCAGTAAGTATGGTAGACAACTTTCCAGATGTGTTGGGATGTTCTGGGGCATCCAAGGACTCCCTGGAGTTAAGATCTGTGGGTCTACTTACGTAACAAACAAGAGGTCGACGGTTTTTGACCTTGGGACATATCCGCATAGCTTCAGTGAGTATGGTAGACTACTTGCTGGTATGTTAATAATCTAATTTTTCTTAATAATTACCAACAACTAAGCCGAAGACACCAAATCGATTCGAAAACAGATTTAAATATCACTCAAGTGGTCATAACTTGCGATAGGGTTACCAGAAATCGATAAACTGATTGGGAAGGGTTTCGCATTGCCAATTCATCGTCGCTGTCGTGCTATCTTGTCACACGTGCATTTTGGGCCAAATTGAGTTAAGAACGCCATTTTGTGCAGCTCACAACTATTACTGCTTACAATCCTCAAAATTCGATTTCAATCCTGAGATATTCAATAAAAACCGAAAAAACTCCGTGCATTTTTGTCACTTTTCATATGAAAGAAGTTTCAATCTTGTCGTGCTATCTTGACACACCCTGAAAATTGATGTAAGTGCGACAACTGGCCAAAGGGATTTCAGGTCAGAACGCGTTTGACACACGTACAAGCCCGACTACCCTAAAAAATTTGTAATTATAGCTCGGAACTTCGGCAACCAAATTCATTTAAACTTCGCGACAATGCACAGAATGGTCAACCAAACAAAACGTGTATGTTATTGTTTACATTGCGTGCTCTATTTTTTGTTTATTCAAGGTCAAACATTAAAACGCGTTTTTCTCGGAACGTCAAAAAGCGACGTGCGACAAGATAGCACGACAGCGACGACATGATTGATCTGAGCATTATTTTCATCCAAATTATTTACTGAGACCGGGATTCATAAAAGTACATGAATATTACTTACATCAAGCTAAACAATGTGAATAGGCTAATGTGGATTTGTAAACAAACACAGGATAGACTATGTGTTCACAAATCCACATTGGCCCATTTTTTTTACTACATCATCCCGGTACGAGAATCGAACTCACGACCTTTGGATTGGAAATCCAGCACGCCGCTAATCGAAACCCATCCTTTACCGGTCAGTATTCCCAGTGAGCATATTTACTCTTTTAAGGGATCTGACTTTGCCGAGCCAGACAGGAATCGAACCCATCACTTTCCGCTTACAAGGCGAAACCCGTAACCTCACGGCCACGGAAGCTCATTTACATTGTTTTGCTTGAAGTGGTAATAACCTGAGATAGGGTTAACTAGATTTTTAAACTTTATGATTGATTGGGGTTTTTCATGACTTATTCAATTATTTTTTTTAAATATATTGTTTTTATTTATCGTTTTCTGGCTATTTTTGTAAATTCTCATCTATCCAGATATTACTATAACACACTTGGAAATGCTGACTTCAAACTGCACTAATTAATACTTTCTGTGGTAGGAAATACTTAATTTCTCACTAATATTTGACTCAACTATCCCCGCCATAAGTCAAACACAATCAACCGCGGGTGCAAACAGAATTTGGGTAACAATTCCCAGACGTTTGCAACGCGACGTGCTTGCATTCTTCCCACGGGCTGGTGACAGGTCGTGACGCGTCGAGGAAATTAGCTTCAATCACGCCACGTGGGAGGCACCACCCTGCACAGCGTCACGGTGTGGTTTGTTCTACCCTCGCGACATGCACCTGAGAACTTTCGCTCTGAATAGTTCAAACGTTTTGGTTTTGTCGCACGGTTACATACAATTCTCTAGTCTGGTTCATGTGCATCACTTAGGTTTACTTAAATCTAAATACTTAACATTACATTTTAACTATAGATACCTCCAATCCAGACCTTACCTGGACTCTGTAATTATTCTTCACGTAAATTTGCCGTCATCAAACTCATTATGTTCATGACCGCACGGTAAGCTAAACAAAACAACTAAATTAAACATCGCCCCAGCGTCTGCGTTTTGTCGTGGGTGGACGACTTCTGCTAGTACGGACCCAATTAAATAGTTGGGACCCAGCAGCAGCAGCAGATTGGCTACTAAACTGTGTGTAATTGCACTTGTTATGCAGAACGAGCTGATTGTGGCACACAAGTCAAGGGGAGGTCGGAAGGTGCAGCCAAGCTTTTCCGACGACGACGACGGTGAGGTCCACCCTGAATCCCAGCCCGCCGCCGCCACCACCCAAGTCTGCTGCAGGGGTTCATTGACTTGGCCGTCGACGGTCGCTCAGACTAGACAAGGTTGAATGAATTTTACGCGGAGGTTGCATGTCAAAGGCGACAGCCAATGTGTGTGTGTGTGTGTGTGATTGTGCTGGGGTGATTGTTTGAATAGCTCTATTTGACTCCACAAAGCGACGACTTGCTTCCAGTCAGTACGATGTACTAACAATTGCAATGTTGAATCGCGGTACGTCAAAGGAAAGGCCGAAAGCAGATTTTGGCTAAAGTGAAAAGATGTTCATGGTAGTTCTGTACAATTGTTTGAAACGTTATTATAATGAAACAATTGAACTTATGGGAAGCATTACATTATTTTTCATGCAAATTTTACATCTTGAAATTAAAAGAAAGCATTTTCAATACCAAAACATTGAATAAGCATTCTTTTAAATCCAAATAATTAAAAAAAAAACTCTGCATATTTCAGCTTAAAAAAGCCGGCGTCTGCTCAATTGAACCATCATTTTTCACCCTGCCACCGGACGGTCTTTTCGACAGTCGGCACATCCCATTAAAATTGGAATGCCCAATTCGGGCACTGTCCATTAAATTCCGGCAGCCCCGAGCTGAGATGCAACCCGAGCTCGATCGACATGCCATGCAAAGTCCAGACAATTCCCCCGCCGTTAATTAATGGATGCTTTTAACAGCAGCATCCTCCACGAGGTTGCTCCACCAGGTCGAGAAAGTGAGTTACGACATCCTGCATTCGATGTGGTCAAGCCCTGATCCGGGCAGAAGTTGCTCACGTGGCGTGCCAGATGTACGATCAATCACCTACTCTCCTGCCAGAGTGAGTGCAGTTAATCCCATTCTCAGACAACAATGTGCAATTGCAAAAGTGTTACACAGCTGGGTGCACATTGCACATGCACTTGCAGAAAATCTGTGATTTGTGCAAGATGAACTCCCAAAGGGAGTTCACCGTAGGACACGTGGTTACGTGGTTAAAGAGGGCATTCACAGCTCGTCTCGAAAAAATCTACCCGACTTTTTGCATTCTTTATCAAATTATAAATTCTTCACTCCGGGATGGCTGGACGTAAATTGCTACCCAGTGAAGCGAAACACTCGCTCAAGTTTTATTCCCCAGCAGCAGCAGTTCTGTTTGTGACACAATCAACGGCAGCACGATGAGGAGATGAGACTGCATTTCATTAGTCCTCGGCGACCCACCACCCCCTGCGCTAGGATTTTCCAGCTCTTGGGGTACCACCCTCACAGCGTGCACTCAGCGTCACTCGCTGGCTCCTGTAGAGTTTCACATTTGGCCATTGCATTGTACGGAGCTGCATAGGTAAAGGAACATTGACCTTTTTTAAAGTTCAAGTTTTTGTTCTCTAAAGATTTCGGAACATGTTCTGTGGTGGTGGTGTTTTGGAAAGGTCCTATTAGCTATTGCGTTTCATATGTTTATAGGACCTAATCAAAAAAAGTATAGAGATTATAATATTTAATTAAAAGCACTGGTCCCTAATCCATAAATCACGTGAACACTTTTTCAAAAATCACCCCGTCGTGAACAGTTGTCCACTCAATAAAAACTTTTTTGAATGAACGTGGACTAGACAATCTTATCCCCACCCCCTTTAAGTGTCCACGTAGTTTATGGACGGCCCTTATTTAAAAAAAATATCATATCGAATCATAGCATATCTGTATCACGCGGTAGGGCGTGCCACAATGTTTTATTAAATAGGTATTCTTTTACAATTTGGCTAGAATGTCAATTTCACACTGTGCTCCAAGGCTACGCCCTTACAGTTATGGGGAGATTTGCGAATGAAATTTTGTTGTGTTTAGTAGTGGCAAAAGTGCGAAGAACCCACGCGACTTTTAAAAGTAAACGGAATATTTTTGGATGATTTGCAAGGAAGGTAAGGGGAATTTCATCAATAAGTCATAGAGGACCATCCATAAACCACATGGATTTTTTAAAATCTCAGAGAGAAAGGCAAAATGAAGACTACGGAGCAATTCTCTACGAGTTTGGCTGATTACACGCATTATTTAAAAAACAATTCGCTCTACAGCATGATAATTGCCGTTCTCTATTGCGAGATCCCTACTCGAAATTAGGAGTCCAAAGGCTTGAAACGGGAAGGTTAAGATTGCTCTTTCTACACCTAAGCTCCCATCAACCCCAAGATTCAAACTGAAGACCTTTGAATTGTTAGTCCAACTGCAGACAAGCGACTCTACCGAAGCGATTCCTACACCAGGACTGAGGTAACGACCATTTTTTTAGATTCGATAAACTGACATTTTTCAACGAAAAACGTGAAGGCAGCGCCATAATGACACCACAACTCGAGTTGTTGGAAGCCCCTTTAAGTCCCAATACTTAACGATTTTTTTACATGTTTTCCAACATTTGGCCATTACTTTTAATATTTAATTCGGAATTCAGTAAAACATCACAGAAATCAATTTTAATATTATTATTTTTTTCAAAAAACAATAAAAAATAAGTTGTTGAATAACTTCTTATTGTTTAAAAGAAAACAAAACTCACAAAAATATAGTTTGACAACTATTTTTGTTTAAACGTTCCAAGAATGCTTCCATAGATTGGAAAATTTAAAAAATGTAAATAAATAATGTTTTCAATAAATCGTAAGGAAACAAATCACCACAATGTATTTTTTTTCTTCGAATGTTGCTCAGCTTTAAATGTTGTCAATTTTGATTGAATTTTCAAAGGTCTGTTTAAAAAACCTAAAATTAAAAACATAAAAGAAAAAAAAAACAATTCCTTGCAAAAAAATTAAGAACGGCTCATGATCGAAACAATCTCAAAACTTAAGAAAAATCTAAAATTATTGCATATTTTCAAGAAATGTTCGAAAGAATCAGAAAACTGAGTAGCTTATTTTGTACAACTAAAGCAAAAATATTTAAGGATTGTTTATGTTTCAAACAATATGAAAATTAATAACAATTAAGCAATTGAATTTTTAATTTTTGTCTACATCTTCAAAGATGAAATATGGTTCGCAGTAAGGCTGGCGTGTGGGCAGACTAGTTTTTTTCTGCTGTCGTTTTTTTTTCTACGATCAGTTTTTAGAAAAAAAATTTCAAAAGTATTTGAATCAACGCAGATTTTTGGCTTAAGCCAGTGGTTTTGGCAGTTGCAACGGTGGTTCCTGTGGATTTATAAGAAGCTCGATTTTGGAACCTGGACAGGGCGTGGAAGAAGCACTGCCACGATGAACGCCATGAAGGCCACGATGGTTTACGTGCTGGATTTGTCCGCACTACGAACCGGTGCTCGAGGGTAGCTTCAAGGGTTCGTGTTGCAACCTGCTGCACGTGGCCAAAGATCCGGACGGGTGGACCCGCGACCAGTCGCTGAACAAGGAACGAGCCCAAGCCCATCTGGATGTGACGGAGAATACACAAATACAGAAACTATTGCCATCCGTCTGGACTACTTCCACGCCTTCGGACCCATCTCCAGGACCAGGAATGCAACAACTCGACCAAATGAGTGAAGTACATGGATGATTCTTGTTGAATTCGATCCGGAAGGATGTCAAGAATCACCTCCAAAAAGGCCCAAAACATAAGAGTCTAGCTTAAGTTACAATGAAAAAGGCATTTCCAACTCTTTTCCAAGGGTTAAAAAGCCGGTGAAGTTGCATTTAATGGCACTTGTGTCCTTCTTGAAACACATAAATAGTTTGATTTTACTCTCACTTGTCTGTGACAAAAGTACGTCCCAGTGCAGCAGCTTCTACTTGCCAGCCTAAGTGTTCCAGTGTCTGAACTGGACTGCTACTGCTAGACTTCTGCTACAGTGCAACTTGGTAACCTCCCTAGAGTTGCAAAGTGCATCACCCCCAAAGCTTTCCACCCTTTCAACGTGAAGCCCTTCTTCTCACCACCTCCCAGGCACTACTAGCAAAATGCCATTTCCGAGCAAAGACGTACAAGTGGTGACATGGCTTTAGCACTCAACCAGAAACGCAAGCAGGGGCGTTTTCGGGGTTAAGCAAATTTTAGATAGACATTTACATTTAAAATCATACCCTTAAAACACCCCTGTCCGTCAATCCCCTGTTGACCTTCCTCCCTCTTCAACTGCTGTTTGGCACAATTGGAGTTCGTTTGTTCTATTGTGTGCACTTTCGAGCAGTCATCGCTACCACCCTCAGTGCACTTTTCAAAATGCACCACCATAATCCTTTCGGAGAGAGGAGATGAGGAGCAAGTAAGGGTTGGAGACAGTCTGATCCCTTTCCCTACCATTCACCCACTTCAGACGGTTTGTTCTTGGGCACAAACATTCGAGGGACACTTGCTTTTTTCCCATTTCTGTAATTCCATTACAACATTGTGTGACCCCCAGTCAGATGCTAAAACTGGACGAGTTTTTTTTAAGAGACATTGATGATGCTTAAAAATGTCAAACAATTATTTTTTTTAAATCGTTATGTCCTTTTGAAAACATGCAAAAAGCGTCAACTGTTTCAAAACTCCTCATAACATCCCAAAAGAACAGCTTCTTGTCAAAGCGCGCAATCGCTTACATTATGCATGAGAAGCTGTGAGAAATTATTAAAAGCACCCATAAATTATGCGAAATATGCTGCTTACGTTACAGAATTTATGACAACCATTTCGTCCCTGTTTTTTTTTCTCGTGTGTTTTCCTTTGGTCTTTTCTGAATTCAATTTTTCTTGCTCAAGTCACCTCGGATGCTGTAACTTTGCAATTACTTTAGCTGTTCATCCCTTTTTTAAGCGGTTACTGAATTTCGTTTGCATTTTTTTTTTGTATTAGTTTTACTAGACAATCCCATCAGGAAAAGATTGGTTTCTCATTGTCCATTTTATGATCATGAAGTTTTCGACACCTTCCTCCCAAAATGTTCCATTTCAACAGCCATAATTTGCCCATAATTGAACGTCTAGCCAGAACCAGCTAATCTTTCTCACCTCCACTTCCACCTCCTAAGTTGGCCATAAAGAACTTCCCAACTGTCATCTAATTAACACCCTTGCAGGGAAGCGCAAAAACTGCGAAAATCTGTTCGGCGAGCAAAAATTACCAGACACCAACTGCAAGCTCGTACTCATATATTGGAAAAGGGCAGCAAAAGCTAGACGACAATGCAGTTGCCAAGTCAAATCGAAAGGAAAAACTGGAAAAAAAGTTGTCTTTTTGGCTTTGACGCGTCACCTTAATGCGATTAGTGGCGGCGGTCACCTTAATGTGGCGTCCTCTTTTTTTGTGCCAAGTCTTATTGTCTGTCCTGGTGCTGTCTGGCCGGGGCGCAGGGTGTTATTAGCTGGTTCGCTGCAGGTTTAGAGCTGAGCGTCAGTGTCAAACGGAAAATCTTTTGAACTTTTAATTGCATCAATGTCTTATGATATTCTTTTAAAGTAAAGTATTGAATTTCAGTTCCAATTTATCTAACAACAACTTATTTAATCCACTAATTCCTCACTCCGATCCAAACATGGATCACATAAAAGGTCAGAAAATAAATGGCATCTAGCATCAAACATGGTGAAGTGATTAAACATGAGACAGGGCTGCCAAAAATTTAAAATCGTTTAGAAGGTAATTTGATTACCTATCCTACGATTCAACAAATTAGTGAGATTCGGCTTCAAAGAATATATAAATATCACTTAAGTGTTAATACATTGAGAAAGCGTAGCCAGATCATTAATATTTTGACCTCGATTTGAGGGTCTATCGATAACCTATTCAACAATAGCTCGGATTATTAACTCGGACATAGTTTTCATACAAATTACTGAGATCCGGCTTCAAAAAAAATTAATAAATAAAAACCACTTAACTGCTCATGTCCACATAAATGTCCCATATGCAAAAACAGCAAGCTGATAAAACCGTGTCTAGGTATAGCGCCTAAGAGGCCATACATTAATTAAATGTACAAAAAGACCTAGTGGTGACAAAAAAAGAAACATGTTTAACTGATGTAAAAAAAATCAGAAATCCAAAAAATTAACAAAGTTCATTCCTGAAATATTTCAGTTGTAACATGTTTCTATTTTTACCACCACTAGATCTTTTTGTACATTTTTGGGCCCTTGTAGACAATTGTAATGCATGTCAAAATGAACATTTAGATTTTTGAAAAACATATTTTGGGCAATTCTATCAAAAGTTATTTTTAAATTGAGATGAAATTCAAATGTTTCCAAGAGCGAGGCCAAACTCCACCACCATTTAAAATTATTCACATTTCAAAATGACGTATTTTTCATTGTTTTTGGCTATAACATTTGTTTAAAAATTTCGATTTTAGTGCTTCTCTTGGAAGAAAAATGTGTATTTTGATAAGCTTTAAAAATGTCTATATAGAAGACACCAAATCGCTATAACATAAGCCTGAATTGATAAATCCAAAAAACTCATTTTTTCATAAGCACCTTAAGGGGCTACATACTTGTAGAAAATCAAAAAATTTAATATTACAGAAAATTTATTAAATCCACCATATCCACGATTTTCAATCACTCCAGAAAGTTTCATGAAGATATTTCATGATTAAAGTAAGTAACAAAATTTTGCCATGCTCAACGCCACGATATCTCGAGATGGGATGGACCAAATTGACTGAAACTTGAGGTGAAAACTCTCAAGACATATCCCGTGTGCATGACAAAGCCCGATTTTGAAATTTTGCTTTTTAAGAAATACAAAAATAGAAAGCTGACAATTTTTTATATGAAAAACAAAAAAAACAACATACCAACCTCTGACATTTTTGCCGATTTACATATATGTACCCTCTAACATACCCAAACATTGTGGATATCGGTTTACAGGATAACGAGACATGATTTCTTAAAAAAAAACCGGATTTCGATACATTAATGGAACATAAAGCACCATGCGTCTCCATTAAGGTCGTAGATGGTGTCCTTCACTTTGGGGCAATGATAGAGCGTCCAATTTCCCGGGTTTACAAAATTCCCGGTAAACGGGAAATTTTTAACAAATTTCCCGGGAAATCCCGGGAATTCCCGGGAAATTAGAAATTTATCGAAAATTGATCTTATCCTGCTTCTGATTGATATTTTGCAACAAAATTGTATGGAACAGCAACGGTAATGTTCAAAATAAGTGTGGGGGTCAATTAATGGCTTGACTGCTTTTAAAAATCATACAACTTTATAAAAAAAAAAAAAATCTAATTTTATATACTGTCTTTCAACTCCTACCAAATCAAAAAAAATCAATTGATATTTTTTTTTGTTGAGAAGTACTATTTTTTAAATCAAATTATGAATCAGTGAGAAAAATCCATGCTTCTCCACCATAAAAATGCTTTTAAATTTGTCACTGTTACCATTTCAAGGGAATATGTTTAAGAATAACGTTGACTCATAAAGCAAAAAAATTAAATCATGCAGAAATTATGTTTTTCATGGCAAATAACTTGTTCTAGACCGTAATTTTATCAACAAAACTCATTTTAACGATTTTTAGGCAAAATTTTGACTTTTTATCAATTTCACCTAATATTTATATGTATATTGTTAAAAGGCTTATAAACTAAGTTAAGTAAATTTTCACATTGATTTTTTTTCTTCTTAAAAACTTATCAGCAACCTTAGTGATGGTGTAAAATTTGAACACTTTAAATCTAATTTTAACAACAAATAATTGGTACAAAGTCACCCCAAAATGCTAAATACAATTTTCAACGCCACTTTTTTTTTAATACTATTGAAAAACATTTTTTTTTCAACAATAGTGCATGGACCTTGTGTGGCCTACCCCAGTACATGTTCTACAAAATAATAATCTTGAGACAAACTACCACTAGGAAAAAAATATTAAAACAGAACGAAATCCTATCATTGTAACCCCGTTTAACATTTAATATTATTTGAAATACACCTGAAATGAACGTGATTTTTTCTTATTAGTTCAATATGCACAGTAGATTAAAATGAATAAAATTAAATTAGGTTCTCTCATTACTTTTTTTTATAAATTTTCAAAAAATTGGGTTCAAAAAGTAAGGAAAATGTATACTTCCTCTTGAATTTCGCGAATTCCCGGGAAATTTACATATTTCCCGGGAAACGGGAAATATTATTTTTCGGGAAATCCCGGGAATTCTCGGGAATTTTTTTCCCGGGACGGGAAATTGGACGCTCTAGGCAATGACTGTCAATGATTGTTCTGAATTCAGGGCCCAGAAATAGTAAATTGAAATGAAAAAATAATCACTATATGTAAAATGCTTCTATAAACAACACAAAGAAACCATTTTTTTGATTTAAATCAATAATTTGAATGTTTTTATAAAACAAACATGGCCGCCAATTGGCCAATCGGGGATGATACTTTCAAGAGCCTTAAAATGTGATGGGAACTCAAACTCAGAAGCATGGTTCCTTTAGTTCAACTTCAGTACTGGAATCATTTTTTTCAAAAAAAAAAAAAAAAAAACAAGTCTCTAAATGAAAATTCACAACTTTTTGTTATTTTTCGTAACACATATTCTGACAAATCATTATAAGTAATAATTTAATTTCACAATGTTTTCTGCTCTATTTTTTAATGTCTTGTAATTTTTAAGTGGAAGCAAAATTTTCCTGAAAAATTTGATTATTACGAAAATCGTCTTAAGCGCCATTTTTTGACCACCCTATTTCGGATAGGACCACCCTCAAAACCAAATACAAAATGTGATGGTCTAATTATGTTAGCCACAGAACTACCACACCAAATTTGAGCCAAATCGGAACACAACGTGACGTGAAATCTCTGAAAAATCAATTTTCAAAAATGTTTTGAATTATTTTTCTGTATGGGTAATTCTCTACCAACTCACACGAAATCGAGAAAAGTTGCCCCGACCCTCTTCGATTGGCGTGAAACTTTGTCCTACGAGGTAACTTTTGTCCCTGATCACGAATCCGAGGTCCATTTTTTGATATCTCGTGACAGAGGGGTGGTACGACCCCTTCTATTTTTGAACATGCAAAAAAAGAGGTGTTTTTCAATAATTTGCAGCCTGAAACGGTGATGAGATAGAAATTTGGTGTCAAAGGGACTTTATGTAAAATTAGACGGCCGATTTGATGGCGTACTCAGAATTCCGAAAAACAAACGTATTTTTCATCGAAAAAAACACTAAATTTTTTTTTAAATTCTCTTATTTTCCGCTACTTGACTGTAAAATTTTTTGGAACATGTCATTTTATGGGAAATTTAATGTACATTTTTGCAATTCCGTCGTGAAACTACTTACTTTTCCTGCCATTCTTGAACGACGAAATAGCCTACTTTTCTGTACCAAAAATAACAGAATCGAATAGCAACACTTTTAAAAATAAATGCTGAAAAGTTCTACTTTTCAGCACTGAAATGGGTGCTGAAAAGTTGAACTTTTCAGCACTTGTTTCGAAAAGTAACACTTTCCAACATTTTTTGATTCAAACGATTTATTGACAAAATACATGCAAATTTGACATAAAATTTCACTCAATGGGTGTTTTTCGGAATTGCAAAAAATGTTGTATGGAACTCGTTGCAAAACTTGATTTTTCAGCATTCTTCGTATTTATCTAACTCGGTGAACCTCGTTGGATAAATGTACGACTCGTGCTGAAAAAATCCTCTTTTTGCAACTTGTTGCATAAACTACTATTCGAATCTACATTGACCCAGAAGGGTCATTTTTTCATTTAGAACAAAGTTTTTCATTTTAAAATTTCGTGTTTTTTCTAACTTTGCAGGGTTATTTTTTAGAGTGTAATAATGTTCTACAAAATTGTAGAGCAGACAATTACAAATTTTTTGATATATAGACATAATGGGTTTGCTTATAAACATGACGAGTTATCGCGATTTTACGAAAAAAAGTTTTAAAAAAGTTACTTTTTGCGTTTCTCTTTGTTTCGTCGTCCGTGTCTGTCGCGGGTGACCATGAACGGCCATGATAAACGACGACCAACATTTTAAAAACTTTTTTTCGTAAAATCGCAATAACTCGTGATGTTTATAAGCAAACCCCTTATGTCTACATATTATTTTTTTTGTAATTGTCCGCTCTACAACTTTGTAGAACATTATTACACTCTTAAAAATAACCCTGCAAAGTTAGAAAAAACACGAAATTTTAAAATGAAAATTTTTGTTCTAAATGAAAAAATGACCCTTCTGGGTCAATGCAGATTCGAAATGTACATTAAATTTCCCATAAAATGAAATGTTCCAAAAAATTTTACAGTCGAGTAACGGAAAATGGGAGAATTTTCAAAACTCTTTTAGTGTTTTTTTCGATGAAAAATACGTTTTTTCGGGATTCTGAATACGCCATCAAATCGGGCGTTTAATTTTACATAAAAGTCCCTTTGACACCAAATTTCTATCTCATCACCGTTTCAGGCTGCAAATTATTGAAAAACACCTCTTTTTTCGCATGTTCAAAAATGGAAGGGGTCGTACCACCCCTCCGTCACGAGATATCGAAAAACGGACCTCGGATTCGTTATCAGGGGCGAAAGTTACCCCTAAGGGCAAAGTTTCACGCAAATCGAAGAGGGGTCGGGGCAACTGCTGTGTGAGTTGGCGGAGAATTACCAGTATACGTTCTCGAAATGCTCACAACTCAAAAACATTAAAAAATCAGTTTATTTTTGAGAAGAATGCTAATCAGTGATGGAAGACGTGATGGCTGATAGGACCTGTTATAAACTAATCTGAGAATACAACACGTGGGAAATACTCTATGAAAATCAACACATTTCTAGATAAATCGCCATGTTTTTGTAATGTTTCATTAAAGTCACTTTAAAGTGACTTTCCATCACAATCATTAAACAAATTTTCCAACTGTGATGAATAAAACTTATACTAAATTTAATATAAGTCCTGTATTTCAATTATTTCCAGAAAAACTTGAAAAATTATGAAAAATTAGTGGAAATAATTGAAATATTGTATAATTCCGGTCACTTGTTGCAAATATCACGAATGTCTGAAAAGTTCATCGATCCTCACCTATAAACATTTTGCGTTACTTAAAAAAAGAACTTCACCCGGTTTTATTTGTCTAGTCGCTGCATCGTATCGCATGCATGCACGGACAAGAAGGTCGTCTCCGAGAGAAGGCCGTTCACAATTCGTCCGAAAAAGTATTACCAGAGGCCGTACACCAGGCACCACCGCGGCCACTCTCCGGTGGCGGTCTCTATCATTAAATGTCCCGTCGTCCGGCGACTAGCCATCAACGTCGTCGGTCTCCGTTGAAGCGTGTGAACTAGGGTGATGGCACCAATAGCTGGAAGGAGTTTTTTTTGTTTGTGTTTTGCATATCTTATTTTTTATTTAATCATAACGGTTTGTTGTCAAATAATGATGAAAACAAATTTCGCAAAAACTCATAACGAATTACTTTTCCGATCAATTAGAGGTACAAATCATAATTTAGTTATTTATGTGCAGGTTAAACGTCTGTCCCGCCACCGTAACCCCATGTGCAAGTGCGGTTTTGTCCGCCAAACTGCCCTTCAGCGGAGCAGAAAAAAAGTGCAACTACATACTGCTGAGCTCGATAAAAAAAATCGTCTACGTCGACGCAGAACCATCACGAGGAGCAGCCAGACTGGCAAACTTCAACCCCTTTTAGGGGTTACGATGCTTGAAAACACGTTCTTTTGTTAAAAAAAATTGTGGTAAAAAGTAATACTTTTCGATACTTGTGCTGAAAAGCTGACCGGTTATCATTGCCGTTTTGAGATCCGAGAACTCAAGAAATGTGTGTAGTTTCACAACAGAAATTAATAACTCTCACAAAAGTTTTTAAACAAAACAACTGAACTTTCAAGCCCCGTGGTGGCCCCCAGCTGGCAGTTGCTGGTCGCGTCCCCCCTTAGTCTACCCAGAGTCTGCGAATTCGACCCAGACATGGCAATTGCTCATGTTTTGCACAGCTCGATGTCGTGTCAACCGAGAGAGGTAGCTCGACATGACGACGACGACGAGGATAAAAAACAGAGTAATTCCAGTAGCGCTGCAACTCGTTAAAAAGTGCATGTTTTTCGAAATTGCATTCACCCGAACAGGCCGCTCGTTCTCACATGCCTGGGGGTTGACCATTTTAGATGACTCTGTCGTCGTCGTCGTCTACTCTCCAGTATGGTGTTGACCACTATTTGGAAGTTATACTCGTGTCCCATTGCACACGTTGTGGCTAATAGGTTGGATGGTTCCAAGCTGCACTTGTTGTGTCTGGTAGTTGCTGGAATTTGACTTGAGTGTGTAGCATAGCAATAATTATTTGTTTTTTTTTAACACGTAACATTGTGAAATGTTATATTCTTGATTAATAAAAAAAATCAACGCATAATATGAGTAGTTTGCACACATTCACACATAAAAAACACAGTTTAAGTTCTACAAAATTGACAAATCGACAGAGTTCGTCACATTTCAGATTTATCTTATTACCTTTTTTATTATCTGACGACCTACACCATTTTTTTTGTCTTCTTATACGATTTTTGGGCAATTGCAATTTAATTATGATTTAAAACAATCTGTATTACTTGTAATTAAAAATTAATAGCAAAAATAAATAATCAAATATCATTTTTAAGTGTATTACAACTTTACATGTTTTTCTTCTTTATTTGCAGGTAATAAAACAGACCATATCATATATTTCATCAAAAAAACAACAAGACAGCAAGGTAAAAACTATGAATGAACAACTATCAGCTCAATGCACTTCTGTTTCCGTTGAAATTTTCAATTCTGACGATTGTAATTAACGCGTCCATCTGAGGACATCACGAAACAAAAATCTCAGGTATTTTTTAGTTCTAGTAAATCCAAAATCACAAAAATTTCCATATAATGTTACGGATTTCTCAAAATTGAAATTGAATAAGGTAACAACATAATATTTTCATCAAGCACGAAATGATGATTCATCAGCACAGGTCATAAAAACTGTTTTAAACTGAATCCTAGATATTTAAAATGAGCTAACAAGTTATTATCAAAAGATGGAATTGGATGAAATTTCCACTATCAATACTTAATTGTCTATAACTTTAAATCACTTCAATAAACATTTTATTCAGTTGTTTAAATGTGAAACTGTACAAAATAAAATTATGAAATTTCAAAATATAAATATTGCAAAACAATATTTATTATTGTAGAATTATCAGAAACATATCTTAAAACGGTGAAGTATTCATACCTTTGAGATATTTGGGAAATGAAATAAAAATCTAGAGTAGCAAACTAATCGATTTAAAAAACAACTTATTTTTTTAAACACAGAATTATTTAAACAGCCTCTAAGTGTTAAGATTAATCTTTGATTGAAATCAATTTGACTTGGATTTTTATAATCAACTGAGCGGTTCTCTAAGATTTTGCAAATCTACTTTTCAATGTATTTTTTTCTAATTTTGATGAAACTTTGTCCCTATGTCAAATGAAGAAATTTCGCATCACTACACAGCTAAAAAAGTAGTAATCCAGCTGCGTGTAAAAGGCCTGGGTGTAAAAGAAAAATTGCATTATTTTATGCAATTTTATGTGATTTTACACTCTGAAATATGTAGCCCATCAGTATGGGAAACCTACTTGACCGAAATGTTAAGCTCATATATGCGTTTATTCTTTCAGCTTTACATCGGTCTGATGGCCGAGTGGGCTAAGGCGCCAGTCCTTACTGTTGGTGCTGGGTTTGAATCCCGTCGGATGCAACTTTTTTTCTGTGTTTGCTAAAATTGTACATGCAGCGTGTAATATTAAGTGTTTATTTTGACGAAGGTGATGTGCATGCTTTTGCATGCGATTTTACCATCTGATTTTTTGCTGTGTAGTTTTTCCATACAGGTCTCCATACAATTTTGGGGCTGGTCATGCAAAACGGGTTTATAAATGTATGAAATTCTGTCTTGAGAAGGAATTTTCTGATCGATTTGATGACTTTGGCGAAGTTGTAGGTTAAAATATGTACTTTTTTTTTTGAAAAAAAATTAGGTTTACGGAATAAAACTTCTAATTTTTTATTACCTTTTACGGAATAAAACTTCTAATTTTTTATTACCTTTTAAACACTAAAAGTTAAATTCCCAAAATATTTTTCTTTTTATTTTTTGATTTTTGTTTTAATATTTAAGTTTTTTTTGCATTTTAAAAGTAGGACTTCTTTAAGCAGCAATTTCCCACGAAAACAGCACGAAATTTTACTGGGGGTCCTGACCTACGCCGTGTTAGGGTGGTACGAAAAATGGCAATTTTCTTCGATTTTTGCAATAACCACATTTTTCAAAAAATCATAACTCCGCACCATTTCAACCGATTTTGGCTGTCTTGAGCGCAAACAAAATTTAAAAGACGCAACTTTTGGTACCCAAACATGTATAGGTCATCGCTGAAATTTTCAAGTTATCGCAGTTCTAGTGAAAAAAATCGTTTTTTGCCGATTTCGTCATTTTCCCGTTTATGCGCGTGGGGTGGCAAAAACCCCACTTTTTATTTTCAAAAAATCATATCTCGGAATATTGAAAACATAACTTCACTATTTTTTGATATATTATGTAAAATTTTCCGAGGAATCTGATAAAAATATTTTCAGACATAGGCTCTTTGGTCCCGAGACCTTCAAAAGAGCATTTTAAGTTTTCATTTGACCTTTTCAAATGTTACCCTATCGTTTGCGCTCAATACATTTAAAATCGGTTGAAATGGTGCGATGTTATGATATTTTGAAAAATGTGGTTTTTGCAAAAAATTACGAAAATTGCTATTTTTTGGACCACCCTAACACGGCGTAGATCACCGTATGGCCAAACAAAAAAAAATACGGGTCTAATTATTTCGGCCAAGGACCCCCACAATAATGTTGAGCCCGATCGGAGAACTTATTTTTTCGAATCATGCTGTTTTTTTGTGGGGAACTGCTGTAAAGAAATGCAAAAATGCACCCTTGGAATAAATATTTTCGAAAAGCTGAGAAAATTTTCTTTGAATTTCTCTCTGAAACTTTGAAAATATTGCCGTTAGTTAGAGAAGGCCTACACAAAAATAATTAGCCTGTAATTTTGAACTGACGTTATCTCGGAAATATTTGTTCCGAATTTGCTAAAATGTCAAAAATGAAACTTTTGCGAAATATCCTGATCTTTTCTATAAATATTTGCCGAGCTTCCGTGGCCGTGAGGTTACGGGTTTCGCCTAGTAAGCGGAAGGTGATGGGTTCGATTCCTGTCTGGCTCGGCAAAGTCAGATCCCTTAAAAGAGTAAATATGCTCACTGGGAATACTGACCGGTAGAGGGATGGGTTTCAACTAGCGGCGTGCTGGGTTTCCAATCCAGAGGTCGTGAGTTCGATTCTCGTACCGGGATGTTGAAGCTGTTAAATATATAATACATTATTATCAGAAAAAAAAAATCAAGAAAATATCCATGCGAAATTTGCTGACATTTCAGAAAAGTATGCAGTAATTTTTATAGTTGAGATTTCCAAAAAAGTTTCCACGTGGTTTATGGATGGTCCCTAAGGTATGTTTATTTATTTTCAAAACATTCACTAGGTTGGGCCACACAAGGTCCATAAACTATTTTCAGAGAAATGTTTTTTTTCCATTAATTTTTTTTGGTGTTTCCCCAGAACATATATACAAATAAAATAAATTCGGATTGTGTTCAAAAACACATTGTTTGCATTATTTAGAAAATATTTTTTTTAGCAAGAGGAAAATTGTGCAATCCGAAAATGCATTCCATTTTCCAACTCGAACTCGTTTTTTATTGAAAAAATCATGACACTTTAGGAATTTTAAAATAATCCTTAATTATGGTGATTCTTCACCAACTCAAGCAGCAGTTGCTCGACTCCTTTTCAGTTTGGTCTGATTTATTCCGCCCTTTTCACTCTTTTTCCATGACACTAGTCACCTATCCACCTATAATTTTCATAACATTTTTCTAATTAATTAGTAGTTTTTCGATCACCGAAATAGCTCTTAATCGATCTTAAGAGGCAGTATTTGTAAATATTGCTCGGTTTGTTCTAGAGGTCGTATCGAGGTGCTCCAATTTGGATGAAACTTTCAGCGTTTGTTTGTCTATACATGAGATGAACTCATGCCAAATATGAGCCCTCTACGACAAAGGGAAGTGTGGTAAAACAGGCTTTGAAGTATGAGGTCAAAAAAACATAAAAAATCTTGAAATTGATCGCATTTCCGTAAAAAAACTAACTTAAAAGTTAAACATCCTAAATCATAAACTCTTTTCTTCCAAAACCAAGTGCCGTCTTGTCGATTTAAACTGGATCATGTTGTAGAATTCCATACATCAGGTTGTAATCCAATTTCAGCGAAAATTACGAAAATATTTAATATTCATCAAAAAAGCCACACCAAAGCCATCGAAAATGTTCCCGACATACGTCAAGTAAGGCGGCACCACGATCAAAGCGCGTGGAAAAATCGTCTTGAGCCCCTTCCGTCAATCAGTTTTCCCCCAGCGGAATCACTTCACTGCCGCGACTCAGACGTCACCCGGGAGAGCCTGAGTTGGTTTTAAGCCGCCAATAATGACGGCGGCGGGTAGAATGTCATCAAGAGGAATGGATGGCGATATTGAAACGCAATAAATAACCGATTCTCCAATTCATTTTCGTCGGGGTTGGAAAATCTTTAATTTGTGTTCTTCTTGGAGGAATCCTTTGAGGGATTGTTTTTTTTTTTGGTCCTTTCGATGGAGTTCTCTTTTGGCAGAGTCGTAGAAAATTGCTCCCCGTCAATTCGGTCTGATTGAGGATGCTTTCGAATTCGCTCGAAATAATAGGATTAAATTGAATCAGACCGACTTCGTCGTCGCCGCCGCCATTGAGAAATTGAAATCGCTCAATTGGACTTTAGAGCTCGAGCTCAGACAGGCACCCATTTCGATAATTAATATGGCAAACGGTGAGCTTGAAATCGAGGGACCACGTGCTTCGAGGATGCCACGTGGTGTGGAATACATTGTAATGCCAACTGTACGATTAAAGCTTCCGCGCGGATTGCCGACCGTTGAGGTTGCGCTGAAGTTGGCGGTGTCGGAATCCCGATTGGCCAATAAATCACCGATCGTGCACCCGGCGGAATGACACCAAAGGAACACCACCACCAGTAACAGACTCTAGAACCGTGCAGACAGTGTAATTTTTTACCGAAATGTGGAGTCAGTTTTTAACATTTATATTATTTTGAAAAAGAAAAAAAGTAATAGCATGTCAAATTTGAAAAAATACAGTTTCTTCTACAAAAATTACAACATTATAATCCCACCTCAGCCCACGGTGGCCACACTAGGCGATGCCATAAATAATAACGAGCCCCCATAAATCATCGACTCAATTCATCATCATTAATTTATGCAAATCTTGGGCTGCGTGCACAATCGTTGGTACCGCATGCGGGATAGGATCACACTCCTGCTCGGACGGTAGTCGCGGGGTTAGAAAATCACTACCAGAAGCACTGGGCAAGGTGCGAAATTGATCACGTTTGGGAATAAATATGTTTCAAAGAACTGTTCAATTTTATAAAAAAAAATGATCGAATCAAATTTTTAAGTGCACAACATGATACGAAAATAATTAAAAAATTTCATAAAATAACACAAAATTCAAATTCAATAAATTCAACGCAAATATGAATATCACATGACAGCGCTGCCAGATCATTGAAGGTTATGCTATTATGTTAATACATCCCTGGTATGTAATGGTGTATTGTGTCACAAAATCTTCTAGATACATGTCTCATTGAAAGATCCTATATCTCTCTATAATGGTCCAATGATTTGCAGTATAATGGCATCTTAATTACATTTTTAATCCTTGGCAAAAACACTTTTGAAAAGCTATGTGAATATTTGATAACGTTAGACAGGGATGCCAGCTTTTCTCCAATTTGAATGGTTTTTACAATACTTTCTCATTACTCTTGTTATTAGTTATAAAGGTTCCATGATGAAAGGGTGGTTTTCTCTTAATTGATTATGCCAAAGTGTTGAGATTGACTTCCAAAACGTTCTGATTTTATTGTACCGTAAACTGGGGTGACTTTGATAGCCCGGGGTGACTTTGATAGGTTTTTCAAATGCTCGTCAAATTAATATCTAAACATTTTTGAGAATTTTGAGTATGTAAGCATCAAGGGATAGCTTATTATCGAACATATATGCAAAAATGTGACTGTTACATTGGATGTATCAAAATAAGTGGCCAAATCAAATTTCTATCAATGTCACCCCGGGCTATCAAAGTCACCCCAGTTTACGGTAATCGAAAAGTCCCGCAGAGCCTCACACATGAGGTACTGAGGTTTTCCTTACTGAGCATTAATCGAGCTACTTGCTTTAATCGCGGCGAGGTAAACTAAGTTTAGCTTTGTTCGCAGTTTGGGTTACTGTTGTCGGCTGTGCTGACGATGTTGGTGGCGTCGATCAATTATGCGGAAAGCAATTTCCGTAACTTATTATATACAAATCATCGATTTTTAAAATAAACCAGTGCTTCATCGTGAATCCATCGAAGTAGAAAGGAATATCGATAAATTCAAGATCGAACACCCGAAGAGTCGACTTCTATATGGACTCAATAAAAACAAAACTGAAACCATGCAGAAAATAATCAACGAAAATAATATTTTTATTGAAACTAAATAGAAGATTATGGCGAGCGGTTATAAATCACAATCTATTTAAGCTTGTTTGTGTGTACGTGCGAGAATCGACTGCGGGTACATGAACCGCGTTCTCACTGCATACCAAAAGGTAATTTTCAAAATATCATCGATTGAGAAATGAGGTCCGGAGCACTTAAAACAGGCCTGCCCAACGTCTGGCCGGCGGACTGGAACCGGCTCCAGCCGTGAAGCCATTTCATCCGGCCCTCAACGACTTTCCAAATTAAACAAATATGCTTGAAATCAAAAACTAAAAATGCCGCAAGCAAACTAATGTAAAAATGTGATATGTTTGAAAAAATTTGCGGATTTGGTCTCAAAAATTTAGAGAAAGACACTAAATATAATATTTAATCAGTTTTTACTGTGTTTACTTCAAATTGAGGGTTTTCTTTTATTGAGGCACTAGATTAAAATTTTTCTTTTTTTAATAAATGAGTGGGTAAGCAAAAAAATATGTTTTATTTCAGCCCGAGCATGGGTAAATAACAAGGGAAATGCGTAATAATACCTTTCTCTGGTATCAATACCAAATTTGCAAGAGCAAAATGTGCTATCATACCAATTTAAGGTATTATATAGATATTGCAAAATTGCAGAATTTGTCAATGGTCGAACACCACATTTTGGTATTCTTTTGGTATTACAGTATTTTATCAAATTCCTCTGAAACTATGGGAAATTTTTACCAATTTTGACAAAATAATTAATTTTGCGCTAAAATGATGTCTCAAAGCAAATGCGCTCATTGAAAACCGAAAATTTCAAACTTGATTTCAAACATTTTTGATATACCCCCTAAAGAAATGAATTGAAATTGTGGAAAAATTTCTAAGTCAGGAAGCCACATTTTGGTATTATTTTTGTATTGAAGTGTTTCATCAAATTCCTCTGAAACTATGGGATTTTTTTTATAAATTTTGATGAGATAATAAATTTTGCGCTTAAATGACTTGAAACCCAAAAATGTTAAAGCTGATTTTAATTTTTTTTTATATACCCACTAAGATATTTTTGAAAATCGTTAAAATTTCTCTAAGTCGGGATAACCAAATACTTTGAAAAAACGAGTTAATCAACAGATTATTGAATTATGGTAATTTTCAATCCTTATTTTTCAATCTTGTTATTTTTCAGTATCTTCAAGAACTTCAAGCACAGACCGTTCATCAATGACAAATGCATTCGATGTGGTGAAGAATATCACTAAGACCAACATGGAATCATCAGGCGAGTAGATTTGGCTGATGCATATGGATCATTTCCGTTTTTTTTTTCACTAACTGCAACTGTTGGACTAAAAATGGTATGAAAATACCAAATTTTGGTATTTCTTGTGCAAATACCAGCGACCATAATGTGCTCTTGGTTGCCCAGTAATAGCTGGTAAAATACCATCAAATCATACCAAAATCATGTATGTGGAAGACCACAGGAATACCAAAATCTGATTTTCCAAGGGCGTGGGAATACCTAAACATAAAACCATGGTAATACCAAGTTTTGGTATTCAAGCAATGTTCAAAAATCCAGAAGACCTCAACTTGGTATTGAAATGGTTTTATTTTGAGGTATTATTTAACCTTTGGAATAACATGGTTTGGTATTGTTGTGCCCTCCACATACAAGACTTTGGTATGATTTCATGGTATTTTACCATCTATTACTGGGCAACCAAGGGCACATTTTGGTCCCTGTTATTTGCCCAAGAAATACCAAAATTTGGTATTCCCGTGTTATTTACCCCTGCTCGGGAGAAGAACATTTCAGTGATAAAGTTTCGATTGAAAAAAAGGTAAAAAAAATCAAATTAATCATACTTAAAATGAAGAATGCAGCAAATATTTTTAAATCATTTAAGAAATCCCAAAATGAGTAAAGGAATCTGGGAGCAAAAATATATTTGATCATAAACTACAAAAGAGAAAAACGAATTGAAAACTATATTTATACGCTGTTCAAGTTTGGTGTGTTATAAAATAATTGTTAAATACATACTTTGTAAAATATTTGAGTCCAGGTGCACAACAACGCAAAGATTGTTTTTTTTTTTGTAAAAAAGATTTGAATCCAAATCTTCAAACAAAAATTTAACATACCCCTAAAATATTAATGTTGACATGCAACGACCAACGGTTAACATTAATATTAACTTCAAATTTAAAAATTTGAATGTTATTTCCTGAAAAGAACCTAATTTGTTTTCTGAAAAAGAAAAAAATAATTTTATGAGAAAAACGGGTAATTCTCCGCCAACTCACACAGCAGTTGCCCCGACCCCTCTTCGATTTGCGTGAAACTTTGTCCTAAGGAGTAACTTTTGTCCCTGATCACGAATCCGAGGTCCGTTTTTTGATATCTTGTGACGGAGGGGCGGTACGACCCCTTCCATTTTTGAACATGCGAAAAAAGAGGTGTTTTTCAATAATTTGCAGCCTGAAACGGTGATGAGATAGAAACTTGGTGTCAAAGGGACTTTTATGTAAAATTAGACGCCCGATTTGATGGCGTACTCAGAATTCCGAAAAAAAACGTATTTTTCATCGAAAAAAACACTAAAAAAGTTTTAAAAATTCTCCCATTTTCCGTTACTCGACTGTAAATTTTTTTTGGAACATGTCATTTTATGGGAAATTTAATGTACTTTTCGAATCTACATTGACCCAGAAGGGTCATTTTTTCATTTAGAACAAAATTTTCCATTTTAAAATTTCGTGTTTTTTTCTAACTATGCAGCGTTATTTTTAAGAGTAAAATAATGTTCTACAAAGTTGTAGAGCAGACAATTACAAAAATTTTGATATATAGACATAAGGGGTTTGCTTAAACATCACGAGGTATCGCGATTTTACGAAAAAAAAGTTTTGAAAAAGTTGGTCGTCATCGATCATGGCCGTTCATGGTCACCCGCGACAGACACGGACGACAAAACAAAGAGAAACGCAAAAAGTAACTTTTTCAAAACTTGTTTTCATGTTTGCTTTTTCAACTTTTAACAAACGTAACTTCCGTCACGCCACTGCTTAAGATAAATCAGATCTGGCCCGCAGGACCAAAAGGTTGGGCACATCTGCATTAGAAACTGATTCTATTATAAAAGTATTAGGTTTTTTTGGCTTCAAAACCAATTTTGTAGCATGAATCATGTTTTTCCCCAAATTAACTAGTACAATTGTTGTACCAAAAATGTCAATAAATTTGAAGATATTATAGAACTCTGTTTCAATAACACTTTGAATTTCTAACTAAGAAACTATTCTTAACTGTTTTTCACATTCATGTTAAACATGTTTAAAGAAAATCTACGACACTTTTAAAATTTTCGAAGTACCAATTCTTAAAAACCATATATTTCAATGAAATTTATCTTGATTATAGTTTAATTTTATCGAATTCAATCTTATCTAATTAAAACAATATTGCAATATTTCCATAGTCTCGATAAAGTTCTTGATGCCACCAAGAAATTATACGTAGGCTCAATTTTTTAAAACTTACATTTATATTTTAAGAACTCTCAAGCAACAGGAGGGTAAACCCTTTACGATAAAGACAACATTTTCTCAGCCTTTTCAAAGCTATTTTTTCCTTATTTTTAATGTTAAAATTGCGCTGCAATTGCAGTTTGCGGTGACATGCAACGTCCACAACGAGTCAACGTCGAGACGTCGTCTGATGACACCGAAGGCAATGTTCGAAAAATTAAACTTTTGATTGACGTGCACTTTTAAAGGCATTTCTGCCTTTCTTGGCAGGCAGGGGCCTTTCTTATCTGTTTCCCATTTCGTACACATTAATTTTTTACATCACACTCTCGCTCCACAGTCAGCCAGTCGTCTGTTGGCGATGATGGAACAAAGTTTAACTTAAATTTCAAAAACCAATCTCCTGACAGCGCGAAGGGCATTTCATTTCAAAGAGCCTGATGGCTGACACTTTGGGGGCCACCCTTCGAAAATTTCACCGCAGAATCGAAAAGGGCAACATTTTTTTCACTTCACTCTCCCCAAAAATTGAAGTTTGATTGATTGAAGTTTTAATTATAACCGGGGTTCTTCTAAGAAAAAAGAAACTCGTCGCCGCCGCCGCCGCCACAACTTGGCCGAGCATGACGTTTGACATCTTGGAGTACCAGCCTGCGTCGCCCAAAGATTCTGTCATTAATATTAATAAAATGAAAGAAAAATAATATTTCTTTTCAAGACCGAAAAGTACCGCAAATCAATCCTTCGACTGCGGAGACTGAGTCGAGTCCGAAAGAGGAAAAAAACGGGATTTCCTCCTTTGTTGAAGCCGAAAACTGCGAAGAGATTTGTGCTGCATTTGTGCATAAAATATGCTCTTTTCAAGGGAGGGCTTTGCCGAAGTCGGTGAAAGAATGCTCGTCACAAGATTAATGACAGAGTGCCCTTATGGTGCTCGGTGGCTTATATTTGCATTTGTGCGTGGAATGAAAAATGACTTGATTCGGTGTGCATTTTTGTGGTTTGGCAATTAGGTGCAGACCATGGATTGGGAGGAAAAAATGCGAAAATTTGAATATATTTTTTTTAATTCAAACTTTAAGTGTTGAAATATGATAAAATATTATATTATAAACATTGTTGTTAACGACATGATTCGAATTCCCGGACGCTTCGAAACCTGGACACCTCATCTTGTTTTACTCGATTAAATTTTCAAAAGGCCCTATCTGCATAGGAAACCCATGAGGGATAGGTTGTTTTGAAAATTTAATCTAGTTTTATTAATTATTTGGATATAAGTTCGCATTATGAATGTCAAAACTGTGTCATTTGATGAATTCTAACATCCACTTTCATATAATGTTTGTTTGAACACTGTTGTTAATGCCAAAACAATAAAATAAAATTATTAGTTTACAAAAAATGTGAAACATTTCACTGAAATATTTCATAGGCATCTGAAGCACCGGGAAGGCAAAACAGAAATTTATGGTTTTGATTTCTTTAAATTCTAACAAGTGTTTATATAAAATATCGATTGTTTTGATGTTAACAGCTTATTTGAAACCTAAAGAGTGCCATTCACTAACATTTCAGTCCAAATTTGTGCGATTCATGAGCAAAATCGAGTGTCCGGAATTCGAAGCAAAAGTGTCCGGATTTCGAATCAGCTTTTATCAGTGCCCGGGATTCGGAACACAACAAGTCATTTTAAATTTAAAAATCTGATGAAAAATTGTTAGAAAAGACATATTTAGCATGCATTATTTTAAAACTAAATGTTTTCTACTACATCCTGATGATATTTTTACATTTCCAACTTTTACATGATTTTTTGCCAGCTATAACAAAAATGATATGCTACTAAGTTCGGATTTCGAATCATGACGTTACGATTGAATTATGGTCTTATCCCTGTAAAAATACTGTTGAATTGGATAAATTTCTGTAATTTCACAAAATAGTACAATATTTTGTAAAATCGCGATAACTCATGATGGTTACAAACCCTTTCTGTTTCTATACCCATTTTTGTAATTGTCTGCTCTACAACTTTGTAGAACATTTTTACACTCTAAAAAAATCCTGCAAAGTTACAAAAAATAGAAAAAAATACGAAATTATAGAATGATAAATTGTGTCCTAAATGAAAAATGACCTTTCTGGGTTATTGCAGATTCGAAAGGTACATTAAATTTCCTATAAAATCACATATCCGAAAATTATTTACATTCTAGTAACGAAAAATTGCAGAAGGTTTAAAACTGTTCTAGTATTTTTTTTTTCAATGAAAAATAGGGTATTTTTCGGAATTCTGAGTACGCCATCAAATTGGGCGTCCAATTTTGCATAAAAGTCCCTTTGACTCTACATTTCCAAACCATCACCGTTTCAAGCTGCAAATTATTCAAAAAACACTTATTTTTTCGAATGTTCAAAAATGGAAGGGGTCGTCCTGCCCCTCCGTCACGAGATATCGAAAAATGGAGCTCGGAGTCGTGATCAGGGGCAAGAGTTACTCCTACGAACAAATTTTCAAGCAAATTGAAGAGGGGTCGGGGCAACTGCTGTGTGAGTTGGGTTGGCGGAGAATCACCCAGCTTTAAAATTTCATATTTCCAAGTAAAGCCACATCAAGCCAAATAATTAAACTTCATGGTCATTTCTGAGACTCAGAAAAATGTTTTAAATTATTTTTAAACTGCGCAAAAATAATTTTATGAAACAAATTTCATTTACTCTCTTATAAACCGAGCTTGAATATTTTGATTTGTTTCGTAATTTTGCTTAAAAAATGTTAAATTGAAAATGGTTTTCAAATTGAAAGACAAGGAGTAAAAATATGATTTAATTTAGTAAGTTGTCGAAGCAAAACTTGTTGGTACTGTGGGTATTTTTAAGAATTGATTTTATGAAATTGCTAAATTTCACGAGATTTTTTATAATAAAAATGTCGTTTATTTTTTCCTATATCTTCAAATAAGAGTAAATTTCATACTCTAAATTAAAAAAAAAAAAACAAGGTTTGCCAATAGCGAATTTGAATACCTAAATTTTAGAAAATCTAGGTTTATTCGAATCCACTTTTTCTGATCGAAAGTTGTTCCCATATTGCATTTTCCAGTCCATACCCTTGAGTATATCCGAGGGGTGAATTTAGAAAAAATTAAAAATTTCACGCTTTCCGCGAAATCGTGTAGATCAGTGCCCAACCTTTTGGCCCTGCGGGTCAGATCTGATTTTTATGAAGCAGTGGCGGGCCGTAACTAATACTTGATAAAAGTTGAAAAAGTAAACACATTTTTTTTATGATTGGGTTCTTTTAAAGTAAATAAATAAAAGAACTAGTGTTGCTAGATTCATATATCTTGATTTTAAGAATTCAAAACAAAGATAAATTCAAAAATGTGTTTATTTGACTTATTTCAATTTTTGTTTGTTTAATATTGTATAGATATTGTTTTAAACGATTAAATACCTTGATATAATTTTTATATATAAAAAAAAATAAAATTTCAATTGGTCGGTTCATTTTTTTTTAATTTTTTTTCTCAACACTACAATATAAAAAAAATCAATGAGATATGATAAAATTTATTCAAACGAAATTTGGATTCGAATATCCTTTACAAAAAAACGTTATGCGTTTTTGTGCACCTTTATTTAAATATTTTAAAATGATTTCAATCACAAATCATTTTCAATTCGTTATCCTTCGAAATTCAAAGTTGAGACATCTTGAATATTTTTAAAATATTTGCAGCGATCAGTATTATTCATTTGCTTTTTTAAGGTTTTTTTTTTCAAAGTTTTTGCTCACTTATTTATTTAAAAAAATAGAAAATAGAAAAAAATCTTTAATGTGAATCAAACACAGTTAAAACTGAAAGAAATTTAAATTTAGTGTCATTTTGTACATTTTCAGACAACAATCCAGTTTTTTTCATAAATTTCACAGCTCGACGAAATGGAACATTTTATAACCAAAGCACACAAAAATAAGTTGATTCGGTTGAAATCCAAAATTCATAAAAGTGACTTACAGCTGAGCATAAACCCAACCAATTACACTTTTCTGTAGTGATTTATATACTCAATGGGCCCAGAAATAAAAAGAATTCATCAAAATAATGATCTGAATATCAAAAACATTGCGGTTTTTTGGGAAAGGGGTGTGCAATTTAATCAGAAAATCTCCCAAATTTCCAATAAAACCATTATAACTTTTTTCCCTTATTTTTAATCACTTTGTAGACTTATAGCAATACTAAATTGAAATAGACGAAATTTCGCCCCATAGGCAAAAAGTTCAATAACTTCAAATGAGGATACAGTCATCCCGCATATTCGGAAAACCCACAAATTCGGAACACTTTTATGTTAATTTGTCAATACCATGCCAAATGCATCTTTTCTGGTGACCCTACTATTTTTAGGACCTTTATTTGGATATTCTACTTCCAGAAATAAATGAATTAACAACAACAACATTGCTATTTCACTAGTAACAGTAGTACTTTTAGAACAAAAACTGCATTTCAAGACTATTTTATCCAGAGCAGCAAAACACTGCCTCCAAATTGCCTGTTCCATAATTGTGGGATGTTATTGTGCCTCCCACAATTGTGGAACACCTGAATTTAACTGATATTTTCACAAAAAATGTTATCAGACCATTCATGAATCATAACTAAGCTTGAATTTTATTGGTTTCAGTGTGTGAAGTCATTATGTTTAAAAAAATATGTACTCCGGGAGAGAAACAAACTTTGTTTACATCCGTAAGAAAAAAGTGTTCCGAATTTGTGGATTTCAAGGGACAAAGCTTTTCTTCAAAAACTTGATATAAAAGTTAAAATTTGCAGTTGTTCGATACAGCATTCGATAGATCGCAAGAAAAGCTTTCAAATAAAGGTAAAAGCGAATTATTATGTTCAACTATCGATTTGCTATGATTTTTTGAACATTGGCGATCTGTAAACTGTTCCGAATATGAGGGATGACTGTAACTTTAATTTTTCCCAACCAAAGATTTTCGTTCAACCCGCAAATGAACGGGGATGTTCCACACTTTCATATGTATAGGACAGTTTTCTTGCTATTTCTCAAAAAATACTACTCCCCTGAAAAAGATCCCGTGTTTGGTTTCTTGCTGAAAAATGGTGCAATATAGATCAATATCAATATCAATGTCAATATCTATATCAATACAGGAATTATAAGAATTAAATTCAAACATGAAGAATGTTGCTATAATATGTGAAAATTTGATCCCAAGCTTTTTTTTTAATTTAGACAATCAATTAATTTTTAAAATTTCATGAACCCACGGGCTTGACGTTGGGCAGGCCTAGTGTAAATTCACTTACCCTACTTATAATTAAATATTGTGGAGATAAGTGAACTTGCAAAGAGGTAAAGATTTTTTTACTGTTTATTCTTCTTTTCCACTAAGTATTCCATTGGTCGTTGCTTTGACCTTGTTCAAATGTCTTCCCTGTTCATAACAAACATATTCTATTTAAATTACAATTGGTGGCTTGAAGCAAGACATCAAACAATCTGTTCAACGTCTTTCTAATACCCGCACCGCATTACCAATGATTGCAACAACGTCGTCAGCTGTTGGTACTGCAGCCAATAAAACACCCTTCTACAATCACACGCAATTTCTCAGTCTGACGGAGGAGTGAATATCAATTCCACCCATCGCACCGCGGCAGAACACCTCATCGCGACCGGGAAGTAATTTTGCCATTCTAACGCCACAATTGCTCCCAAGGTCGGACCTCACTGAGCAATTCAAAAAGCATCATTGCATACTACTTGCTCGGTGCAATTGCAGGCTCAGAATTCCCTTGAGAGAGTGCACGCACCGATGACACAATGTACGATGGCTTTGAATTTGGTTTGCATAATTTATAGCGACGTTTCATCAAGAGATGATCAAGGATGCTATTTTGCACGGGTATTTGCCTCAGGACAAAAAAAAATGCGAATTCCATATTTTGTTCAATAAATTTCTAGGTGAATTCTTGTATTATTCAATATTTCCAAATTGTAAAGAGGCAAAATTCACCATGTTATGTTTCAATTTTCCACCAAAAGAACCAAACTGCTAGCGCTTCAAAGAGTCCAGCCTCCGGCGGTAACCCACGGGAGTGATGCAACTCCAATCTGTCCATATGCAATTAGTGCGAAAAATTAATGGCGATTAATTAGCGACTCCGTCTGAGCAGGGAGAAGTCGGGATGCAGTCTGAGCCAAAAGGAGACACTTTTTTCTTCGGTGTCGTCCACATTCTCACTTTACACCGTGCTTCATTTCATATTTTTTCGCGATCCAGCAACTTGAAATATTGTCCACAGCTTCCTCCAACTCTCTGTTTTTTTCTCCGAGACTGTGTCTGAGAAGCAAAACCAAGTGGTCGTAAAAAATGAGCTTTGAGGCATTTTTCAGGATATGACCGGGACACTTTCAATCCGATGCTGCTGCAGCTCCTAACTGGCACCTTGTGTCTCGAGGGGCCAAGCCGGCAGACGATTTTTTAACAGGTTTTATCTTTTGCAGCAGGGAATGTTTATTATTCAGCTTTAAATATGTCAGGTTTTAGAATTTTTACAAATATTATGTTCTATGTGCACAGTTTTGGAGTTACATCACGGAGAAAAGTCTCACCTGAAATATATATTTTTAAAGAGCTCAGTAAATTTCCTACCATTCTCTCTGAGACTTTGAACATTCGACAATAAGTTTCGATAATTTAAATCGAATCGATGAACATGATTTTGTCTAAGTGTCCACCAATGAGCCTGGAATTTTTAACTGATGATATTTCGGAAACTACTGGGTCGATTTTCAATGTTTAAAAATCATTTCAAAATTTTTAAACTAGCACGACTTTTAAAAAATTCTGCATTTAGATTTTTTTTTTCTCACATCATATTTTAGACCAAATTTTAAAATATTGATTTTTTTTCAGGTGGGCCTTTCCTTTATGAAGTATTTAAAAACAAAGTAAAAATATCAGAAAATTACCCAAGAAACATTTCAGGCTTTATCTTAGCTGTTACAACCGCTACAAAACCTATCAGCCAAAACCAACATTAAAACCACTTAGCCGTAACAAACTCCCCAGAACCTTGATAAACCTCTCTTAAAACCCAAAAGGACCCCCACAAAAGGTTCTTACGGCCTATTTATTTAACCCACATAGGAGTTCAAGGCTTTACAACTGAATCCTGACAAACTTCTAAAAGCCTTGATAAAACCTTTTTTAAAACCTAGTCAGGATTTACGGAAAAATAACATTTCATACGTCTTCAGACACCTTATGCAAAAAAGGTTTTATTTTTTCAAAAAATAAGTCTTTGTCTTGACAAATGGTAAAGGTAATGAATAATGGTGATGGTTTGCAAAGATGACGATGATAGATAAAATAGATATTGGAGGTAATAAGTATAATTTGAAAGCATATTTCTCGCAATTGGTGCCTCAAATTCAGCTGCGGTTGAAATTTTATTGATAAATGTGGGGGAGATAGAGCAAATTATATTAAAAAATGGTGGGGAGATAAAGCGAAAAAAATCAACTCCCATCATCAAAAATCATAATTTTTTAATGATAGTTTTTAATGTTAAAATAAATTTAATTGCAATTCTACGAAAAAAAAAATGTTTAAATTATTCTTAAACATCTATCTCTACTTTAATTATAGAGCACTTCCAGCTCAAATCAGGATTTTTTCTGGTACTTTTGTACCCGACCCTCTCCGATTTCAATGATTTTTTTAGACATGTTATCCTAGGCCTATATAAGCCATTTTTGTGTATATGGAGCCAATTATACTCGAAAATTACATTTGAAAAGGGCGTAAGTAATTTAAATATTTTTGTATTTTGTATTGAGCAATTCTCTACGAAATCGGTCTTTTTTCTTCTATTTTATTTTTTGTATTTTTTAATCCGCCTGAAACTTTTTTGGTGCCTTCGGTATGCCCAAAGAAGCTATTTTGCATCATTAGTTTGTCTATATAATTTTCCATACAAATTTGGCAGCTGGCCATACAAAAATGATGTATGAAAATTCAAAAATCTGTATCTTTTGAAGGAATTTTTTGATCGATTTGGTGTCTTCGGCAAAGTTGTAGGTATGGATACGGACTACACAGGAAAAAAATGATACACGGTAAAAAAAATTTGGTGATTTTTTTATTTAACTTTTTATCACTAAAACTTAATTTGCAAAAAAACACTATTTTTATTTTTTTTTTATATGTTTTAGAGGACATAAAATGCCAACTTTTCAGAAATTTCCAGGTTGTGCAAAAAATCATTGAGCGAGTTATGAATTTTTGAATGAATACTGATTTTTTGAAAAAATCGAATTATTGGTCACAAAAATTTTTCAACTTCATTTTTCGATGTAAAATCAAATTTGCAATCAAAATGTACTTTAGTGAAATTTTGATAAAGTGCACCGTTTTCATGTTAAATCCATTTTTAGGTGACTTTTTTGAAAACAGTCGCAGTTTTTCATTTTTAAAAATTAGTGCACATATTTGCTCACTTTTGGAAAAAATATTTTTGAAAAGCTGCGAAAATTCTCTATATTTTGCTTTTTCAGACTTTGTTGATACGACTTTTAGTTGCTGAGATATTGCAATGCAAAGGTTTAAAAACAGGAAAATTGATGTTTTGTAAGTCTAACCCAAACAGCCCACAATTTTTCAATGTCGATATCTCAGCAACTAATGGTCCGATTTTCAATGTTAATATATGAAACATTTGTAAAATTTTCCGATCTTTTCGAAAACAATATTTTCAAAATTTTCAAATCAAGACTAACATTTCAAAAGGGCGTAATATTGAATGTATGGAGAAAATTGTCTGGGGAATCGATTCATACTATCGGTTTTTGAAAATTTTGACGCTCAGACCACCTTAAAAAACAGTTTTAGAAAATGATTTTTGTATTTTTTTAGGGGAGACATACCATCCTGATTTTTTTGTGAGTCTTTTTGTAACTTTTTAGGCTATTACCTCAAAAATTTTAAACGAAAAAAATCGTGACATCGCCTTCACATTTAACTTTTAAACTTAAAAAATTGAAAAATCTCATGGAAAAGGCGTGTATTTTTCTTTCAGTGTATTTTTTTCAGAAAGTCCGTCCAATTTCTTACAAGTTTGTCTCTGACTACAACAATATTTAAATTACTTACGCCCTTCTCAAATGTTATTTTCGAGTACAATTGGCTCCATACACACAAAAACGGCTTCTATAGGCCTAGAATAACATAAAAAGTTTCACAAAAATCATAGAGGGTCGGGTACAAAAGCACCAGAAAAATTCCTGATTTGAGCTGGAATTGCTCTATATCAGCCAAGATGACGGTCAATCCCATTCAGTCAGTGCTTTTTCAGGAGCTTATGGTTTTAAGTAAGCTTCTTGCATGCCTAATGGCACTTGACAGCTAAAACATCCTTGGTTTTAAAGAATCATGACATGACATTGCCATTGGGTTTTCCATAACCTCTATAAAACTAGGTTGTGGCTAGTTGGTTTAAAAAATTTACTTGGGTATAACCTTGAAGTGACTACAGCTCTAAAATGTTATTAATAATTCGGAAAAAAATTAGTTTCACCATATTTTCGATAGTTTTTAAAATTAATTATTTTGCTAAAAAATGCATATCTCTTAAACCAAATTTTACACCATTATGCACTTTGGCTCAAAAGATGTTTTTTGAGTCCCATAAAACATATAAAAAAATAACGAATATTGAAAAATACGTATTTTGGGAATCCAACCTTTGCACAATCGATGGTTTGCGCGAAACCGTGTTGTGGTAATTTTTATGGCTTTTTTTCTACTGTGCTGTGATAAAAAGTTAAAAAGAAAAGGTAATTTTTTAGAGTATGACTATTTTTTATGGACTTTGCCAAAGACATAATCGATCAGAAAATCCCATATAAAGATACAGATTTTCATATACTTTCGTACCATTTTGTATGACCATCGCGCAAAATTTTATGCAAACTTGTATAGAAAAACTAATGTAAAAAATTGATTTTTTAGACGTAGGAAATGTATAGACAAATTTCCATTCAAGTAAAAACATACACATTCAAAAATCGCGAAATAATTTGCGAAAACCTAGAAAACTACTCATCAGTCTCTTAGGTGGATTGGCCCACCAACCTGGACTACCGGTTTTTACTCTTGGGGCAACTCTTCTGCAGTGCTATGATTTTCCCCGGCCATATTCCGCCGCGATGGTCCGCCGCCGTTTAACGAGGAGCGTGGGCGGAACATGTTGGGACATGATTCTGACGGAGTCGGCGGCGGTGTCAATTTATTTTACTTTTATATTTTCGTTTTTTATCTTCGAAAAAAAAAGAAAGATTGCTAAGTGATTGTCGTAAAAAACGGCATTTGCAATAAATGAAACGATTTTGCGACTAAAAAGCTCGTCGCAGCAATCAACCAAGCCAACCCCTAATTGAAGAGTTCACTTTTCCCAGACAAATTAGCCGCTGCCGTTGCCGGCCGGCCGGTGCTGGCGTCGGCGCGAGCCAAACGCTAATGGCCACTAATTGTATCAAGCAAATGAACCAGCATCAATTCCCGTCTAGCCGTCAACACTGTCATTATTAGTATCGTGTCTATTCTTGGGCGGCGTGGACCGGGCGCGCGAAACTGGTTCGATTTGCATGGTGCTGGTACACGTGCAGTGGCAGGGTAAAATGGCACTTTTTGCACTTGGATTTGTTGAATCTGGAAAAAATATGAAATTTCACGCAAATTTATCATTTAAAAGAAAGTATTAATTTTTCAGTATATTTTTATAGATTTATAATCATACTCAGAAGCTAAATCTTTAACTTATTTTGAAAATATGGGGTCATTGGGGATACCCCCACTGACTCTAACGCATCCAATGTCACGAGACTGTCACCATAAATTCGATTAGTGATTATACACTAAAACCCCCGATTACGCTCAGGCGTTACGCTTTGTATTTCGTCGATTTCTCTGAAACGACGCAACCTTTTTGCAATCTTTTTAAAGCAATTTATACGTCTTGTGCAGATCTACAAATTGATTTCAAAAGAATGTAGAAACATTTCACTGTTTTCGAGAAATCAACCTAACAAAAAGCGTAACGCCTGAGCGTAATCGGGGGTTTTAGTGTAATGCTTACATTACTTACCATACACACATTACCAACCGCGTCAAAAGAGGAAATCAATATCAGCTGCTGGCACTGCTAGACAGACCTCTCAGAGACGGCTCAAGTGACTCGTTTTCATCAATCAAGCTGCGCAATGATGGTGATTATAATCAATTATAATTATGCACATATGAATGGTACAGCCAGGCCAGTCAGCCGATGATCATAAGAAGATCGCAATTCATTGGCACGTCGTTGATGGTTGGAGTCATACTTTGCCTCGGGTGAATGCTATACTGGCTCAATGTTGTATGAGATACTAAAGAATTAAGTTAAACCTTTTAAATCAAAAATTCTTAAATTTGGAAACGACCACACAGAGAAAAATGAGTTCCGAAAAACGTGAACAACCGTTCATAAAAATGGGAACCACGAACAAAGTGTTCAAATAACATGGTACATTTTTAAAAAACGTACCATGGAATTTGAACTTTGTTCGTAGTTCCTAATTTCATGAACGCTTGTTCACGATTTTGAGAACTCTTTTTTCTCCGTGTAAAGCCTACATTTTGCGCAATTAATAGGGTAATTCTCCGCCAACTCACACGAAAATGGAAAAAAATGCCCTGACCCATATTTGATTTCCATAAAACTTTGACCTAAGGAGTAATACAGTCATGCCTCGGTTTTGCACTGCCCCGGTTTTGAACCGTTCAGCTGCCTCGGTTATGCACGGCCCAGTGCTAAACTGAAGCACAGAGCTTATGGGTTTTTGGCTATATGGGAGACATTGGCTTTAATCGTATGAAAAATCATGCAAACATCAAAAAATTATAGTGTTTTGGAATCGGGATGATGTCAGTTATCCATTAAAATTATTATTTCATGAAAATTTTCTCAAAAATACGTATTTTTCCTGTATTTCAAAAATGTATTTCGATCAGGATTTTTTCATACATTTCGAATGTAATAACAACATTTTTAGAAAATACTCAAAATTTTCACAAAACTACGTATTTTCGTAAAAAAATACTCAAAATTTCCGTTTTTACAATGTGGGTATCAATATCAAACGATCGAATTTTTTTCATTCATTTCGAAAGTAATAACAATATTCTTTGAAAAAACTCCAAATTTTCACAAAACTACGTATTTCCGAAAAAATAATCAAAATTTCCATTTTTACAATGTGGGTATCAAACGATCGGGATTTTTTCATACATTTCGAATGTAATAACAATATTTTTTTGAAAATACTCAAAATTTTCACAAAAATACGTATTTTTGTGAAACTTTTCAAAATTTCAGTTTTTACAATATGGGTATCAGATAATCAAATCAATTTTTTTTCAAAAATACGTAGTTTTGTGAAAATTTTGAGTATTTTAATTTTTTTAAATAATTTTTGAAATGTTTAAAAAAAATCCCGATCGTTTGATACCCACATTGTAAAAACGGAAATTTTTAGTATTTTTTCGAAAATACGTAGTTTTGTGAATTTTTTAGTATTTTCAAGAAATATTGTTATAACATTTGAAATGTATGGAAAATCCCGAACGTTTGATACCCACTTTGTAAAAACGGCAATTTTGAGTATTTTTTCGAAAATACGTAGTTTTGTGAAAATTTTGAGTATTTTCTAAGAATATTGTTATTATATTCGAAATTTATGAAAAAATCCCGATCGTTTGATACCCACATTGTAAAAACGGAATTTTTGAGTTTTTTTTTCCAAAATACGTAGTTTTGTGAAAATTTTGAGTATTTTCAAAAAATGTTGTTATTACATTCGAAATTGATGAAAAAATCCCGATTATTAGATACCCATATTGTAAAAACAGAAATTTTGAAAAGTTTTACAAAAATACGTAGTTTTGTGAAAATGTTGAATATTTTCTAAAAATGTTGTTATTACATTCGAAATGTATGAAAAAATCCCGATCGTTTGATACCCATATTGTAAAAATTTAAATTTTGAGTATTTTTTTTTCAAAAAGACGTAGATTTGTGAAAATTTGGAGTATTTTCAAAAATTGTTGTTATTACATCCAAAACCTGATCAATTGATACCCATATTGCAATACAATATATTTTTTGTTTCTTTAGAGCAGTGGTTCTCAACGGGGGACTGGAGCGGTCGTGGCTGAATGGTTACGATGTTCGCTTTATAAGCGAATGGTTCTGGGTTCGATACCCATCTGCTCCCAACGAGAAAGTTCTGGACTAATTGAATTTGGAATTAATGAAAAAACTTCAGCTCACAGCGGGGTTCGATCCCCTGTCCATAGGATTGGCAAGCAAAATGCTTTCCACTTTACCGTGGAGCATTAGTAGCTTTAGTAGGAATTAGACTGATATAGTTGAATCCAAGAAACGGACGAGAATAAAGTTGAATGCAAGTTGAATATCAGAACATACAAGAATGCATTGCATTGCATGCATGCAGGCGCATTTGAAATGAACCTACATTACCTCGCTATAAATAGCCTGGGCGGCTGATAGAATTCATCCAATAAGAGATGAGAAGAATTGAAAGCATTCCCATTAGAAATGAGAACACACGAAGAATTCGAACAACAATGCCAACGGTCGTTACCACTCGCCTAGGGTGGCTCCTCAGACCATTCACCTTCCCAAAAACCGTCCAACTCCAAGCGAAACTTACTTGAGGATACCGTGGAGATTTTCGCTTAATACTCTGAAAAAGTGGAGCATCAACAATTCCCATCTTCCAAATCCCCTATCCTTGTCCCTGGTGCGCGGTGGAGATGGGAGCGGCCGGCAATGGACGGCTGCCATGGTGGTGAGAATCTGGTTCAGGTGGAATTGGTTCTATTCCCAATTATCGATTCCTAGGCAACTTGGGCTTAGACAATCATCACATCACATGGCGAAAATCCAGTCTGCAATCCGCTAAAATCACCGTCTCCTAGCGAAGCGAAGCAGCGATTCTCAACGGGGGTACCGGGCCTACTTGATTTACATGGTAGGGGGTACTAGCCTAGAAGAAGGTTGAGAATCGCTGCCTTAGAGAAAAAAAATGCATTTTCGAAATACAGGAAAAATACGTATTATTATGAAAACTTTCATGAAATAATAATTTTAATGGATAGCTGACATCATCCCGATTCCAAAACACTATATTTTTTTGATGTTTGCATGATTTTTCGTACGATTAAAGCCAATGTCTCCCATATAGCCAAAATTCCATAAGCTCTGTGCCTCGGTTATGCACGCCTCGGTTTTGCATCCCCCATATGCGGTGCTAAACCGAGGCATGACTGTAACTAAGGTTATAAGCTTTTTAACAAAAAAAGTACATACAAATTTTAGATAAATTTGTTAAAAAGTCAGAATTTTGCCTTAAATTCGTTGAAACGAGTTTTCTTTATAAAATTATCTATTCATATTGCATTTTGAACTGAATTCGAAGCACGAATCAATAATTTTCACATTTTACAGTCCAGACTCGATTATCCGAAGTTTCGATTATCCGAAGTTCGATTACCCGACCCGGTTTGTATAAGACTTCAGATAATCGATTCATGACCAAACAATTTTTTTCGTATTTTTTCGTTTCTCTTTTTAAACATCAAATTTGAGTTATGCGACCACATTTTAGTCATTTTTTTCATTGCCTTTTATTAAAAAATGCATTTCTTCAATATCTCATCATCGCCATTTTGTTCGCCATCTTGGATTAAAAAATTCTAAATTACTTAAGAGTAATTTAATGGTCATACTAAAGCTCAATAATCATAAATAAGACAACGAAAAAATATTTTTTCGTGATTCGATTATCCGGAAATTTGGCCGAGGCCTTCGGATAATCGAGTCTGGACTGTCAAAAAAAATGTTTTACTGAAAATGCTTAAAAATTTGGAGATTTATTTTAATAATGTTTCAAAATCACATAATATTTATTATTTCTACATTTTTGTTAGGCCGTTGCAAATATTTTTCAAAGTTTATGTCAAAATCGGTCGGAAAAATCAGTGGAAAAAAATTGAAAGAAACTTCAAAATTTTATTGGAAATAGAAGGCTTATCAACTGAAAACAATTTGAAATGCATTTTTTCTGCGTTTTAAATTATTTTGAGCATGTCTGGGATCGATCAAAAATGTTTTGAATGTTTGTGAAATTTCGGTGTATAGTATAGCAAAAAAAAATTCGGCGAAAAAAAAATCGACAATGCTTCAATTTTATGAAAACTAACGATTGCAAAACAACTGGGCAGGCGTAAAATTTATTTTTAAACTCTTTTTCCATTAAAGTGTAAATGCCATGGCTTGTTATTTCCATTTTAATATATTTTTTTTGTTTTTTTTGCCCCCCCCCCCCCCCTCGACTTTGGCAAGAGGGAACCTAAACAAGAAAAAAATATTTGCAAAGGCCTTATCTTCTCCTAAACAAAATTTGTCCAAAGAATCCGAAAATGCATGCCGTTTTCCGATTCAAATTCATGTTCATGAAGAAAATCATGACACATTGAGAATATTAAAATAATACTGTAATACTGTTCATCAACATTAACTTTGATATAGTTAACTAACTTTTTTAACTTTTAAAAAAAATATGAAAACTTTTTCTACAAGAAATTCGAACACTTCTCTACCACGGTCAGTGTGACTTCATACCATTCCGAACGTATGTAATTTGTACTCTTCATTTTGAGTAAATTGGATTTGGATTTTGATTTAGATTAAGATTTGGATTTTGATTTGAATTTGGATTTGGATTTAGATTTAGATTTAGATTTAGATTTAGATTTAGATTTAGATTTAGATTTAGATTTAGATTTAGATTTAGATTTAGATTTAGATTTAGATTTAGATTTGGATTTGGATTTGGATTTGGATTTGGATTTGGATTTGGATTTGGATTTGGATTTGGATTTGGATTTGGATTTGGATTTGGATTTGGATTTCGATTTCGATTTGGATTTCGATTTGGATTTAAATTTGGATTTGGATTTGGATTTGGATTTTGATTTGGATTTGAATTTGGATTTGGATTTGAATTTGGATTTGGATTTGGATTTGGATTTGGATTTGGATTTGGATTTGGATTTGGATTTGGATTTGGATTTGGATTTGGATTTGGATTTGGATTTGGATTTGGATTTGGATTTGGATTTGGATTTGGATTTGGATTTGGATTTGGATTTGGATTTGGATTTGGATTTGGATTTGGATTTGGATTTGGATTTGGATTTGGATTTGGATTTGGATTTGGATTTGGATTTGGATTTGGATTTGGATTTGGATTTGGATTTGGATTTGGATTTGGATTTGGATTTGGATTTGGATTTGGATTTGGATTTGGATTTGGATTTGGATTTGGATTTGGATTTGGATTTGGATTTGGATTTGGATTTGGATTTGGATTTGGATTTGGATTTGGATTTGGATTTGGATTTGGATTTGGATTTGGATTTGGATTTGGATTTGGATTTGGATTTGGATTTGGATTTGGATTTGGATTTGGATTTGGATTTGGATTTGGAGTTGGATTTGGATTTAAATTTGGATTTGGATTTGGATTTGGAGTTGGATTTGGATTTGGATTTGGATTTGGATTTGGATTTGGATTTGGATTTGGATTTGGATTTGGATTTGGATTTGGATTTGGATTTGGATTTGGATTTGGATTTGGATTTGGATTTGGATTTGGATTTGGATTTGGATTTGGATTTGGATTTGGATTTGGATTTGGATTTGGATTTGGATTTGGATTTGGATTTGGATTTGGATTTGGATTGGATTGGATTGGATTGGATTGGATTGGATTGGATTGGATTGGATTGGATTGGATTGGATTGGATTGGATTGGATTGGATTGGATTGGATTGGATTGGATTGGATTGGGAATTCATGGGGATTTCCTGTATTTTTATAATATGAGCAAAATACTTAAAGACCCCATTCCTTCCTTGCAACCCCCCTCCCAGTCACCCCCTTTCGTGAGAGGTAACCCAAAACCTCCCGTAATGAGTCGCCTATGAATCAATTAGACGCGCCACCAAACCGCTGACTGCTGCTGAAACCCGCACAAACAAATGCGACACGAAACAGGTTTCCATCATCATCACCATCATCGCCGTCGGTCGTCGAGTCGGTTGCAGACTAGACGCTGCTGCTGTCTGGGACGCGACCGTTGAAGGACGTTTGCGAACACGTGCCTGAATGTCATAATTCAGCCGCGCCGCACCGCGCCGCCGTCACGCGTTGACCAATGCGAGAAAGAGATGATAAAGGGGGAGAGAGGGGCAGAGTATGACTAGCCAAGCGCCAAGAACGTCTGAAGTGCATTCTTGCTCGTGTTGCCTCTGCTGCTACTTGAAAACCACCCTTTTTGCTTGCTTGTTGGCACAAAACTGGCAGTCCTCAACGCCATGTTACGCTAATTTGACCTAATCGAGCGTTGCGCCCGCGATGGTTCCATAATGAGGATGGAAGAGATGGCCGTGGTCCGGGATCAGGCCAGCGCAGGACATTGGCTAATGGGAAGTAGAAAATGAGTCTTTTAGAGAATCCCGTTTTAACCTTGGTTTATTTCCGTTAAGCTCCTTTTGTTCAATTGGTTAAAATCAGCGATGGAATAATCATCATCAAAAGAAAATCATTGGACGTTCATCAAGAGAAAAAATCCGAAGGGAGCATGACTCTCCTCTCTCGCGCACGAAAGATCGGTAAAAGGAATCTTAAAAAATCATCATCTTGATTATTCGGCGGAACATCTTATTCACTACTACACTTGCAAGTGTAACGTCACACGTCGAAAAACGACCTGTCACATTTTGTAGATGGGCAATGTGTGTAAACAAAGTGAAATAAATATTTTTAAGTGGTGCTGACAAGGAAATTCACAAAAAATCATCAGCAGATTGATTTTCTTGAAGAATTTCGGAAGCAATTTTCTTTTGCGTGATTTTCCTCCTCTCTCTTTCGCGGGTGAAGAAAGTTCGCTAGCGAAATTGATTTTTTTGCGATTATTCCATCCCTGGTTAAAATTAATTAAGTAATCGTACAAGTTTTTTTTTGAAAATTTGCGTTTTATCATTAATTAGCCTTCCCCATGAAAATTAATAGAAAATTTAGAAAACAAAGCCAAAATTTAAAAAAAGAATAATTTGAAACTGTTTCCAAAAAACTTCTAAAACAAAAAAAACTGCCAATATCTCACTAAACACCAGAAGCTCAACCCAAAAGTTAAAGACAGCCTTCAATCCATCATCCAAAACCGCACACAAACTGCATGCAACCGGCTGATTCATATTGTGTGATAACCGGCATAGACACACACAGTCACACACACAAACACACGTACAAGCGCAGACGACCTGCCTTTAGCTGAGCACGGTGACATTGAAAACTTTTGGGGTTCTGTCTGGCCCATGTGTCTCTGTCTGTGTGTGTGTACATGTTTGCATATTTACATTTTTCATTTATTGTTAGATTTCGTCAACAGACTGACGGCGATGGCAGTTGTGGTTGAAGGGGTGGTTGCCGAAGGGGTAGGGGTAGTTGTTTTCATTGCGAATGAGTGTCATTTCGGAGCTAAGCCAGACGTGACGGAGTGTGAGTAGCGGAGAATAATATGGTGCACACACACAACAACTGAAAAAAAAACTGCAACCACCCGTCATTTAGTCCCGCCACCAAACCTGCCGGGCTGGCCCACCTCTACCGCCCACCATCGCATCGCCACCTCCCAGTCTCGGCTAAGCTGGTTGTCGACGTCAAACCGTTATAGAGTGAGGATGGGTTCTCCTAGCTTGGACAGGAAGATCCCGTAAAGTGCGGTACGTCATTTTGCTTAAAAATATAAATTTTACAATATAAGCACAACCACAATCTTTATCAACTGCAAAATGGATTTTGGAAAAGTCATGAAATGCAAAAAAATGGTTTAAGTCTAAAAAATCCCTGTTTTTTTTAAATTAGACTTTTCACACACAAAAAAACAATTTTTGGATATGTTTAGATGACAAAAAATTACATCCTTTGAGTTATGGCACATGTTGGTCAAAAGTCAATTGGCAGTTTTGCAATTTTTCGTAAAAATCATAATTTTTAAAATACGTTAACCCGGGCATGGTTTTCGGGTCTATAGGACCCAGTAGCCGGGACCGTGGTGTAGGGGTAAGCGTGATTGCCTCTCACCAAGTCGGCCTGGGTTTGATCCCAGACGGTCCCGGTGGCATTTTTCGAGACGAGATTTGTCTGATCACGCCTTCCGTCGGACGGGAAGTAAATGTTGGTCCCGGACTAACCTAAAAAGGTTAGGTCGCTAGCTCAGTCCAGGTGTAGGAGTCGTCTCTCTGGGTCCTGCCTCGGTGGAGTCGCTGGTAGGCAGTTGGACTAACAATACAAAGGTCGTCAGTTCGAATCCCGGGCGGATGGAAGCTAAGGTGTAAAAAGAGGTTTGCAATTGCCTTAACAATCAAGCCTTCGAACACCTAGTTTCGAGTAGGAATCTCGCAATCGAGAACGCCAAGGCAATGCTGTAGAGCAAATAAATTGCTTTTGATTTGATTTGAGGACCCAGTAGCACTATAAAAGTGATTGTAACTTTTGACCAAAAACACCTAGAGATCTGAAATTTTGTGACTTTGTGTAACTTACTAAGACACACATTCTGGCCAAAATTGAACTTCCGGTCGCCACCGGAAGTGTCCACAAAAAAAAAACTGACACCAATGGTATTCCGGGTCTATAGGACCCAAAAATGTTTTCGGCTGCCAAAATTCGAGATTGTAACCGATTTTGGATGTCTTGACCGCGAATGAAAGGATAGAATGTCTACTTTCTGGATCCGACCGGCAGAACCGGTTTTGGACACCGTGGCCACCGGGAACCTGCTATAATCGAAAAAAGTCCTTCTGGTGCCCCTACTTTGAGGACCTGTATCTCCGAAACGATTGCACATAGCAGGTTGCTTCCGGTTGCATTCGACAGATAATAACCTGAATTTTAAGCCCCAGAAAAAATAATTGGTCCATAGTGGCCACCGGTTCCGGTAACCCGGAACTTCCGGAAAACTAGATTTTTGCAGTTTTTGACATAAAACCGTCACATCGACCAGTTTTTTGAAACGGATTATTTTGCAAATCATTGCAGAAGGATACTACTTACTACCCCTGACTGTTTGGTATCGGTTCTGTACAACTGTGGCCAATCCGGAACCCGTTCCAGGGTACCACTAAAGTTTTCTAAAGTTTTCCGGAAGTTCCGGGTTACCGGAACCGGTGGTCACTATGGACCAATTAAATATTCTGGGGCTTAAAATTTAGGTTATTATCTGTCGAATGCAACCGGAAGCAACCTGCTATGTGCAATCGATTCGGAGATACAGTTCCTTAAAGTAGGGGCCTCAAAAAGGACTTTTTTCGGTAATAGCAGGTTCCCGGAAGCCACGGTGTCCAAAACCGGTTCTGCCGGTCAGATTCAGAAAGTAGACATCCTAGCCTTTCATTTGCGGCCAAGGCATACAAAATCGGTTACAATCTCGAATGTTGGCAGCCGAAAACATTTCTGGGTCCTATAGACCCGGAATACCATTCGTGTATGTAGAAAACGAAGACCATGGCCAGGTTAAAAAAGTAGAACCAATTTTTTAGACATTAGACATTGGATCAATGGTTGTTCAAATGTAGCTTTTGAAAGAAAAGTTGCTTAAGTACAAATTTTGCAAAAAAGGAAACCTTAGAAATTGTGTATCCTATTTTAAAGTGTTACGTTAACAACAGAGTAGTGAAATTTTCACATATTTAGGCATATGATATCATGCTTTTTACTACAAATAAGCAAAGATTACAATTAATGCTCTTTTGATATAAGTCGTGACCTGTACCTCAGCAATGAAATAATGCATAAAAAATCTTCAAAAAGAGTAAGTAGATGATTTTCGTTTTTTTTTTGGGTAAAAATGGTTGCACTTTATCTTTATTTAAAAAAATAATGGAAAACAGTTATATGTATCGCAAGAGCGTATTGATGGCAATAGAAATCAAAATAGGTTTTGGAAATCTTTTAATATAATTTTTGAAATTTTCATAAAATATCTATTTGAAAAATGCATAGCAACACTATTGATCGTAAAGTTTGCACTTTCAGGCAAGTAAAAAAAAAGTTTGTCGACAACGACAAAGCCTTTAAAATAATAAATAGGAACAAAACCTTTAAATTGATTGGCATTTTTAGTAAATCAAATTTCATATTAAATAAGATTCTGGTTAATCTTTCTTTAAAATTGGTTTAAACTGAAATTTTAATGAAAAATCTTTCTCTTCTGAATTTTTAACAACGTTTTATGTGGTAAACTTCAAACAAAGATTTAATTGTGGATGTTTTAATGAAAAACTACAGACTTTTAATCTGAAATGAAGTGAGAACCACATTGTCAGCCTGATTTTTTTTTCAATAACAGATTTTTAGGCAACTTTTTATAAAGCCCATCGAAAAAAACGGATTCGAATAAAATGGGCACCCACGACTGCATTTCAAACATCTCGATAAACAAGCCTTGAAATTTGCAAATATCCCGGGAATTTCCAAAATTTAAGCGGAAGTATATATTTTCTAACTTTTGGCTCCTATTTTTTTATAATTTACAAATAAAATAATGAGAGAACCTTACAAGATTTTATTAATTTCAATCTGATGTTAATTTTAAACTTATCAGTAATCATTTATCTAATTCTGAAGCTTTCACAACTGGGAATAGATCTTGCTTAATTGTTAAGGGGTTGAATACATGTAATTTGACAAAAAAATTTCAAGGGTTGGTATGAACACACATCTGAACTTTTTTTTAAATCTGATTTTAGGGCATTAATATGCTGCCCATGATCGCATAAATGTCCCATATGCAAAAACAGCAAGCTGAGAAAAAGCAAGGCAAGTTTGTCCCACACATAAGGCTACGTGTTAAGTTTTCACGAAAAAACTGGATTTCCTCCCGATTTCTAGAACAAAGTACTGGATGTTATAGGCTCTTTAGAAAGAGCACACGATTTTGAACCAAACTGCATCAATAACTCAAAAGTGATGAAAATGCATATGGGACATTTATGCGATCATGGGCAGTATATACATTTTCAACTGCTAAGAAAATAAATTTGAAGACATTTGGTTGAATCATTGCCGAGATATAGCTATTTGAAGTGATCAGTTTCAAAAAACGGTTGCCACGATATCTCAACACTGATTTGACCAAATAGGCACAAAATTTTGGTGAAGCCACGTTAAATCAATCTTGTGTGCATGACGAAGGCCGATTTTAAAAAAGTTCAATTTTAAATAGATGAAAATATTATTGTGTTTTTTCATAAAAAAATTGTAAGTTTTTGATATTTCTATTTTTTATAAAAATAGATTTTCAAAATCGGGCTTCGTCACGCACACGGGATATGTCTTGGAAGTCTTCATCCAAAGTTTCAGCCAATTTGGTCCATCTAACCTCGAGATATCGTGGCACCCGAAAATCAACTCGGTGTTTCGAGAAAAAACGCTCAGAAAGTTTGACAGTTTGTTTTGCGCATGGCAAAACTTCAAACTTAAATCGTCTTCTACTCACTTTAATCATGAAATATCTTTATGAAACTTTCAGGAGTGATTGGAAATCATCTTTTCGGAATTATGAAATTTTGAGATTTTCTACATGTATGTAACCCCTAAGCAAAAAAAAATATCACATTATGGAATAGAAATATATTATTTTATTTTTGGTTACCTTTTTTACGAAAATTGTTATATCATTTGAAGATATTAAACCCATCCGACCAAGATCAAAATTTAGATTTTTAACGTTTTTGTTTTCCGTGACCAATTTGGATGAAAATTTAATTGACATCATAATTTTTTCAAAGAGCAGAAGAATTTGTTTAACACTATTCGATTAATTATAATTTGAAGCACTGGAGCTACCAAGGACATAAGAGGGTTGAATATAAAAAACATGTACCTATCGTTTAATTTAAACCACTTTTTGCACTACTAAAAAAATTTAGGAAAAAGAAAAAAAACTTTCAAAAATATTTGAAACGATCAACAAAAATCATTAAAATTCAACTTCGTATGATATGAGCAAGTGCCCGAAAAATGCAAACATACCGTAAACTGGGGTGACTTTGATAGCCCGGGGTGACATTGATAGAAATTTGATTTGGCCACTTATTTTGATACGTCTAATGTAACAGTCACATTTTTGCATATTTGTTTGATAATAAGCTATACCTTAATGCTTACATACTCAAAATTCTCAAAAATGTTTAGATATTAATTTGACGGGCATTTGAAAAACCTATCAAAGTCAGCCCGGGCTATCAAAGTCACCCCAGTTTACGGTATTTCAAAACCTCGCTTAAAATATTTGAAACTTAGAGTTGTGATTTCATTAAATAGTGTTTCAAGCTTGGTTTCAAGTAAATAAACAAGAGAAGTTAGATGTTAAGGTAAATTTAATGATTTAATTAATTTATTCATATGCTGAAACCATTAAGACTTGTTCAAGAAAAAATATATTTGCCATGAAAAACATAATTTGTTTTTTTATTTATTTTAATTTTACGCGTTTTACGCGTTCATAAACATATTCTCTCGAATTGGTAAAATGACAAATTTAAAAGCAATTTTATGATTGTAGAGCATGGATTTTATTCACTGTCTTAACACTTTAATACTTCTTATCAAAAAATACGAATGATATTTTTGTGATTTGGTACGATTTGAAAGACAGCAAATAAAATAAGAAAATTTATGTATTTTTCTAAAGTTAAATGAATTTTACAAGCATCCAAGCCATTAATTGATCTTCACACTAGTTTTTAACCATCAATGTTGGTGTTCTATACAATTTTGTTGCAAAATATTTATTAGAAGCAGGATCAGAATCATCTATCTATCTATCTTCTATATCTATATCTTCTATTTTATAAAAAAATTTCGACGGTTTTGTTCGAACGCGAATCAGTTCAATACGGAGCGTCGGATCGAGGTGCTTTTTGTTGCGTTTGGTTCGTATAAGCCCAAGGAAGGTTCTTACGCTAACTACACAGAAAAAAATAATGTAAATTTGGAAGCTGTAATTTTGGAAGGTTGAATATTACCTCTTTTATGATGTAATTTTACCTCAATTTAGACTGAAAAAGTGACATTACACCAAAAAAGTGGTAAAATTACACATTTCCAGAGGTAAAATTACACCTTTTTCTGACATAAAAGATGTACTCCTTCCCAGATGTAATATTACCATGATTTTTTTTTTCTGTGTAATTGACACTTTTGGTCACTCTGGAACCGATTCCGGAGCATCGGCAAATTGTATGGAGAAAGTTACGTAAAATCATATTTTGATCACAGGAGGCTGAATAAGCAAAAAATCTAAAACCGTCAACAAACGAAAAAAAGGCAGAACGAAGTTTGTCGGGCAAGGCTTGATAAATTTCAAATTTCCCGGGAATTTTGTAACCCCGGGAAATTGGACGCCTAATCAACGTAGTTCTACCGTCCTCCCGGAAGGTCGTCTGTACCCAGTCGGGTGCGCGGTTAGCCCGTTCAGCACTTTGACTGCCGTTCGATTCAACGACGCGACGCCACTCGGCCCCGGTTCAAAACGGTACTACACGCTGCTGACTGAGGCTGCTGCAGTTCGTGCTGCTGCCTCCTGTTGTTAGTCTCTAATGCCTCTTTCGGGTGGAAATATCCAGCCAGGAGGAGCCAGCGGCGGCCAGGGCGGAAGGTGACCGAGTCGAGAAGTTCGGTTCGGTTGGCTGGTCGCCCGGTCCGGTGGCGGTGGTTTTCGGGGGAGAATTGCACTGGAAAGAGGTGGACAGACAGACAAACAGAAAATCGCATCGATACCGTAACCAAAACTGCATGAAATGGGAGCGCTGGCAGGGTTGAAGTTTCGAGCATAGTCTGATATTTAAGAGCTTTTCTGTAGCCGGATCTCAGTATCTTGATAAAAATGCTGAACAGGTTGTAAAAGTACTCCAACTCAGTACTTAAATAATGAAAAACAAACCATTGCTAACAATCTGATTTAAAATGCATTTCTGATTACCGTCCCCTCCTGAAGATCCGTACCGGAGGGCTTTTCCAAATCGCGCGATTCCTGGCTCCGGCCGCGTCTCTGTCTAGACGGCCACTCGAAGCCACACGGGCTCTCTCTCTAAAAAAGCCGTGAAGCACCCCTCTCAAATTTGAACCCTGTTCAGACAGCACCATTCAGCTAACAGCAGCAGGAGTAGCAGTCAGTGTGGTAAACAAAAATTTGCTCGTCCCAGACATGAGTCACACGACTGGCTTTTTTTTATGCAAGTCGTCCGCCACGAGTCCTCTCGTCTAGGTCTGTCTCTTTGGCGTACTCTCCGGGGCTGGGGTTCCAGGTGTGGTGGCAAGACGCTGGCGGTGGGACACAATCGGGATCTCTCCTTCGGAAGCCGCCAACATCACCGCCTCAATACTTGGTCAGGGTAAATTCTCTGAAATTTGAAAAATAACTCAAATTAATGCTAACATTACCAACATTGGGCAAGTTATGCTTTTCTAGGCAGTTTTTTTTTTATAATTTACATAACATTTAATAAAAATCATATTTTTACCAAAATAATTTCAAAAAAAGTCAGAAAAAAGTTTGCAGATAAACTAAAGTATGCAGATTTTGCAAAGAAATGTCCCCAACTTAACCAAGCGTAACGCCTCATCGTAGAAAACGAAAGTGTTGCTGCAAGTGAGTCTGGTCGAGGAGCTTAGACGTGGCCACGTTGCATTCCAACAACGACGATGACAACGACGTCGACTTTGGAATAGAGCGTCCAATTTCCCGTCCCGGGAAAAAAAATCCCGGGAATTCCCGGGATTTCCCGAAAAAAAAATATTTCCCGTTTCCCGGGAAATTTGTAAATTTCCCGGGAATTCCCGAAATTCAAGCGGAAGTATACATTTTCTTAAATTTTTGGAACTATTTTTTGAAAATGCTCTGAAAAATAATAAATGAACAAACGCAACATAATTTTGTTCAATTAAATGTATTGTTTGGTTTAAATATAATTAATCAGATTATCAGAAATTATGATATCAGAATTATTTCTGATAATATTATTTTTTGAAGCAACTGGGAATAGATCTTGCTTAATGAGTATTAAATAATTACAATTAGGTAAGCTTTAACAGATTGACGTTATTTCATCAAAACAATATTAACTCCTTACCTCCAAATTAAAATTGAGATTTTTTTACGTTTTTGTTTACCATGATCAAATGAGATGAAAATCGAATTTGTGCAAAAAGAATTAATTCAATGGGTTGAATACCTAGTACTAAAGAAATTACAATTTTAAGTAAAAGAATTATGGAGCACTGGTGCAACTACAGGTGTTAGAGGGTTAAAGGTGAAAAAATAGAAGACTTTTTGTGGAATGATGTTAATTTATCGTATAATTTCAACTACAGGTGTTAGAGGGTTAAAGGTGAAAAATAGAAGACTTTTTGTGAAATGATGTTAATTTATCGTACAATTTAAATCATGTTGCATACTAATACAAAAAAAAATCATTGAAAAATTACTTTCTATTGTTTGTTCTCAAAAAATGCAAAAATATATTCAAAGCTTGCTTCAAATATTTGAAAACATTGGGTTGTTTGGACTAAAACCAACACTAAAAAGCTTTACCATTTGTTCAAGAGCTGAAACCAGTTTTTATCATGAAAAAAATAATTTCTGCATTTTTTTACTCATTTCAATAAACTGGTCACAGAGGCAAGTTTAAAATTTCTCATCAAAAATTATTAAAATGCATTTTCTTGTAGTTGAATGATTTTTTACATGCAGTCAAGCTGTTAATTGATCATCACACTTATTGAAACCATTAATGTTGATGTCCTATACAATTTTGTTGCATAATATTAATTAAAACCAAGATCATAAAAATTTTCAATAAATTTAAAATTTCCCGGGAATTCCCGGGATTTCCCGGGAAATCGGCTGAAAATTTCCCGTTTCCCGGGAAATTTGTAACCCCGGGAAATTGGACGCTCTACTTTGGAACCTCCGGCCCGCCGGCTAGACAGTCAGTAGTGCTGCTACAGAGAGTAGAGTAGACTTGCAAAACCCAAAAAACGCCACTTTCAAAGACGTCGGGGAAACCCCCGTCGACGAGACGACGGGAGGACTTTTTCGAGGGGAGGTCGACTCGGTCGTCGTCGTCGTTTGTTCCGTGGCAGGTGGTGGAAATATTACGACTAAATGGGTGATGAAATGAGAAATGATGAAGACTGAGTCAATATTAGAGTAGACACCTTCTGGTGGGTGTTTTTTTGTTTTGTTTTGGGCGAATTTCTTACATTTTCTGATGGCTTTTGGTACTAAAGGGGTGGGACTTTTAAACCAGTCTGGTTTGTGTATTCGGGAGATGTCAGAAATTGTCTGCAGTATCAGCAACGGAGTTGATTAGGCAATGCTGTTAAATATTTCATCAATCTTACTTTTGTACTCGATGGGCAAGGTTTGCAAGAGTAATTCTAGAAACAATTTTATCAGTTTTCCTTGAGCCATATCGCTTCATACCAAAGTACAAAAATACAAAATTACAAAAATACAAAAATAATAAAATACAAAAATACAAAAATACAAAAATACAAAAATACAAAAATACAAAAATACAAAAATACAAAAATACAAAAATACAAAAATACAAAAATACAAAAATACAAAAATACAAAAATACAAAAATACAAAAATACAAAAATACAAAAATACAAAAATACAAAAATACAAAAATACAAAAATACAAAAATACAAAAATACAAAAATACAAAAATACAAAAATACAAAAATACAAAAATACAAAAATACAAAAATACAAAAATACAAAAATACAAAAATACAAAAATACAAAAATACAAAAATACAAAAATACAAAAATACAAAAATACAAAAATACAAAAATACAAAAATACAAAAATACAAAAATACAAAAATACAAAAATACAAAAATACAAAAATACAAAAATACAAAAATACAAAAATACAAAAATACAAAAATACAAAAATACAAAAATACAAAAATACAAAAATACAAAAATACAAAAATACAAAAATACAAAAATACAAAAATACAAAAATACAAAAATAACAAAAAAATGGTTAAATAATTTTGGGTAATTACGTTACACGGTAAATTCCACAAGATCGGGGCAAACGGAAATCAAACAGGTGATAGGGTGAATCGTCAATTGTGATCAGTTTTACTCATTTGTAGGTGAATTCATTTTATTAAAATAAAAATAACTTAGCAATACCTGTTGCATTTTCTGAATATATTTGCAAAGCTTAAAAGCTTTATCGAATCTACTTTTCAATTTTTCTTAGAGTACATCCCCTTGAAACTCACCCCGAAGATGACGGTGGGGACTAGTCCCGGTCGAACCCATCCACCCACTCGCTGTCTCACCTGCGCGCGGTTGAAGACGAGGATGACGGCGACGATATCCGTGCCAGACGAACGACCGATTTGACCGCGTTTAAAGTGCTTATCTTTATACCGTTTTGATTTTTTTTATTTATTAATATTCTTATATACATTAGCATCGGGACGTCGTCGTCTGGCCGTAACCGAACGTACACGTTTAAGGAAGTTTATTTAAAAAAAAGTATGTTTAATTTAAAATATAACAACAAAATTATTAAATTTGATTTCAACAAATTTATATTTCTTAGATTTCTGGATGTTATGACTAAATTTAGTTGATCGTGCATTTGACACTGTATTCGAACAGGAGAGTGACAAGTGGCGGTGGCCACAACGAAATGATTTTTGTGAAAATTGTTTGTTTGTTTGTTTCAATTTTATCTTTATTTTTATTCAGGGCTTCTAGAACGACATTTCGAAGGGGATGTTTGTCGGTGAAAGGAACCGGAAGATGAAAAGACGTCAAAGTGCCCCAGACGGAGTGTGATTCAAATTTGGCAAGCCAAAAAGGTGCTAAGCAGGTTTGATTCAAATGCTGATCTGGCATGATTCGGCTGGCTGTGAAATGTCTTGTGCATCTCGATCGTCTGGCCTGTCTGCGTCGTGCTCAGCTTGCCAAGATTCTTGCTCTTTTTTATTGGAGGCATTTAAAATGTTGTTTTGATTTAGTGAACCCTTTGAAACGAAGTGGTATTGCGTGGGTGACTCTCGAATGATAAGCTATTTTAGTGAGTAGCGTTATTGAATGACAGTTAATGCAACAAGTTGCAAAATTATGACTTGAGTTAGTTATTGAAATCAGCCAAACCCAACTCCGGCAACCCAAAAGTTCTCAAACTCCAACTCCGACTTATTAGAATTGCAAGACCCCAAACTCAAGTCCTCAAAAGTGCCGACTTCACCGATCCCGACCCCACCGCCCTGATTACTTGAATCTGAAGGTTGAATGATCGAGAGGTGAAGCCCGTTGATGACGAAAAACCGCTTTATCAAATAATAATTAAAAGTTGGAGCCAAAACATCAACGTCGATCGACTCCTCGCACAAATTCACCTGCAGCAAGGCGGTGGCTGTAGTGGTCGATGTGTGAGTGTGGGGTCCCAGACAGATGATTATTGTTGAGGTTAGATGAGTGAGAGGGGGAAAACGGAAAGCAAAACCGCAAGGTGGGTTGAAAAATGAGGGGGAAATCCCCTCCCCCCTCGCCGCATCCACAGTCTGGGAGCAGTCATCAGCAGAGAAGTGTGTTCTTATTATGCAATCAATGCCGGCTAGAAGTGCCGTCACAACATTCACACACCGGTAAGGTTTTTTAATTACAGCGAACCGGGTTTGGCAAAATATAGGGGGAGAGGGGGTAATATGCACCCCCTAAGGGAAAACTGTGATTTCTCAACCATTACAGCATTACTGTGGAAGAATTTCTTTCGATGTTCTAAAACAACTATTATTCTTTGTCATCCATGTGAAAAAAGTCTTAAAAAACCTCAAAATGGCTCGAAAATATCAAATTTCTAAAAAAAAAATTGATTCATTTCAAACAACCATGCGGGGCAATATGCACCGCAACATTGGGGCAAAATGCACTACAACAACGGGGCAAAATGCACCACAACATGGGGCAAAATGCACCGGGTAAAAGCAGTTTTCACTAGTCACCACTAGATGACACCGCTGTTTTTACAAAGGAGCTTCACAGCGGTGCATTTTGCCCCGACCACGCTTTTTGCAGAAAAATTTATTAAAAATGCATTTTTTGATGTTTTTGAACTCATCTATCTACAGAATGATGAAGATTATGGCAAAAACTTTATATCTCAACACTTACAATAACAATAAATGCTTTTTATATTGTCCAAAAATCATAATGAAAGTTCAATGAAAATTAGATGGAAACACAACATTTTAAAGTTTTGCAAATAACTTCAGCTGTTTTTATACTACGATGCTCAAATTTTTCCAGCATGGTTTAGCAACGTGATGCTTCCAATTTCTATGTTTTTTCCCCGGAAAATTCTTCCAAATACCGAGAAAAGCAGGGGGTGCATTTTGCCCCGGTGGTGCATATTACCCCCTCTCCCCCTATCGTCTATGAGCAGTTGGAAAATATGACTGAGAACGACGTTTTTTTTTAATTTCTTTAATGGGTTAGGGGGGGATGAGGGATTCAATATCATTAATAACACAACCCGACATTTCTTATGTGGATTTCAGTAAACGCTTCAGTTTTGTCAAGGTATGATTGATTTGGGTTCCCTTAACACGCTCCAAACGACAGAATTAAATTTTAGTGAGTTCCTAAAATTGTAATTTTCCGGTATAAAAAGCATGGAATAATCATTTAAATCAACCATGCGCACGCACGTTTCCCAAGTAACATTTTTTTCCAGAAGTTCTACAAGAGCTCTTCAAGATAGCTACAGCATAGCAGTTTGGACCGCGGTAGGATAAAATTCTCTTCATAACTTCTTCAGGAGTTTGGAAGAGTACTTGAAGAGAATTTTATCCTACCGCGGTCCAAACTGCTATGCTGTAGCTATCTTGAAGAGCTCTTGTAGAACTCCTGGGAAAAAATGTTACTTGGGTTATCTATGAAAATAGCAAGAATAAGGTAGTGCGCATGTTTGCTTAGGAGGATTCCTTACAATTTATACCTTAAAATTAAAATTTTTATTTATTTATTTATGCAAACTCTTTAGGGGTCAAGTACGTACAATCAAATCTGCTAGGTTAATATGCGAAACAAATTTGTCTGTAACATTTCGTAAAATGTTATATTTCTTAAATGTTAAAATTGCCAGTAGATTAGATTTTTCGACATTGACCTGTGTTGCAAATTAGTGATAGAAAAAACTATCATTTTATGATTACACTACGATATCAGAAAGATCTTTTCCTTTGTCTCATGATTCCTAGCAAATGGATGCTCTTACTATCACTCCTCCTCTTTTCGCCGTCGACGCGCTCTCACCGAAGATATTTTTTTCTCTCAGGAAGGCAAAACAAAAGAACGCGAGAGGGAAATTTGACACCAACCACGCATTACGCCTCGTAAACTGTGCAGTCTAAATTAGTTCTGTGGCGGCTTTTGTGGTGTTTTTAATTCCCTTTAATAAATTTCTAAGCAACCTGGGTAGGACAATCATCATATATACATTTAGAAATCCAGTCTGCAACCCGCTAAGATCATCATCTCCATGCGACTACGAATGCGAATATTTGTTTTTTTTTTTAAATTGCGTCATGTTTAAAGTTTTTTTTCTTTTTCCAACAATTTTATTTTTAAAGCCGCTGTGTATTCAAAAACTTGGACCTTAGACAATAGAGCAATTCTCTACGAAATCGTTTTTTTTAGAATTTTAATTTTTGTATTTTTTAATCCGGCTAAAACTTTTGTTATGCTTATGGTATGCCCAAAGAAGCCATTTTGCATCATTAGTTTGTCCATAGAATTTTCCATACAAATTTGGCAACTGTCCATACAAAAATGATCAAAAATCAAAAAAAAAATCATACCATCCACATTAACGACCCCCGGTCTTTTGTGGTCTCTATTGCAAGTTTCTGCTCGAACCTAGGAGTCCGAAGGCTTGAATGGGGAGAGCACCCAAACCTCTTTCTACTCCAAGGAACCTTCCACCCCAGTGTTTGAACTGACGACCTTTGGATTGCGAGTCCAACCGCCGCCAGCGATTCCACCGGAGTAGGCTTGGTTTGGTGTGTTGTTTGTACTTGTGGCATGGATACGACTCCTACACCTGGAATGACTCAACGGCCTAACAACCAAGGCCGGTACCGACATTTTACTTCCTCATCCGATGGAAGGTTGCAGCAGATGGGAATCGAACCCAGAATCATCCGCTTCACAAAAATGATCTATGAAAATCCAAAAATCTGTATCTTTTGGAGGAATTTTTTGATCGATTTGGAGTCTTCGGCAAAGTTGTAGGTATGGATAAGGACTACACTGAAAAAAAATTATATACGGTTAAAAAATTGTCACTAAAACTTGATTTGCTAAAAAAATACTTTTCTTTTATTTTTTTTATTTTTTGATATGTTTTAGGGGACATCAAATGCCAACTTTTCAGAAATTTCAAGGTTGTGCAAAAAATCTTTGACCGAGTTAGGAATTTTTTAAATCAATTCGATGTAAAATCAAATTAGCAATCAAAAAGTACTTCAGTGAAATTTTGATAAAGTGCACCGTTTTCAAGTTATAGTTATTTTTAAGTAACTGTTTTGAAAATAGTCGCAGTTCATTCATCATTTTTGTATGGACAGCTGCCAAATTAGTATAGAAAATTATATGGACAAACTAATGATGCAAAATGGCTTCTTTGGGCATACCGAAGGTACCAAAAAGTTTTAGTCGGAATAAAAAATACAAATAAAAATCGAATGACCGAAATCTGAGAGAACTGCTCAATAGTCAATAAGAAGACTTTATTTAAATTGTCTGAAAATTCGATTTCCGTGATCTAAATCTTTACAGAACTTCTGGTTATTGATCCAACACGCTACCACCGCGAATTGTGAGGGACAGAGCACCAATATATTCTTGTCTCTGAAGTGTTGCTCTCTATTCTGCTTTCTCATAATTTTGCTGCCTGCCAGCGGATATTGTATTGGATTATACACAGATTATCATGTTTTTTGAAAAAAAAAACAAAACAAAAAATATTGTCGGAAATTGTCAACTTTTATTCTAAATTAAGAATTAACTCAACAGCAACATATTTGTCATGGCTGTGTTTTCCCTTTTAATTTCTTTATTGACGTAAATCTTCAACAATAGGATCTACAGAAGTTTTTGTGCACTGTAGAATTGGATTAGTCTGACGCTTTTTGTTATCAAATTGTTACTTTCAATTCATGGTTTATTTTTCCTTTTCGTTTGGGATGATTGCTTTCCTTTTTTTGTGCAGCTCACATGATTTATGAACTTCTGCCAGCATGTTTTAATTTATTTTACATCTTTATTATTCTTGTTTTTGTAAAAACTGGTGTTTTAATTTAAAATTCATGAATAAATTAAAACAAAATACCAGCTGAGCAACTCTGGATCAATCAAATTTCGTTACGCATCAAATTTTAACAAGAAATTTCCCTACGCGAACCCTTTCTTTTGCAAATAAAAAAGTACACACATTCACACTAGAATAAAACGGAATCAACACCCGGGAAATTACCGTAAACATTCCACGGCGCGCGGTCTTCCTCTTTTGATGAAGTCCCCATTTGTGGTGTGTCTGGGCTTCTCTTATGCAGCAATATCGGCTTCTGCGTATGGGTTCTTCTTGTTTTGCGTATCGCGTGTGCTTGCCGCCGAAAAACCCGCGCGCACGACTTTGACTTTTCCTTTGTCAGTGCCCGTTGCTCACGAAAAAAACGCACGTGGTTTGGGAGTCCTTGCGTGAACTCGCGAGAATAAAAAAAGGGGTCGAATCCCGCAACGTCATGTCGTGTCCTCGGGACATCGCCGGGAGAATATGATGATAGAGGGTAAAATGATGAAGCAATAAATAATAATAAAAATCTGCAAATTTCGTTGACACCGAACTCGTCAAAACTTGGAAAAAGGGGGCAGGGGAACTCTGGATCCTGGCAGAACTACGTTTTTGTTCTGCTCTGTACTGAAGTTCTGGTTGTGTGATTTGATGGTTTTTGATCTCTGAGTGAATACGACGCTCACCGAAAACAGTGATGGACGCGAGCGCAGACAATCATAAATCATTATTTTATTACTGATTCCAGGGTGAGTCCCCGTAGTAGACAAAATATTTTTCGTGAAGGAGAAGTAAAACATGACATCCATTAGTGCCTTGATGTCGGGAGTTGTTGAAAGCCGAGTATTAATGATATCGGAACATTTGACGTTTAACGCCAAATTTATTACCTAGTAGAAATGAGTTAACAAGAATGACTCATACAATTACGAACTAAATCAGAGCTGTGGAGTTCCCCGACTCTAGCTCTCAAAAAAAAAGATCGGTTAAATATTGATTTTTGACAGCATTTTTAATGCCCAAAAAGGACAAAAAAATTAAAATCAAAAACCAAAACCAAAACCAAAACCAAAACCAAAACCAAAACCAAAACCAAAACCAAAACCAAAACCAAAACCAAAACCAAAACCAAAACCAAAACCAAAACCAAAACCAAAACCAAAACCAAAACCAAAACCAAAACCAAAACCAAAACCAAAACCAAAACCAAAACCAAAACCAAAACCAAAACCAAAACCAAAACCAAAACCAAAACCAAAACCAAAACCAAAACCAAAACCAAAACCAAAACCAAAACCAAAACCAAAACCAAAACCAAAACCAAAACCAAAACCAAAACCAAAACCAAAACCAAAACCAAAACCAAAACCAAAACCAAAACCAAAACCAAAACCAAAACCAAAACCAAAACCAAAACCAAAACCAAAACCAAAACCAAAACCAAAACCAAAACCAAAACCAAAACCAAAACCAAAACCAAAACCAAAACCAAAACCAAAACCAAAACCAAAACCAAAACCAAAACCAAAACCAAAACCAAAACCAAAACCAAAACCAAAACCAAAACCAAAACCAAAACCAAAACCAAAACCAAAACCAAAACCAAAACCAAAACCAAAACCAAAACCAAAACCAAAACCAAAACCAAAACCAAAACCAAAACCAAAACCAAAACCAAAACCAAAACCAAAACCAAAACCAAAACCAAAACCAAAACCAAACCAAGGCAGACGCCTGAAAGAGTTAAACTTTCTTCAAACACTTCACCAAAAAGGAAAATCCCTCAGAGCATCCACATTAGCATCCCCAAAAGGGACGACCCAGCTGAACCCAGCCAGACAGCCTTGTGTCAGCCACAAACTCTAAACAGGAAAGGCGGCTCGCCTAAAGCCCGCCGTCGATTGCGCGAACCTCAGGACGACAGGAATTCCGAGCCAGACATCAGACCCGGTTGTGCGGTCGAGGCGCGCAGGAAGAAAACGTCCGAATTGAATACATTGTTTTTAATTCCGTTTCGTGTTATGTCTCCGGTTGCAACTGCTGCTGCCACAGCCACCGATTCCGTCCTCCAATATTCCCGCGCTGATCCGGCGCTGAACTTGGGACCGTTCTCGTACCCAAAATTTGCTTGAAATGGCACTGAGGGAAATTTTCTGATTTTTTTGGTCGAATATATTCTTAAATAAAAATTGGATTTTAAAATCAATTTCAAAATAAAAAAAAACATTTTTCACATTTCCCTCCGTGCTGCACCAAACAGTCGCTCTACATTGAATCTGCCTTCCGTAGGCCTTTCCCATACCCTTGATACCTGTCGTTTAAAATCCCACCTCATGGCTCCGCAAAACGCCCCAGCCCCCTCTCTTCGATCGGGTAGACGTCTGGTGTTGCCGATGATGGTCTGTCTGGTTCTCTTCCTTCCCAAAAATAAAACACCCAAATTCGATCCGCAAGCCACCAACACCACACCGCCATACCTGTGTGCTGGGGAGTACAGTGAAAAAATCCATTTGAGTGCGGAAAATTTCAACTTTTCAGCACTTGTATCGAAAAGTAATACTTTTCGATACTTTTTTGGAGATTGACATTTCTCTTGACGGGAAATAGCTTTTACTGAAAAAATACAATTCAAAGATTGTTTTTTTCCAAATTGCAAAAAAAAGTTGTGATCAATGATTTTTTAAGAACAAGTTTTTTACCGTGAGCGTATCAGTCTGTGCCAAAACCGACGTCGGCCGAAATCGTGCCGAACGTTTGAGCTGCTGATGAACAAGAATTTGGTTGACAAGGTGACCAAATTCATCGTTTCATTGTTATTTGATTTTTATCAAAATTTATGAAAAAAATAAAAACATATTCTTGTTCAAAAACAAAAATGCTTTTTGAACAAATCAGAAAATGTCACCACCTCATCACCAACCCTCTTGGCCGGCGGGGATTTCTGTCTGCTGTACTGTCTAGCAGCTGATTGTTGGGCCCTTGGAGGGTGGTGGAGGATGAGGTGAAGCTGTGTCTGTGATATTCTCCTTTGGCTGCCGGCTTCCTGTCCTGGGGAATCGCCCAACCACCCACCTGAATCGAGCGGCTTTACTCTGCGGAAATTTTCTCTCACTTGTTTTTTTTCGGGTAAAACTGTTTGCTGGCGGGATGCTCAAACTAAAACTTGAATCGTAGATTTTTCGGCTTAGCGATAGAAGATAGAAGATAGAAGATAGAAGATAGAAGATAGAAGATAGAAGATAGAAGATAGAAGATAGAAGATAGACGATAGAAGATAGAAGATAGAAGATAGAAGATAGAAGATAGAAGATAGAAGATAGAAGATAGAAGATAGAAGATAGAAGATAGAAGATAGAAGATAGAAGATAGAAGATAGAAGATAGAAGATAGAAGATAGAAGATAGAAGATAGAAGATAGAAGATAGAAGATAGAAGATAGAAGATAGAAGATAGAAGATAGAAGATAGAAGATAGAAGATACAATCATGCAATGCATACTGTTGGTCTCGATAAGCAATGCATTTCAACGCGGTGTTATTCAACCTTTCTACCAAATCGCCCTAGCCAAAACAAAAGCCTCAGCCTAGACATAACAAATGTGGCGACAAAATTATATCAGCGCAAATTGGGTTACAAACGGCCCAAAATTCTGGAGATTCCTTGATAACTTTGCTTTTAAACTAAACAAATAAAACTGAAATTCATTAGTTTCAAGGGACAATCGAGGGTTAATTCTATATAAAAATTCATATCGCTTTCCAGTAATGCATACCTTTAAATAATAATTTAATGATAAAGTCAATCCGTAATAGCGTCATAATCCGGAGTTATTTGACGGACAGATGACCGCGCTTCGAGTGTGCAGTCGGCAACGTCTGGTCGTGTGTCGGCTCAAAAACGGCGGGATAAAGGCAGTCGATACGTGGCCATAAAATTCAATGGCAGATGTCTGTCCGAGATAGCCTTCCAACGTGTCTGGTCGGTCGGTCCAGAGGAGCCGGTCGTCGCGGGCAAGGACTCTCGTAATGCCGGCTCGTGACTACTTACGATATAATAGTACTAACGGTTTTGACATTGAGGTTCAGCGCCGTAGCCGCCGTTAGTTGGGTCGTAGTTGCATACCTCAGCACGAAGAAGGATCTACAAAGGAGGGCGTGTGTTTGTTTGTGGTGTTTCATGCCACGGATCACAACCCATCCTCCCGTCGTGGAGTAAACATCGCCCGAACTTGAGCTGCGACGCCGAAAGTGACGATGCATATATTAGCAGATACACGATCTGTGTCTTCTGATTCTTGCTAAGTGAGTGTGATTGTTTGCTACAGACACTGACAAATCTTAGCATGTCGCATGCTCTCTTGACGCAATTCCAAGATCGTGAAAATTATTTAGCGATTTAGACGTAAAAATACGTCAAGAGAGCAATGCTCAGACGACCGCATGACTTTGGTGTGTCTGAGCCAGAACAAACGATGCTGTTCTTGGAACCTGGATAGCAAATAAATAACGTCGTTATGGCTGATGGCTCGGAAAGGGTGACACTTGGGCCCGCAAAGTTGGGATATCGGTAATGTGCCATTCTTCTGCGGAATTTGATGGGTTAACGCTTTTTAATCATTTGTTTATCGTACTAGCATTAAGCAAGCTCAACGATCTAATAAACTTTAGGATTTTTGGGTATAGTGCAAATGCAGCCTAATTTAGATGTACGTATCCATATGATTAAACTGACTTTTGTTCGATAACTTATGGCTATGTTAGAGTTATATTCAGCAACATAATACTCAAACCTGAGACATAAATTGAAACTCTAAGAGACATCAATGGAAATATCTACTTTCACTTGAATTCATGATTTTTTCATAAAAACATTATAAGAAATAAGCTTAAAATATCGATTTGTAGAAAGTATCCACAAAACACACACCATTTTTTTAAAATAATTTTAAAGAAAAAATTAAACTTCAATCTAGAGCGTCCAATTTCCCGGGGTTACAAATTTCCCGGGAAACGGGAAATTTTCATCCAATTTCCCGGGAAATCCCGGGAAATTATAAAATTTATTGAAAATTGTTATGATCTTGGTTTTTATTTATATTATGCAACAAAATTGTATAGGACATCAACATTAATGGTTTAAATAAGTGTGGAGATCAATTAACAGCTTGACTGCATGTAAAAAATCATTCAATTACAAGAAAATCTTTTTTGGTATTTTATGATGAGAAATTTAAACTTACCTCTGTGACCAGTTTATTGAAATGAGAAAAAAAACATGCAGAAATTATTTTATTAGTGTTGGTTTTACTCCAAACAACCCAATGTTTTCAAATATTTGAAGCAAGCTTTGAACATATTTTTGCATTTTTTGAGAACAAACAATAGAAAGTAATTTTTCAATGATTTTATTGTATTATTTTGCAACATGATTTAAATTATACGATAAACTAACATCATTCCACAAAAAGTCTTCTATTTTTTCACATTTAACCCTCTAACACCTGTAGTTGCACCAGTGCTCCATAATTCTTTTACTTCAAATTGTAATTTCTTTAGTACTAGGTATTTAACCAATTGAATTAATTCTTTTTGCAAAAAAACGATTTTCATCTCATTTGATCATGGTAAACAAAAACGTTACAAAATCTGAATTTTAATTTGAAGATAAGGAGTTAATATTGTTTTGATGAAATAATCTCAATCTGTTAAAAGCTTACCTAACTGTAATAGTTTAATACTCATTAAGCAAGATCTATTTCCAGTTGCTTCAAAATTTAATATTATCAGACATAATATCATAATTTCTGATTATTTGATTAATTATACATAAACAATACATTTAATTGAAAAAAATCATGTTGAGTTTGTTCATTTATTATTTTTTCAGTGCATTTTCAAAAAATAGTAACAAAAACATAAGAAAATTTAAACTTCCGCTTGAATTTCGGGAATTCCCGGGAAATTTACAAATTTCCCGGGAAACGGGAAATATTTTTTTTCGGAAAATTGGGCGCTCTACTTCAATCGTTAAGATATATTATGGATTTAAAATATAAATCACCATATCCGAGTTTTTTTATTTAATTTATTTTATAAACAGTCATTTTTGTCACTTTTTGTATGTCAGTGTTACCAAAGAATACAATTCAATTCATGCTCTTTTGAAACATTAGTCGTGGCCTGTATCTCAGTAACAATAGATTAGATCAAAAATGGTCAAACAAGTAAATAATAGAGAATTTTGTCAATCATTAAATTTATCTTTTCAGAAACAAAACAAATTGGTTCAAAATTGGGGTGGTTCACGAGTAGGGTGATTTTGAAAATCTAACTTTTCAGGAATATTTTTGGGATTTTTTTGTCTTCTAGAAAATTGTTAGGCTCGTCAATTCAAGTTACTTTGTCTAGGACCAAATTTAGAGAAACCATCTGAACAATCCTTCAAAATAAGTTTTTTGAACGTAGCAATTCAGGGTTGAGTTTTAGAGAAAAGAGATCTTCGAAGCACTTTTAGAGCTTTGAAAAACGAACATTTTTAACATTATGGCAAATCAATTTGGACTTGAAGGTCAAAAGTTACAGCCATTTAAGGTAAAAAAGATGCAAATTTAAAACTCAAATATCTCGAAAAGGCCAAATTTAAAGCGCCAGGTTGCATTCGAAAGAAGAGATCTAGCACTACAAACGCTGAAAAAATCTCAGAGGTATTTTTCTTTAAACTCGAGATATCTTCATTTGAAAATGTCTAATTTTCAAGGGAAAAGTGTATGGGACCACCCTAACGAAATTCGAAAATTGTCCAACTATATGTTTTTCCATGTAATTTTGCCCGCTGAATCTGAATCTGCTCTCAGAATTGAGCTAAAGTGTCAACAAATCGATTTTTGGACGAGGGACATAAACTTCAAAAAATATTTAAAACGGCCTTAGTGAAATTTTTTTAATTTAACATTAAACGCATCCTTACTAATGTTCCACAATTAAATTTGCAAATTATCAATCTGTCTAAAAAAACAGTGACTACAATGTCAGCCGAAATTTTAAAATAACAATTTTCAACGCAACTTTTATAAAGCCTTATTATAGAACAAAAACTTAGTTGAAAAACAATACATGGACAATGTGTGGCCTTTTTTGTGTGTTTTTTTTTTTGGCAATGTGCGGCCTGACCCAGTACATGTTTTCAACCAATTCAAAGAACAAGCCTAACTAATTCAACAATATTTGAAAAATAAATTTAAATTCTGTTAATGTTACCCCGGTTAACGATAATTGATACAAATTTAAATCAATTTTTTTTAATTTCAAGTTTTTATTGAAAAATATTTAAAAATTCGAAAAGTAAAAAAAACTTATTTAGGCGAAAAATTTCATATTTGAATACTAAGGGGTAGTAGCAACTAAAGTAAAACTTAAGGAGTACCTACTCAAGAAAACAATAAGAACTACTCATTGAAATATATGTCATCATAATAATAAAAAATAGAATCTTTTTTGAAAAACGCAATTATTAACAAAAGGTACTTTGGAAGATCCCGAACTCTATACTTTTAAATTATGAAAAAACCCATGTAATTATTTCATTAGTTGTGCATTACATTTTTATAAAATTCGAAAAAAAATTGTGATTGATGAAGATGATGAAATAAGTTCGTAAAATTCATAACATTAATTTTTCCAACTTTTTTCTGAAACTTATCCTTCCAGAAAATGCATAACAAGTAGCAAAAAAAATAATTTTCCGCTAACACTCAAAGCATCCTCTTCAAAAACTTAAATTATTTATTGTTCAGAGAATCTGTAGTTGTTTTTTTTTTTTCAATTCACTTTATTTTAGTGATTTTTTTGAGATAATCAGTACAATGGCTGCATTAAGATATTTCTTTTTTACATTTTTGTTTTAATTGATATCGAACTTTTAAAACATTTGATATTTTTTTAAAATGAAGTTCAGTTAAAAATCAATAAAAAAAAAGTTATCTTTAATTTTTATGACAGTGTAAATTGAGCAATAAAATCAAAGTAATTCCATAACTTGAGCTAAAAAATGTATGAATTTGAATCATGTTTTGAACTTACTGATGAATTCTCGAGCTTTTTTTCGTTTTTTGTTACAAACTAATATTATCTAAAAAATGTTAACCTCAAAAAATTAAAAATATATGTGTGAAATATCAAAATTTACAGAATTTCAATTATTTACAATTTTTGTATGGACAGCTGCATAAATTGTATGGAAACTTGTATGGGTGAACCAATGACACAAAATGGCTTCTTTGGTCATAAGGAAGGACAAAGTTCTAGCCAAATAAAAAAAGTACATGAAATAAAAATTGTCGAAATTGGCCGATTTCGTAGAGAATTGCTCTACTCAGTTCTAACAAACATCGATCACTTTCAAAAGAGTTTACACTGAAACTAGGAATTTTGCCACCTTTTCTTATTTAGTAGTTGGGTGAAATATATGTCATCATAATAATAAAAAATAGAATCTTTTTTGAAAAACGCAATTATTAACAAAAGGTACTTTGGAAGATCCCGAACTCTATACTTTTAAATTATGAAAAAACCCATGTAATTATTTCATTAGTTGTGCATTACATTTTTATAAAATTCGAAAAAAAATTGTGATTGATGAAGATGATGAAATAAGTTCGTAAAATTCATAACATTAATTTTTCCAACTTTTTTTCTGAAACTTATCCTTCCAGAAAATGCATAACAAGTAGCAAAAAAAATAATTTTCCGCTAACACTCAAAGCATCCTCTTCAAAAACTTAAATTATTTATTGTTCAGAGAATCTGTAGTTGTTTTTTTTTTTCAATTCACTTTATTTTAGTGATTTTTTTGAGATAATCAGTACAATGGCTGCATTAAGATATTTCTTTTTTACATTTTTGTTTTAATTGATATCGAACTTTTAAAACATTTGATATTTTTTTAAAATGAAGTTCAGTTAAAAATCAATAAAAAAAAAGTTATCTTTAATTTTTATGACAGTGTAAATTGAGCAATAAAATCAAAGTAATTCCATAACTTGAGCTAAAAAATGTATGAATTTGAATCATGTTTTGAACTTACTGATGAATTCTCGAGCTTTTTTTCGTTTTTTGTTACAAACTAATATTATCTAAAAAATGTTAACCTCAAAAAATTAAAAATATATGTGTGAAATATCAAAATTTACAGAATTTCAATTATTTACAATTTTTGTATGGACAGCTGCATAAATTGTATGGAAACTTGTATGGGTGAACCAATGACACAAAATGGCTTCTTTGGTCATAAGGAAGGACAAAGTTCTAGCCAAATAAAAAAAAGTACATGAAATAAAAATTGTCGAAATTGGCCGATTTCGTAGAGAATTGCTCTACTCAGTTCTAACAAACATCGATCACTTTCAAAAGAGTTTACACTGAAACTAGGAATTTTGCCACCTTTTCTTATTTAGTAGTTGGGTGAAATATATGTCATCATAATAATAAAAAATAGAATCTTTTTTGAAAAACGCAATTATTAACAAAAGGTACTTTGGAAGATCCCGAACTCTATACTTTTAAATTATGAAAAAACCCATGTAATTATTTCATTAGTTGTGCATTACATTTTTATAAAATTCGAAAAAAAATTGTGATTGATGAAGATGATGAAATAAGTTCGTAAAATTCATAACATTAATTTTTCCAACTTTTTTTCTGAAACTTATCCTTCCAGAAAATGCATAACAAGTAGCAAAAAAAATAATTTTCCGCTAACACTCAAAGCATCCTCTTCAAAAACTTAAATTATTTATTGTTCAGAGAATCTGTAGTTGTTTTTTTTTTTCAATTCACTTTATTTTAGTGATTTTTTTTAGATAATCAGTACAATGGCTGCATTAAGATATTTCTTTTTTACATTTTTGTTTTAATTGATATCGAACTTTTAAAACATTTGATATTTTTTTAAAATGAAGTTCAGTTAAAAATCAATAAAAAAAAAGTTATCTTTAATTTTTATGACAGTGTAAATTGAGCAATAAAATCAAAGTAATTCCATAACTTGAGCTAAAAAATGTATGAATTTGAATCATGTTTTGAACTTACTGATGAATTCTCGAGCTTTTTTTCGTTTTTTGTTACAAACTAATATTATCTAAAAAATGTTAACCTCAAAAAATTAAAAATATATGTGTGAAATATCAAAATTTACAGAATTTCAATTATTTACAATTTTTGTATGGACAGCTGCATAAATTGTATGGAAACTTGTATGGGTGAACCAATGACACAAAATGGCTTCTTTGGTCATAAGGAAGGACAAAGTTCTAGCCAAATAAAAAAAGTACATGAAATAAAAATTGTCGAAATTGGCCGATTTCGTAGAGAATTGCTCTACTCAGTTCTAACAAACATCGATCACTTTCAAAAGAGTTTACACTGAAACTAGGAATTTTGCCACCTTTTCTTATTTAGTACACCCAAAGGAAAAATATATCTCAAAATCTGCAACAGTGGATTTGCTGCAGAAAATGTCATATTTTATAACATTTTTTGCAGCAAGCCACTAGATCATTTTTGCCCGCGTGTAAACATTTCAGCGATCTGCAGTTCTCACCAACACATATAACGCTGGCCCGTCCCCGAGCAACACTCCAAAGAAAAGCATATGTTGGTGCTCTTTCACTCACTTTTCATCAAGCGTCCATGGCGCGGTGGTAGCGTATCGGATCAATAACCAAGAAGTTAGTGGTTCAATCCTCGTTCTGTAAAGGGTTTTTTTTTGTGAAATACAACCAAAAGCCGTCGGTAATGTCGATAATTGTCGGTAACGGGCAAAAATGTCATACCCCTATATCGCAAAAAATGCATGAGGACAGTTTTCATGCAGATTCTGATATACTTTCATGCCGCCATGCATCACAATCATGCGACTGCCAGTTGGGTGTAGTTGGGTTTTTTGGATTACTTAATAAGAAAAGGAGGCAAAAATCCTAGAATTTAGGAATTTGGTTCTTTTTTTTTATTTCAGTGTAGTTATTTGGCAACTCTATCTCACAGTTTTTTTGGTAAGCTATTAACTCAATATCGTACCAAAATTTTACTTAAAGTCTGTATAATTTCTGGTAGCAAATTTGAAATTGTGTAAATTTGGATGGGAAGACAGGTTGTAGACACAAACAACACAAACAAAGCTTGTGTTGACAAAAAAACAACCACTACGCTTTGAGTATCTTTCAAAAGCACCATATCGATTCTCTCCCTTCCTCCCAACAACATTAAAAGTTACAATAATTTGTAAATGAACCAAGTCTCACACCCTCCACTCTTAGGGCCCAAATCACGGCAGCAGCAGCCAGAAGTTGCCCTTGAAGCTCGACACTGCGCGTCGCACATATCGGGCTGCCAACTCGCCACACCACGATTCTCATCCTCGCCGTCGGTTGTGCATCGACATTGGCGTGGCTCTCCTCCACGTCAAAGCCAGAAGAGCGTTGGTTTCATTCGGCTGGAGCAGCTGCTGCTGCGGGACGACCCGACCCGAGGAGACGTTTATGTTACACATTTTGCACTCTTTCTCTGTCTCTCTCTCTCTGTCTCTCTCGGCTGCGTGTCTGGTTGTGACCTTCAATTTTATTTTATTACCGTCTGGTATGTATTTCGTCGCCGTTGTGACAACTTGTCACAGGTCGATTTTGTTACGAAATGTGTTGGAAACGTCATTTGTATTAATTTCCTTGCATTGGCATTGTGAACTTTTACAAAGGTAAAAACTCGGCCGAAAAAAAAGTTTTTTCCTCAAAACGTCAAACCACACCGCCCTGCGACAAGAAAGCATGAACGCGGACGGTTTCTGGTGGCGGCGGCCCGACCGCGGTTCACCGTTTATCGACGGTCGTGGCCAGACATTGCAACCACCGGCACGAAAGAGTTGAGCGCAGGTCGTCTGCATTCCTGCACGCCGGATGAGACGCCCCGTTCGTCCAGATAGATGTTATGTTCTGCGGTTTAGAGGTCATACGGGGCAGGTTCGTTCGCGGGACCGCCGGAACAAAAGGTTCCGTCCTGGGAAAGGAGGGTTGAGACTTGTTGAGACGATTCAGACGAAGATCAGATTGTTTTTTTTTTTTCAGATAAAATAATTTTGAAGTAAGAATGAGTTAAAAAGTTCAAAGTTGATTTTTGTTTGTTTTAGATAAGTTCCTGTTGAAAAAAGCATATTTACAGCAAAAAAGCAATTCATCGGATGAAACTTAGTTGCTGATGACCATCATGAACAAAAGACGATCGATGCTTATTAGACTGTTTCAAGTTTTATTAAACCTCTAAACTAAGAGCTCCGGAGCAATTCGTTACAAATCGGCCGATTTCGACAATTTTTATTTTTTGTATTTTTTTTATTTGGCTCAAACTTTGTGGGGGCCTTCCCTATCACCAAAGAAGCCATTTTGTGTCATTGGTTCACCCATACAAATCTCCATACAATTTTGGCAGCTGTTCATACAAAAGTGGTACGAAAATATTCGAAAATCTGTAACTTTTCAAGGAATTTTTTGATTGATTTGGTGTCTTCGGCAAAGTTATAGGTATTGGTGAGGACTACTCAGAAAAAATAAGTACACGGGAAAAATGGTGATTTTTTAATGAATTTTTCGCACAAAAATTCAATTTCAGAATTTTATTTTTTTTCCATATGTTTAGGGGACAAACTCTCGCATCTTTTAAAAAACTCAGAACTTTGGACCAAAATTTTTTTATTTTTGATTTTTTAAATATTTTTTTTTTGGTAAAAAAAAATAAAGTCTTGTACTTAAAATTTGTTGACCTCATTTCCTTTCGAAATGTTAGTCTTGATATTTTTTTTAATATTGTTTTCGAAAAGATCGGAAAATTTTACGAATGTTTCATTTTTCAACATTGAAAATCGGACTATTTGATGCAGAAATATCGACATTAGAAATTGGAGGGTTGTTTGGGTAAGTCTTAAAAAACTTCAAGTTTCCAGTTTCTTTTTCTTTATGCCGCTGTGTCTCAGCAACCAGAGGTCCAATCTTCATTGCTTTTTAGACGAAATTTTAGGAAACTTTCTGAACCTTTCAAAAAAATTGTAAAGTACCTTACAAAAAAAATGAGGTCAACAAATTTTAAGTACCATCTTCGGGTCGCTACCCTGTTCGCGGCAACATCGACTGTTTTGATGCTCCGCGAAAATCTTTCGTTTTACGGTGACAGTGCGTTGAATTAACCGCGAGTTCTTTCCCCGCACGATGGGTAGGAACACCCGCGGCCGTGGCAACTCGAGTGCACCTCGTGGACGTGGCCGGGCCAGTTCCTGCAGCAGCATCGGGAAGACCTCCTCGTCCGGCTCCAAACGGTCAACTAACCTGCTGAAGCTGCCATCCAACTTCGTACCTGCCCGTAGCCCCATACGAACGCGTGGATCGGTGGCTCTCGGTAAACCGGATCAACCTGGAACTAGTGGATTGTCCACCAACAAGCCGGGAACTTCCTCGACGGTTCCAACCTCAAATGATTCGCTGTGTTGTCTGATGACAACAATGAAGACGACGACGACGACGTCAGTGGTGGCGATGGTGTTACTACTACACCGTCGCAGGCTAAGGGCAGCTCCACCGCGGGGGAGCAAAAGGGTAAAAAATCGAATAAAAAAATGCCACCGATTACAGTGCCTGGTCGCCCGGCTGTTGTAATCGAGGAAGCATTGGCGGAAACATTGGACGACTGTGAATACGTCATGCGTATTAATAAGTCGTCTGTAAACATCATCACAAGCGATCGTCCGCGTTTCGAAAAAGTGCTGAAAACGCTGAAAGAGGCGAATATTCAGTACTATACGCATGATTCGCCGGAAAACCTTCCGGTCAAGGTAGTACTTTCTGGGTTCCCGATCCAAGTGCCGCCCAAGGAGTTCGTGGATGTAATTCTTGCGAAAAAAAATATTTATCCTCGCGAAGCTAAAGTGCTTTCGCATAAAGTTATAGTGACCGGAGACCAGATTCTCTGGCTGCTGTACTTCGAACGCGGTTCAATCAAGATACAGGACCTGCGCAAAGTCAAGTCGCTGGAAGGTTTCGTGGTTAGCTGGAGATACTTCAGCAAGCGGCCTTCCGATGCTGCCCAATGTCACCGATGCCAACGTTTTGGACACGGTTCCCGGAACTGCACTTTGGCGCCGAAGTGTGTCAAGTGCAGCGCAGCCCACCTCACGGCTGCATGCACGCTGCCCAAGAAAGCATCCCTGGGAAAGGACAACCAAGCCGAGCAGATCAAGCGGAACGTGAAGTGTGCTAACTGTGAGGGTAACCACACGGCCAATTACCGCGGGTGCACCGCTAGGAAGACCTACCTCGAGGCGCTGGAGAAGAGGAAAAAGCCAGCACCACATTCCTCAAGGACTTCGACAGGTCAACCCTCAACCGAAAACCGTCAAACAAATCCTCCTGGATTTGGGCGTTCTTACGCCAACGTGGCGGCTAGCGGTAATGGTCCAACCCCGGACAGCAACAGTGATGGTGATTTATTCACCCTCACCGAATTCCTCTCCCTTGCGAGGGACATGTATACGCGACTCAACACTTGCCGAAACAAGCTGGAGCAGTTCTTCGCGCTGCAAGAGCTGATGGGGAAGTACCTATGCCCTGCATAGGTGCAAGCTAACACACCGTGTTAAAGTTTAAGCCTTCAGTAACGAACTGATCAATTTCCCTGTGATATAAACTTAAGCTTTCCTATCCTTCTTCTTTTTCCCTACCAATTGTAGCAGTTGTTTTGTACAGTTTTTTCTGCTCTCGCTTAATCGATTTAAATTTGCTGTATTTATTTCATCCAATGATTGTATTTGAATTAATTTGTAGTTGTAAGTATTTCCAAAACTCTGCATTTGTCATTAGTTAAGCAAATTGTATTATGATTAGTACAACAAATAAACATGAATTGAATTGAAATTTTAAGTACAATATTTATTTTTTTTACAAAAATCACTATAAAAAAACACCATAACTCATCGGAAAAAAAATTAGTCCATACTTCTAAATGGCTTAAAAATGCGGGTTTTGTCCCCTAAAACAAATATTTTTTTTTTCAAAAATTAAAAAATACGGATTTTGGGACATTGATTTTTTGTAAAAGAAAAAGTTAATTAAAAAATTAACATTTTTATCTTCCGTGTTCCTATTTTTTTCCTCATAAATAACTACAACTTGGCCGAAGACACCAAATCAATCAAAAAAATCCTTGAAATGTTACAGATTTTCGAATATTTTTTTTTTACATGAACAGTTGCCAATATTGTATGGGTGAACCAATGACACAAAATGGTTTCTTTGGTGATAGGGAAGGCCTCCCAAAAATTGAGCAATCAAAATATATAAGGGTAATTCTCTACCAACTCACACGAAATCGGGAAAAGTTGCCCCGACTCCTCTTCGATTTGTGTGAAACTTTGTCCTAAGGGGTAACTTTTGTCCCTGATCACGAATCCGAGGTCCGTTTTTTGATATCTCGTGACGGAGGGGCGCTACGACCCCTTCAATTTTTGAACATGCGAAAAAAGAGGTGTTTTTCAATAATTTGCAGCCTGAAACGGTGATGAGATAGAAATTTGGTGTCAAAGGGACTTTTATGTAAAATTAGACGCCCGATTTGATGGCGTACTCAGAATTCCGAAAAAATGTATTTTTCATCAAAAAAACACTAAATGAGTTTTAAAAATTCTCCCATTTTCCGTTACTCAACTGTAAAAAAATTTGGAACATGTCATTTTATGGGAAATTTAATGTACTTTATGAATCTACATTGACCCAAAATTGTAGAGCAGACAATTACAAAAAAATTGATATATAGACATAAGGGGTTTGCTTATAAACATCACGAGTTATCGCGATTTTACGAAAAAAAAGTTTTGAAAAAGTTGGACGTCATCGATCATGGCCGTTCATGGTCACCCGCGACAGACACGGACGACGAAACAAAGAGAAATGCAAAAAGTAACTTTTTCAAAACTTTTTTTTCGTAAAATCGCGATAACTCGTGATGTTTATAAGCAAACCCCTTATGTCTATGTATCAATTTTTTTGTAATTGTCTGTTCTACAACTTTGTAGAACATTGTTACGCTCTAAAAAATAACCCTGCAAAGTTGGAAAATACACGATATTTTAAAATGAAAAATTTTGTTTTAAATGAAAAAATTACCCTTCTAGGTCAATGTAGATTCGAAAGGAACATTAAATTTCCCATAAAATGACATGTTCCAAATTTTTTTACAGTCGAGTAACGGAAAATGGGAGAATTTTCAAAACTTTTTTAGTGTTTTTTTTTTATGAAAAACAAGCTCTTCCCGGCAAACTTCGTCCTGCCTTTTTTGGTTTCCTGACGTTTCTTGCTTGTTTGCTAATTCAGCCTCCTGTGATCAAAATTTGTTTTTACGCAGCTTTTTCCATACAATCTGCAGATTTTCCGGAATCGGTTCCAGAGTGGCCAAAGTTGTCACTTTTTGGCGTAAGAACCTTCCTTGGACTTATACGAACCCAACGCAACAAAGAGCACCTCGATCCGACGTTCCGTGTTGAATTGATTCGCGTTCGAACAAAACCGTCGTAATTTTTTATATATATAGATACATTTTTTCAAAATTCTGAGTACGCCATCAAATCGGGCGTCTAATTTTACATGAAAGTCTCGTTGACACCAAATTTCTATCTCATCACCGTTTCAGGCTGCAAATTATTGAAAAACACCTCTTTTTTCGCATGTTCAAAAATGGAAGGGGTCGTACCGCCCCTCCGTCACGAGATATCAAAAAAACGGACCTCGGATTCGTGATCAGGGAAAAAAGTTACCCCTTAGGACAAAGTTTCAAGCAAATCGAAGAGGGGTCGGGGCAACTTTTCCCGATTTCGTGTGAGTTGGTAGAGAATTACCCCTTTATAAATAAAACATCATAATTCATCAGAAAATTTTTTGTCCATACTTCTGAATGGCTTAAAAGATGCGGGTTTTGTCCCCTAAACATATATTTTTTCAAAAATTAAAAAATGCGTATTTAGGGACATTGATTTTTTGTAAAAGAAAAAGTTAACTTAAAAAATTAACTTTTTATAATCTTCCGTGTTCCTATTTTTTTCATAAATAGTCCTCATAAATAACTACAACTTGGCCGAAGACACCAAATCAATAAAAAAAAATCCTTGAAAAGTTACAGATTTTCGAATATTTTTTTTTACATGAACAGCTTCCAATATTGTTTGGAAGAACCAATGACACAAAATGGCTTCTTTGGTGATAGGAAAGACCCCCCAAAGTTTGAGCCAAATAGAAATATATAAGTAAAATCCATTTCCGGGTTTGGTGGAGAATTGCTCACCGGCAACTTGTTTAATAAAACAATATTAGGAAGGTTTTTGGATATCGAATAAAACGATTTGTTTTGTATATTTTTTCAAACAGAAATCATCATATTTCTAAAATTCAAACCCTGCCAATTTGACAGCTGTTCAAAATTAAGTTATGTTTTGGTTTTAAAATAGAAAATATTTTGGCAAAATTCGTTTAACTAAAAAAAACTTCGATCAACATTCAATTAATGAAGTTTAATTTATAATGTTATTATTTGAGCCGGTCTAGTTCCATTTCAGTGCATTTTTCCGAGATCAGACCGAGCATGGTGCAACATGCAGTGGGCGATTTGCATCCGAAAAAGGGGCCGAAAGGGCTTACAGTTAGGGGCAGGGGAGGAGGGAGGGGAATGGGGTGCCCTGAGGAAGTTGTTGTGAGCGATAGACAGTCTGTCAGACAGACGGCCAGACGACCGACGATGACGACGACGACGACGGGAGATTCGCATGCATGGATACGAGAATAAAGTGCACAAATGCATTTGGAAATGGTTTCAGCAGAAACAATGCGGGCAAATTGTATTTTCGATTAACAGAACTTCATAAGTTTTGTTGGTATGAAAAAAATTGTCAAACTTTGAATTTTAGATGAAAATTAAATAAATTACTTCTATTTGGATGTGGCTACTTAAAAAACAGATCTTAATTATGAAATGGCAAATATTACTTTAAGAATCGTGATATATTGTCAAATAGAAATTAAAAAAAAAAATCAATTTATCTATCATTTAGATACTGACCAGTATTATTTTATATCAGCTATTTAATACCATCCACAAATATGGGTGTCATCTTCGCCCCAGAAACAAAATTTCACTCCAGTCTCGGAGTCAAATTTAAGTCTCTCCCTTTCCTCCTCAAAAGTAAGGTATCACGTGCCAAAGTCAAACAACCAAAAGAAAAAAAAAAAACAGCGAGAGAAAGATATGACCGTAGTTTGGGCCATGGTTCCAAATTAAAATAACATTAAGCAAAATTGCTTATCAAGAGCATCTTCGCTGTTTTTCTGCTTAATGAAAGACTACACTCCTTTCGCCGTCCGTGGAGTGTTGTTTAGACGCAAACCGAAGGCAACCGAAGCAAGTGGAGTAGCGAGCAAAGGGGCACAATCGAGCCAAGTTTACCTTCTAGTGGCATATATTTTTGAAAACTGTGGTGCGGTACAGAATATTTAGATTGAATATGGATCAAGTATAAGTGTTGCAAGTATTTTTTAAACTTTTTGTCTCCCCTTTTTCGAAAACGGTCTGAAAAATCAGAAAGGTAATTTTTTATCTAAAAACATAAAAATTTTAGTGTAATTTTTAGTGCAATCAACTGGAAACAATTTAAAATGCATTCATCTGCGTTTATAATCAATTTTAAACCATTTGAGTAAATTTTAAAATATATTGAAGTTTATATCCACCGACTCTGACCAAAGTCGAGAGGGGACTGAAAAATAAAAAAAAAATAAAAAAAAAACAATTTACAAGTCATGGTTTCAATATTTGAATGAAAAAATGCTTGGAAATGCATTTTACACCAGTCCACTTGTTTTGAAATCATTAGTTTTTCAAAATACCTATGTTTGGCGAACTTTTTTTCATCGCGAAATTTATTTTTTTAGCGATACTGGACGCTGGAATTTGACAAAAAGATGCCAGCACATTTTTTTCACATAATTTTTTTTTTGAAATTGTTTTAAGTTGATTTGGCTTCAATTTATAAAAAATATTTTTGCGATACTGTACATCGAAAATTAATTTAAATTCAATTGATTTTTGAATAAACCCGAACACACTAAAAATGATTCCAAACGTGCATTTCAAATTGATATCAGCTGATTGCACTAAAATTTCCAATGAAATTTTGATGTCTTCTGAAAAAAAAATTGCCCCCTGATATTTCTAACCGATTTGAAGTAGGGAGGGGGGTTGTTGGTGACAAAAACATTGAACAATATTTATAAATAGTGTTCATTCTTATCCATCTCTGAAAAAAAATGAAAAGCTAAGAATTTGCATTGCTATTTTTGTGCATTGTTGATCCGAATAAGAAGAGGAATTTCAAAATTTCTTTAATGGTAAGCAAAGTTATTGGCTAGGTTTAATACTAGTTTAATGGTTTCAAAGGTTTCGTAAACCTGAAATTTAATAAACCTTATTTTGAAAATTTCAAATACCACATCAAAATGGCCAAAAGTGATCCGTATCCGTAACTTACACAAGCTTAATTTATTTCACTTTATTTTTGTAAGCACATAAAGTTGGCCTTAAACAATTGGGTTCGAATATGAGCTTTTTAGGTAAAAATTAAGTATCAAAATGGCTGGTGCTAACTTTTGCCCCATTTTACTGTACTAAAAATAAGATTTTCTAAGAACCTATTCGGTCTTCAATTTTCTATCGATGATATCTTGGATCCGATTTTAACTGTTTAAAAAATAAAATCTGCCTAAAATTTCCTCAACCGTTGAACAAAAATATTTTCTGCATTTTTAAGTCAAGAATTATTTGGCCCTGTTCCTATTTTTTCTGACTAGATCAAACCATAACCTACAACTTTGCCTAAAACATCAAATTGATCCGAGAATCCCTTCTCAAAGTACAGATTTTCAAATATTTGCATAGCACTTTTCTGTGGACAGCCCCCAAATTTGTATGGAGACTTGTATGGAGAAACCTTTGGTGAAAAGTGGCTCATTTAGACCTTCAAAACCGATGGACAAATTTCATCCAAACCAACATATCTGGAGTTGTTTTTTAAAAGGTCCAATAAACCAAATTTCCATTTTTTGCTTTTTGGGTGTTTCTGAAACTGCCTTGAGTCAGGGGTATTAAAATACACTCAAAAAGCAAAAACTGAAAATTTGGTTTATTGGACCTTTTAAAAAAAACTCCAGATATATAATGACAAGTCGATTTACGAAATTGCAAATTTCTCGGTTACATTAGAAATTCAATGAATTCCATAATAAATTAAAAAAAAACTCTCGGATCTATCAAAGTGTTTAATCTTTTACTAATGAAATGATTTGATAAAAATCGGTTCCAAAATTTCTAAACTTGTTCAACAAAAAAAAAGGATCGATTGAGCTGTCAAGGGTTAAGTCAGATCGAAACTACCGAAAGGAGTGCAAGAGACTAGGTAGCCAGTAACAGAAGAGTAATTCTCGCTGAAAGTGGACCACTATTTACACAAGGTGCTCAAAAATCAAAAGCAATGTACTTTTCCAATAGCCCCCACCAAGTTATGAATGAAACCATGTTTGGTTGGTTAAATTTGTCCTCACCTCGGCGCCACGAAGCTAACACATTTTTTTAAATTGGTAATTTTGTGACTTAGACGCGTCCACAAAATTGCTCATAACTTTGCAAAACTTCAACGAACCCTTGATGTTTAGGGGTGTTTTGGAAAGGAAATGAGCAGAGCTTTCGAATGCACTTGTCAGAAAAATACCGTTCCATATATTTTTTAGCCACAAAACACCAATGTATTTTTAAAAGTCATTTTTGAAGGCCGGCGCCCCGCTTTATCGAAAAACTGACAAATCCATTCGAAAGCTGAGACGATTTCACATAAAGGACCAATAAATCTAAGGTGTATGTTCCTCCTATCTTTTTTAATCTAATTTTGATTCTGCGAGCGCAGCGCTCCGTTCGCATTTCGGGCACCCAAAATGTTGCAATTTGCTTGCCCCATTTTAAGGTTTTGTCAAAAAATATAGGTGCTCACTTTTTAAATGATAGTTTATTGTCCAAGGATCAAAATGCACTTTCGATAATTGACCAATATTTATGTTTTTGGGTTCTTCTAGGCAATTTAATGTCGAAAAATTGTTTTTTTTTTAACTTTTTTTTTTGTAAAATGCTCACTTACAATTGGGTGGACTTTTTTTCAGTAGAAATAATGAATGTAGCATGTAGGAAATTTCACCACGGAAATTTTTCTCTAAGAGAAAACGTAATTTTGATACTCCAGTGCCAAGATATTTTAGTTTAAGTGAGAAAAAAAGTGCCAATTTTACAAATTTCTCAGAATTAACAAGCACGGCCTATTATTTACATGCGGCATATGTTTTGGAGGCCAGAGTATGGTTTCTTATAGTTATTTTGGTCGCTCAATTCGGATCTGGAATCAAAATTTAGATTAACAGTGAATAGTGATATTTTAGCCACGCTCAAATATTATTTGCATGTATTCCCCATAGCCACTTAGGGATCGGCAGCCGAAGCCGCTAACCACCGCGCCACGAGGCCTCTTAAAACAATCAGAAGTTGAAAAAACAATCTCCATAAAAAAATTCTTTAGTAAAATATCAATTAAAGGTGAGCGAAAGATGAAATATGACCGAATTCACTAGCGATTAAAACTACAGCATATTACCGCAAATAACTTTTGGGCGTGGCTCCAAATTTAACTGTTAATCTGAAATTTGATTCCAGATCCGAATTGAGCGACCAAAATAACTATAAGAAACCATACTCTGGCCTCCAAAACATATGCCGCATGTAAATAATAGACCGTGCTTGTTAATTCTGAGAAATTTGTAAAATTGGCACTTTTTTTCTCACTTAAACTAAAATATCTTGGCACTGGAGTATCAAAATTACGTTTTCTCTTAGAGAAAAATTTCCGTGGTGAAATTTCCTACATGCTACATTCATTATTTCTACTGAAAAAAAGTCCACCCAATTGTAAGTGAGCATTTTACAAAAAAAAAGCTAAAAAAAAACTATTTTTCGACATTAAATTGCCTAGAAGAACCCAAAACATAAATATTGGTCAATTATCGAATGTGCATTTTGATCCTTGGACAATAAACTATCATTTAAAAAGTGAGCACCTATATTTTTTGACAAAACCTTAAAATGGGGCAAGCAAATTGCAACATTTTGGGTGCCCGAAATGCGAACGGAGCGCTGCGCTCGCAGAATCAAAATTAGATTAAAAAAGATAGGAGGAACATACACCTTAGATTTATTGGTCCTTTATGTGAAATCGTCTCAGCTTTCGAATGGATTTGTCAGTTTTTCGATAAAGCGGGGCGCCGGCCTTCAAAAATGACTTTTAAAAATACATTGGTGTTTTGTGGCTTAAAAATATATGGAACGGTATTTTTCTGACAAGTGCATTCGAAAGCTCTGCTCATTTCCTTTCCAAAACACCCCTAAACATCAAGGGTTCGTTGAAGTTTTGCAAAGTTATGAGCAATTTTGTGGACGCGTCTAAGTCACAAAATTACCAATTTAAAAAAATGTGTTAGCTTCGTGGCGCCGAGGTGAGGACAAATTTAACCAACCAAACATGGTTTCATTCATAACTTGGTGGGGGCTATTGGAAAAGTACATTGCTTTTGATTTTTGAGCACCTTGTGTAAATAGTGGTCCACTTTCAGCGAGAATTACTCAGAAGCAAAAAAAACTGGTGAAGTAAGCACGAAGTAGCAGCAAATCGCGCTCTAGACATAACAACAACAAACACAGTTGCGCGAAATAAAAATGGAATCATCAAATCATATGTAGAAAGGGAGCTCGATGAGCGAATCGGAAGCCAAGAGGGTGGTGAACAGGTGAACATCGAGTATTGAGATTAACCTTATCAGCTGTTCTATTGTTTCCTATCGGATGAAACGCCATCTTGAATTCAATTGTTTCACAAACACCAGTTAACAATCGCAAATGTAGATACCAATTTCTCACCAAGCGAAAATTGAGAGTCAAGTAAAGTTGAGAGAGAGAGAGAGGACTGCCCCAAGTTAGTGGAGCCGATTGGGGAAGGGCGTCGAAGATGAAACTTGAGGCCGCGAGTTCGAGACTCCGTCCAGTGCGACGCGAAGTAAATTGAGAAACACAGCAACAACAACAATCGGCAGACGCTCGTAGCACAGACACATGCACACACATATTGGCAGTAACGTTGTGGTCGGTCAATTGTTTGGGTTATGTTGGGCGGGCCGGGCTGGGAGTTTTGGTTCACGCCAAAATTGTTTGGTCTAGTAGATTTTTTTTGTTATGTCTCATACTTGGCGGACTTGGTTTGGTAACAGCAAGTTGGTGGTGGGAGATTGTCGATAGTCGGCGCGTGGTTATTGAGCTTACTTGGAAGTTTAGACAGCAAAAAATGCTAACCATGCTTAGAATAAGTGACTTACAGTATGTAAAAAAAAGTATTTACACCCCTTGGGCACTATGCACATATTGTGATGAACCATCTAAACAATTTAATGTTGACAGAAACCTAGTACTACGTTTTGTTCAGAAACTCATGCCGAACATTTTGCTACAAAAAGCTCATGAAATGATGTTTTCTATAATAAGTTATATAGCAAACACTTTTACAAAAATCAAAAAAGGTGCAAAAAAGTTTGTACGCCTTTCGAAAAATTAACATAAATAATGTTATTTGTTGACAAATCACCATAAATCCAGTCTCCCAACTCGAAATAGGCATCCTTGACTGATTAAAAAAATAATTTGGATTGAATATAAAGTTTACTAACTACTTAGTAACAAAGTTTCTATAACTCTGGAAATTCTATATAAAATTTATCTAAACTTAATTTTACAAACTTTCAATTTAACTAAATGTCAATATATTACCATAAAATTGCTAAAAAAACATTCTGGAGTGGGTATAATACCGTTTTTGGAGTCTTTGTATCGCTAGAAAAGAATTTTCGTTGGAATTTCGTACCAACCCGGAATTACGTCGTCGGAAGCTCCGCTGGCATCCGAACCGGTCCACAATTTACAAGTCAACCTATGTGGCATCGGAAAGGGCATAAAATTTCCGATCTTCTGATACCCAGACATCTAGGTTTTCTATAAAACCCACGTTTTTAAATAACTGTTATACCCACTCCAGAATGTTTGTTTTGCAATTCTATGGTAATATATTAACATTTAGTTAAATTGAAAGTTTGCAAAATTAAGTTTAGATAAATTTTATATGGAATTTCCAGAGTTATATAAACTTTTATACTAAGTAATTAGTAAACTTTATATTCAATCCAATTTATTTTTTTAATCAATCAAGGATGCCCATTTGAAGTAGGGAGACTGGATTTATGGTAATTTGTCAACAAATAACTTTATTTATGTTAATTTTTCGAAAGGTGTACAAACTTTTTTTGCACCTTTTTTGATTTTTGTAATAGTATTTGTTATATAACTTATTATAGAAAACATCTTTTCATGAGCTTTTTAAAGCAAAATGTTCGGCATGAGTTTCTGAACAAAACGTATTACTAGGTTTATGTCAACATTAAATTTTATACATGTTTCATCACAAAATGTGCAAAGTGTGCCCAAGGGGTGTAAATACTTTTTTTACATACTTTAGTTTGGATTGTGATGTCTGTATTTTTAGCTAAATGCTCATATTTCTGCTAAATTGACTTTGAAATCACGTTAATCTGAATGCTATAAAAATATAAAAATATGTATATTTCATTAGAAACCTTTGTTATTTTTAATTGATCTTCAATAAAAAAATTAAATCTCGAGAAACAGGTGAATGATACACAAAAAAAGTTGAATTTTGGAATGTTGAAAATTTGGTAGGTTGAATATTACCTCTTTTTTTGAGTAATATTACATAAAAATGTGTAAAAATGTGAACCTGATGAATATTCATCAAAAACTGATGAAAATTCATCATTTTCTGAGGTAAAATTAATCATTTTTTTTACACAAAATCTGTCACCATTTACTGATGAATATTACCATCATTTTTTTTCTGTGTAGTTAAGAGCGATGAAGTGAGCGTTCTTTTCTGTTTTCTCAGAGAAGAAATCTGGCTATCACATGTGCCGGCAGAAGAGTGAACATGAGTACCTATGTTAAGTAAAGTTGAGAGTATAAATTCCTATTATTATTATTAGTTTTATTAAAGACACTTTACCATTGCAATGGCATTCGTGTCGTATTTTTGAATATACAGAATTCTAATTCGGTTTCTAAATCTGTTCTTTAAGCTTTGTAAGAGTAAGAAATTTTATAACATTTTTTTCATTCTCGTTGAAGTTTGCTAAAATTGTCTCTAATGTTCCTCTAATACCACATGTGATCCTTTCGTTGCTGAAGGCGCGGCAATCCAAGAGTATGTGATTTGTAGTAATTCGCACACCACATTGGGTGCAGATTGGGGGTGGGCTCCGTTCCAGCAGGTAAGAGTGCGTGAGTCGAGTGTGTCCTATGCGCAGCCGCGTGAGTAGACGTTGTTCAGATGCGCAGTTTCTGTCGTTGTACTTCCCTGGATTATAAATTCCTATGCTCGTAACAATTAACACTCAAGTAACATGATACTAGGATCTAAGTTTGACTTTCGAGAGTTGAATATTGTTGAAAACATAAAACAAAGTTTTTTGAAAAATAATTATTTTGCCCCTTGATTTTTCGGGCCGATTTCGAAAGGGGAAGGGAGTGAAAAAAACTTTTAAAAATATTTGTACCAGCCTAAATAAAATTTAAGTTATGATAGATAAACTTAAAATCAATACCATATTTTCGTTTTAAATCTTCACTTCACTTCAATAAAATTATTTAAAATGTTATCAATACAAAAGAAGATAATATCAAAGAGAGTTTTTTTTAATAATTTTCTTTTCTTTTTCACAGGTGAGGACTTGAAAAACAAAAGCATTGATCACCACAGAGCATCATTACAGTAAGTACTGTTGGAGTACTTTTAAAAACTAAATAAATTCTTTTAACCCAGTACTTCATGGAGGTTTAAAAAAATCATGGGACACCATGATTGCATAAAAATCTGCTTTGAAATTATTTGCAATAACCGAGTTAATACATATTTTTTCAGAAAGGCTATTTTAAATATTATTTTTAATGTTTGACCCAAGATTCTAGGTGAAGTAAAAGAGAAGAGAAAAATAAAAATAAAGCTGATTAACTTTATTTTATTACAAACTAATTTGTTTTATTTTTATCAGACAATTATTCAAACCTGTCTAGCGCTTGAATTTGTATCTAAATGTTGTGAATAAAAACAAATAATCAACTGATTTGACAAATTGTTGGTCGAAGTTATTTAAGGAGAGTGAAAATTTGCTACGTTTTCGTGAAACACAGTGTTTTAACAAATTTAAATCATTTTTGGCTAACAACCCAACTTATTGACAAGTAATTGACCAATTTTATTTTTAAACTTCATCATCCCTGTACGAGAATTGAACTCACGACCTCTGGATTGGAAATCCAGCACGCCGCTAGTCGAAACCCATCCCCTACCGGTCAGTATTCCCAGTGAGCAGATTTACTCTTTGAAGGGATCTGACTTGCCGAGCCAGACAGGAATCGAACCCATCACCTTCCGCTTACAAGGCGAAACCCGTAACCTCTCGGCCACGGTAGCTCGGCTTTGATTTTGATTTGAAATGTCATTGATTTTTCAATCATTGTCGTTGATTTCAATTAAAAGGTGAGTGACTTCTGGGTCCTATTAGTAATCCTAAGATTCCAGTTATTCCAGTGATTCTGAGCGCATTTTTTTTTTAATTTAAGGACTTTTTAATCAAAGCGTAAGGAGACCCATACATGAAGCAAGGACCTTACCCAAATGAAAATTGACACTTATTTCTCTTGTCAATTCTCGCCAGTCTCCCAGTGTAGCCGTCTCAAAAACTTCAGCAGGAGCAATTTACTCCCATTCCAGCGTCTCTCTCTCAAAAAATTGCTCACTCTCCTCCGAAAATGCCTCAAAATTTCATTCACCAAAAACACTGTCTAGCCTCCCCCTTCCCACCACCACCCACTGTAAAGGATCCGACGTTGACTCTCCAAGTCTGCTCTGTCTGGCCCGGGTATCACCTAAAAGGACAATCCCTCGTAGGACCTGCTAGTGGTATGTGTGTGTTGGGGTGGGTTTTTTTTTTCGTCTGCCGTCGAGACAATTCAAACCAGACCAGACGCACTCATTGTGGCTGGCTGGGTTTATAGTGATTTTGGTAATGTTTATGCCTGCTAAATTTTTTTTTCTATTTTTTGAGTATTTATTCTAATTTTTTTATTTATTTTTTTTTATTTTTTTGTTCATACTTTTCTTTAATCCAATTTTAACCACAGTGTCTGAGACCGATTCCAGAGCTCTCTTCAAATCCTCCACTGGAAACTAGACTTCGCTCTGAATTTGACCAGAGTGTCCAGAGAGTGGCCGACTCGACAAAAGGGCGAAACAACAATCGAGCAGTCAAATTTGCGCTCGCACTCACGTCTTCAAACAATCACACGAGAGATGCGGAAAGAGAGCACTCTCCGAGGTGAGAGCGTAATCAAACTGCCCCAAAGCGGAGAGTTCATTGATGGTTGAGCGAGCCGTCACGTACACGAAGGGGGTGGTGTGAATTTGAGTGGGTGGTGAAGGGAGGGATGTCTGATGCGGTCAGACGCGCCGCCAGGCAAGCAGTTGAGAAGCATACTAGCAGCAGAATCGGCAGCAGGAGCACTTTTCGTGCAAATATGTGTGGTTCTTGGCTGTTGGGAGATGCTCTCTCTTTGGGTGATTGAGACAGCAAAGTGTTTGAGTTTTGCGGAGAGCAGAGTGATTCGGACAGACAGCAGTTAGAGCCAACAGGGAGGCCAGTAGCTGGAAAAATCGAAGAATTTCGCTTTAAAAAAAGTGGTCTACATTTTCTAAGGATATCTCATCGGCCAACATAAAATGAATAAAAGTCATTTGTTTCAGTATGATAAACATTTTAAAAGGACTTAAAATGTAAAATAGTCCCGCCCGTGTGGATCAATCGGACCGCGCACTGGACTCACAATCCAGAGGGTCGCCGGTTCAAATCCCGCGGCAGGCGCTCTAAAATTCTTTGTGTAAATATGGGTATTTGGCGCCGTCGCTCCATGCCATACTTTCATACACTTAGGAGCCCAGGGCGGCGAAGTCCTTGTAGATAAAAAAGGAAGACACTAGTGATTGGTACTAGCAATGGTGGCCGACAGCTATAAAGTCAACTTCGTTTTTTAAGATGTAAAATAAGGTTTTATCCCATTCCCCAGAAACCCATTTCCCAGAATGACATATTTTCCACAACAGTTTTTTTTTATTTCGCCGTTTTGTGATATTTGCTAACAAAAGCTGAATTTTCCCTTTAAAGTAGAATTGTTCCTTCTACATAGCAGTTTGTTGTCTGTTTTGACTTTTGTTAACTCCTGACAAAAATTGAATTTTTCCCTTAGGCTGGTACAAATTTCATTTGAAGTTTTTGTCATTCCCCTCCGTTTAGAACCATTTTTAAGCATGTTTGGGTTATTTCAAAGAGTAATTCTCGCTGAAAGTGGACCACTATTTACACAAGGTGCTCAAAAATCAAATGCAATGTACTTTTCCAATAGCCCCCACCAAGTTATGAAAGAAACCATGTTTGGTTGGTTAAATTTGTCCTCACCTCGGCGCCACGAAGCTAAAACATTTTTTTTAATTGGTATTTTTTTGACTTAGGCGCGTCTAAACAATTGCTAATAACTTTGCAAAACGTCAACGTACCCTTGATGTTTAGGGGTGTTTTGGAAAGGAAATGAGCAGAGCTTTCGAATGCACTTGTCAGAAAAATACCGTTCCATACATTTTTTAGCCACAAAACACCAATGTATTTTTAAAAGTCATTTTTGAAGGCCGGCGCCCCGCTTTATCGAAAAACTGACAAATCCATTCGAAAGCTGAGACGATTTCACATAAAGGACCAATAAATCTAAGGTGTATGTTCCTCCTATCTTTTTTAATCTAATTTTGATTCTGCGAGCACAGCGCTCCGTTCGCATTTCGGGCACCCAAAATGTTGCAATTTGCTTGCCCCATTTTAAGGTTTTGTCAAAAAATATAGGTGCTCACTTTTTAAATGATATTTTATTGTCCAAGGATCAAAATGCACTTTCGATAATTGACCAATATTTATGTTTTTGGGTTCTTCCAGGCAATTTAAGGTCAAAAAATTGTTTTTTTTACTTTTTTTTTTTTAAATGCTCACTTACAATTGGGTGGACTTTTTTTCAGTAGAACTATTGAAGGAAATGTAGGAAATTTCACCACGAACATTTTTCTTTAAAAGAAAACGTATTTTCGATACTCCAGTGCCAAGATATTTTAGTTTTAGTGAGAAAAAAAAGTGCAAATTTTACAAATTTCTCGGAATCAACAAGCACGGCCTATTATTTACATGCGGCATATGTTTGCCTTCTATCGGATGGGGAAGTAAAACGTCGGTCCATTAGCGTAAAAGAGGTTTTGAGTGACTCACCACACATAACCTTCGGACGCCTAGAAATGAGTAGAAACTTGCAACAGAGCCCACAAAAGACCCGGGGGTCGTTAAAGTGGATTGCTTTTTTTTATATGTTTTGGAGGCCAGAGTATGGTTTCTTATAGTTATTTTGGTCGCTGAATTCGGATCTGGAATCAAATTTCAGATTAACAGTTTAATTTGGAGCCACGCCCAAAAGTTATTTGCGGTAATATGCTGTAATTTTAATCGCTAGTGAATTCGGTCATATTTCATCTTTCGCTCATCTTTAATTGATATTTTACTCACGGATTTTTTTTATGGAGATTGTTTTTTCAACTTCTGTTTGTTTTAAGAGGCCTCGTGGCGCGGTGGTTAGCGGCTTCGGCTGCCGATCCCTAAGTGGCTATGGGGAATACACGCAAATAATATTTGAGCGTGGCTAAAATATCACGGTTCACTGTTAATCTGAAATTTGATTCCAGATCCGAATTCAACGACCAAAATAACTATAAGAAACCATACTCTGGCCTCCAAAACATATGCCGCATGTAAATAATAGGCCGTGCTTGTTGATTCCGAGAAATTTGTAAAATTTGCACTTTTTTTTCTCACTAAAACTAAAATATCTTGGCACTGGAGTATCGAAAATACGTTTTCTTTTAAAGAAAAATGTTCGTGGTGAAATTTCCTACATTTCCTTCATTAGTTCTACTGAAAAAAAGTCCACCCAATTGTAAGTGAGCATTTTTAAAAAAAAAAAGTAAAAAAAACAATTTTTTGACCTTAAATTGCCTGGAAGAACCCAAAAACATAAATATTGGTCAATTATCGAAAGTGCATTTTGATCCTTGGACAATAAAATATCATTTAAAAAGTGAGCACCTATATTTTTTGACAAAACCTTAAAATGGGGCAAGCAAATTGCAACATTTTGGGTGCCCGAAATGCGAACGGAGCGCTGTGCTCGCAGAATCAAAATTAGATTAAAAAAGATAGGAGGAACATACACCTTAGATTTATTGGTCCTTTATGTGAAATCGTCTCAGCTTTCGAATGGATTTGTCAGTTTTTCGATAAAGCGGGGCGCCGGCCTTCAAAAATGACTTTTAAAAATACATTGGTGTTTTGTGGCTAAAAAATGTATGGAACGGTATTTTTCTGACAAGTGCATTCGAAAGCTCTGCTCATTTCCTTTCCAAAACACCCCTAAACATCAAGGGTACGTTGACGTTTTGCAAAGTTATTAGCAATTGTTTAGACGCGCCTAAGTCAAAAAAATACCAATTAAAAAAAATGTTTTAGCTTCGTGGCGCCGAGGTGAGGACAAATTTAAGCAACCAAACATGGTTTCTTTCATAACTTGGTGGGGGCTATTGGAAAAGTACATTGCATTTGATTTTTGAGCACCTTGTGTAAATAGTGGTCCACTTTCAGCGAGAATTACTCAAAAATCTTTTGAATTTTAGTAAATTAACAATGTAAAATCCGCAAAAAAAAAAAAAATTTTGGGCAAACGCATAACATTCTGGGGGTTCCTTGGCTGAAATAATTAGACCCGTATTTTTTTGTTTGGCCATTAGGGTGACCTACGCCGTGTTAGGGTGGTCCGAAAAATGGCAATTTTCGTCGATTTTCGCAAAAACCACTTTTTTCAAAAAATCATATCTCCGCGCCATTTCATCCGATTTTAGCTGTCTTAGACGCAAAAGAAAGGTGATTAGTTTGGCTATTTGGGAAAAATTGTAAAAAGTTTCAAAAATCTAGCTTTACATTTGAAAAGGTCTTATGTAAACTTAAAATGCTGTTTTGAAGGTCTCGGGACCAAAGGGCCTATGTCTGAAAATATTTTTATCGGATTCCTCGGAAAATTTCACATAACATATCAAAAAATGGTGAAGTTATGTTTTCAAAACTCTGAGATACGATTTTCTGAAAATAAAAACTGGAGTTTTCGACGCGCCACGCGCAAAAATGGGAAAATGACGAAAACGGGAAAAAATCGACTTTTTTCACTAAAACTGCGATAACTTGAAAATTTCAGCGATGACCTATACATGTTAGGGTACCAAAAGTTGCGTATTTTAATTACGAAAATTTTGGTACCCTAACATGTATAGGTCATCGCTGAAATTTTCAAGTTATCGCAGTTTTAGTGAAAACAATCGATTTTTTCCCGTTTTTGTCATTTTCCCAATTTTGCGCGTGGCGCGTCGAAAAACCCAGTTTTTATTTTCAAAAAATCGTATCTCAGAGTTTTGAAAACATAACTTATTTGGTGCCTTCGATATGCCCAAAGATGCCATTTTGCATCATTAGTTTGCCAATATAATTTTCCATACAAATTTGGCAGCTGTCCATACAAAAATGATAAGAAAATTCAAAAATCTGCATCTTTTGAAGAAATTTTTTGATCGATTTGGTGTCTTCGGCAAAGTTATAGGTAAATAGCGCGGTAAATTTTTTGGTGATTTTAAATTTCACTGTTTGTCACTAAAACTTGATTTGCAAAAAAAAAACACTATTTTTTTTTGTTTTAGGAGACATCAAATGACAACTTTTCAGAAATTTCCAGAACGGGTAAAAAATATGTGACTGAGTTCCGATTTTTTAATCAATGCTGATTATTTCAGAAAATCGAAATATTGGTGGCAAAAACCTTTCAACTTATTTTTTTTATGTAAAGTCAAATTTGCATTCAAACAAAATTTTATCGAAATTTTGATAGAATGCGCCGTTTCCAAGTAATAGCAATTTTCAGGTGACTTTTTTGATAATAGTCGCAGTTTTTCATTTAAAAAAATTAAAAATAAAAAAAATATTTTTTAAAAGCTGAGAAAATTCTCTACTTTTTGCTTTTTTGAACTTTGTTGATACGACCCTTAGTTGCTGATATAATGCCATGCAAAGATTTAAAAACAGGAAAATTGATGTTTTCTAAGGCTCACCCAAACAGCCCACCATTTTCTAATGTCGATATCTCAGCAACTAATGGTCCGATTTTCAATGTTAAAATATGAAACATTCATGAAATTTTCCGATCTTTTCAAAAACAAAATTTATATTTTTTAAATTTATACTAACATTTTAAAAGGGCGTAAACTTTTCAACAAAAATATTTTCAGAAATGGTCACTCTTGGTCACTATTTTTAAAAATTTAAGAACTGCTAATATTTTACTGAAATCAAACATTCGGTGCCCTATATCAATAAATCTGTTTAGTACTTTTCGATTGCAAATTCAATTTTACATAAAAAATGAGGTCAACAATTTTTTGTGTGAAATTTCAATTTTATATAACACATAAAACATATAAAAAAAATCTCGAAGATCAAAAAATACATATTTTGGGAAAATGAGCTTTTGTGAAAAAAATAATAAAAAATCAGTTTTTTTTCGGGTACCTATTATTTTCTGTATATTCCTCAACAATACCTACAGCTTTGCCGAAGTCACCAAATTGATCAGGAAATTCATGAAAAAAATACAAATTTCGAATACTATCGTACCATTTTTGTATGGACAGCTGCCAAAATTGTATGGAGATTTGTATGGGTGAACCAATGACACAAAATAGCTTCTTTTGCCATAGAGAAGGCCCCAACAAAGTTTAAGCCAAATAAAAAAATACAAATAAAATCCATTTCCGGGTTTGGCAAGAATTGCTCATTACATGAGTTTTGTAATTTAATAGGCAATAAACTATAGAAATCTGACTAAAATGAATTTAATTTTAAAAGTAAGAAAATTAAAATAAATAAAAAAAAATGTTCGTGATTCGATTATCCGAGGCCCCAAACAAGGATCGGATAATAGAAACTTCGGATAATCGAGGCTCTATTTTGTTCTTACTATAGAACAATGCTCAAAAAATTTCTTTTTTAATGCTCGAAGACTAACTTGTACAATTTTATAGTCCTTATCTATGCTATTATTGCTAAAGACTTTGATGCCATTTAAAGCCGGAGTGAGATTGATACGTTGAAGTTTATCAAAATTTATAAGTTTCTTAGTAAACTTGGAAAAATTATGCATCATGCGATGAAATTAATTTTAATGGCATCAATTTTATTATAAAAAAAATTATAAAATTATAAATAAATATAAATCTTAGTAAAAGCTAACAAAACTATATTTTTTCTCAAACGAAACGTAAAAAAAAAACCTTGCTAAGGGTCAATTAGAATTCATCAGTTCAATTTGCAAACTTTAAGCGGAAATTGGTGAGAAACACAGTGCCTATCAAAGTCACCCCGGTTTGTAAGATAACAATTTTCAACGAAATTATTTTAAAAAGCATAAGCGAATGTTTTTTTAACGAAATTGTGTGGCCTAGGGGAAATTCTCGTATGTTTGGCAGGTTAAGCACTCGCTCCTAACTCCATCCAATTTGCTGATTTTCACTATTTCAACAAACTATTTTGCAAAAAATTTGATGGAAACTTGCTTGCTCACTTCTTATTGAGCTATTTATCACTTGATTTCAGTTGAAAGGCTTTTAATGAGCTGCAATTGAATGTCAAAGTGCTGATATGACATCATTAGAGGCACGCTGGAATTATATGCTGTTCCCCTACTTTAGTAAGTGTTTTAAAAATATTAGTCTTGCGGTTTGTATATTATTTGAAAAATAAGTTGAACTCCTATCAATGTCACCACGGTTAAGGTAACTCCGTTTTCAAGATACTGATTCTAGAATCTTCAAATACCTGTAGTCTTCATTGAAACTTGAATGCCAACCGTATTTTTATGAATTTCTTCACTGCATAAAAAGTTTAATTTTGGATAGCTGAAAATTTGGTTGAAATAATACAATCTCATTTTTGAGAAATTTTACCTTAAAAATGTATAAAAATGTTGGCTGATCCGTATAAATATGACAGCGCTAAGATTGCACTATGGGCCATCCCCATACAAACAGGCGGCAAAATTATTTTTTTGCTTTTAAAATGTTTTTTCATACAAATTTGGGTAATTGTATGGTATTGAAATGGTAAACGTCGATTTTTATGACTTTTCATGTTTTTCAATAGTTGATTGTTTATAATAAATAGTCCTTTCATACATTTGCAAGCACAACAGAATTGCGTATACATTGTATTGCAAGTTTATATTATTAAATTATGGATAAGCTAATACATCCCCACTTTAAGGACACAACCCCTCCCCCCTCTTTCTTTCACCGCCCCCCCCCCCTCCCCTCCTCCCCTCCAACAAAATTTTGTTATGCGTAATAAATTCATTTTAAGTCAAATATTTATTATTTACTGCCGTGTGTTTTTTTTTTTTTGAGTCCATGCCATATAACTTGACCCTTACGGGCATAAATTGCGAAAATTTTAATTGTTAAATCAAATAACAGAAAAATTAATTTTATTCAAAACATTAATTATGAAGTAAAATTATACAATACAAAACATATTCTTACTAATCCTAATGTTCTTGTTCGTGAAAATTCATTTGATTATAGAGTGTCTGACGGCTTCAGGATATGTTAAAGGTACTTTTTATGTCGTTTTTTACTAACCAACATAGAACTTAAATGTGGATCAGTTTCATGGATTGATCGCAGAAATTCATCATGCTAAGTCAATATTTTGCTGAATACTTTTTTCGGTTAGTACTCCATTAACAAACACAAAAAAAAATAAGTTTTGTCAAAAAAAATGCTCCAGTTATTCGATTAAAACTTCAGTTTTTGGTTTGGAAACAACATTTTATCTTTTAATAGTTTCAAAGCTAATCCCATTACCTTTCCAACGATGTATAATATTGTCCTAATAAAATATTTAAAATGGCTGAGCTATGTAAAAATTAAACAATCAGCCTTTTTTTACGAAAAACGCTAGTTTTTTACTCAATTTTTTGACTTTCAGCTTTCGTATCTCCGTAATGAACAAACATAGAGCTTTGAAAATTTGGATTTTTCTTAGTTAAAATGTTTAGTTTCGAGAAAAAAATATCAAAAAATACTTGGAGAAGGTCACTTTTTTGAAACTTGGCCACCCAATGTACCATAGTGGATTGTAACCAAAGGGTTGTAAGAACATCTCTGAAAAAGTCATGTAATTATGGCAAATGAACTAATTTAGATGAAAACGCACAAATATTATAAAGGCAAGAATTCAGATTTTTCCTTAATTTTAAACCACATTGCGTCTCCATGAAAGAGCTTTGAGAAACTCCATTATATTTATGTCCATGAAATACCTATTGCCAAAAAATCATCTTTTTTGTTAACCAACCATCTGAATTTGACACATTTTAACTTGAGGACAAAACGTCCAATCTGGCACCCAATGCTTCCACCCGCCACTTCTGTGAAGAGTCAACCTAAGCCGGGGACCCCTAGTCCACTCACTCACACCACGACTGCGTTGACATCGGTCTCCAACGCCACGAGAAGAGCGCCTCGCAGCTCGCTCTCGCTCGCGAGTTTGCAAAATTCGAGCACGGTCGTCCGTCGAGCAGTTTCGCCAGCGCCAGAGTCGGCTCGCAGCAGCAGGCGGCGGCTCAGTCACTCGGCAGACACCAGCGAACCGAGTCGCGCGAACAATTTTCAACCCGGCACCGAACGCGAATAAAAAGCGCCGCCGCCGCCGTCGTCGTGGCGAGCCAGACAGAGCGAGAGAGAGGGATAACGAGAAGGAGAGAGCGAGCGCGCGAATCCCAGACTGTCAGGAGGACGAGACTCTTCTTTCCTCGCGCGGCGCGCTCAGTTACGGTTAGCGCGTGTGACAGAAGAGTTGCGACGACGACCGGGGAGGAACGGACCACGAAAAAAAAACACACAAGGGGCTACCCTTCGGACGGGGCCCAGCAGAGCACACACATTCGGTTTGACAGTCGGCACGGCACAACTAGCTAGTGTGTTCGCTGTTGCTGGGAGAAATTAAGTGTCAGTCGGCCGAAGAAGCAACGAAACGTCAAGCATTTTTTTGAGCGGGGGGCCTTCGTAAAGTTTGGAGAAAACGTCCGGACCGCACTGTAAATATAGATATCCGAGCAGGCGAATTCAGCAGCAGCAGCAGCAGAGAAAAACAACAAAATCCTGCGAGCACACATTCCTTTAGTTTGTAAAAGTCTGGCCAGCAGCAGAAAACAGAAGCGCAGCAGCAGCGGCAGAAGAAGAAGAAAGTTTCGAGGCCAAGTGTCTGCGGCGAGCACACCGGAAAACAACCGGAGCAGAGCATCGTCGGTGGAGTGTGTTGATTGGGTGAGGAGGAGAAGGAACAGAAAAAAAACACGATCGGTGGAGGAAAATCGATTTCCAGACTCCGGGTCCTCACGCCCCGAGAAGAGAAGAGGGTGTCTGGCGACTAGACGGTTCCCGGAAGCGTCCGCACCGTCGATACAATCGATGTAATTGAGAAGATAAAACGCGTCGTTCGGCCATTTTTTCTCCGAGGTTTTTTGCTTCTGTGATTTAAAACAATAAACACAGCGAGGAGCTGGCGACTGTGTGGAGAGCTGACAAGGGGGGACAGAGAGAGCGGAAACTATCTGAATGTGCGTGTGCACGAAGCCGCGAAAAGTGAGGTTAAGTGTAAATAAATTAACGGTACGCGGCGGGGCCAAGAGTTGGAATTAATCGACGACCGGGCCAACTATTGTGTTGCGCCGCGCGTCACAATTGGCTAAGCCGTGCGCGGTGGTGTAGTGGTGGTGCGTCCATAGATGCTGTCACTTGCTCGCAGTCAGCACGACGAGGGGAGACCGCGGCGGCCGTAACACGCACACAGGGAATTTGCTACGCGAGCGCGCGCGACACATTGTGCGAAGAGTGTGTGCGTGCGCTTCAAGAGGCCGCGCCAGACACACAGCATTAAACGCAAATTTATGCTGTGTGTGCAGCGCGGCGGCAGTCTCGCCGCAAGCAGTTGCGAAAAAATGGCAGTCCATTGAGCAAGCAAGCAAACACACACAGACACGTAGAAAACATTGGCCGTCGCCGCCGGCAGTAGCACCTAAAACGGAGAGAGCAAATGACTGAAAGAGAAGGGGGAACCGCAAAAACGCACACACGCATACACGGAAAGGGCCCCCAAAGCATTGTCGCGTTAAGCCGGGTTTTGAGTCAAGACGCGACACGATAACAGCGCGATAAAGTCAGTTCGCGATTCGTCGGTGGAGAGCCACCCTCGGGAACCCTCGGCAAGCAGCCTGGAGAGCAGCAGACAGATCGAACAAACAACCAGCGCCAGGCAAGAACAAAAGAACAGCAGAACCTGCCGCAAGGCCCGAACCTAGACAAAAATAGGAGGAGTGGAACAACAAGAGCAGTAGGCTGTGCCGCGATTCAATTGTTTTTGAGAGTGCTAATCAAATGAAACCGAAGAGCCTCTCGATTCCAAAGTCATAGGAGCGGATCTAGGCCCCCGACGAAACGAAAAGGGCATCGGGCGAAAAAACAACAAAGTGTGTGAATGTTTTATTTTGTGAGCGCGACTAGCAAGAAGAAGTGAGTGTGTGTATTGTGTGAGCATTAATAGCGGAGCGCAAAGGTTGCGGCAGCAAAAAAATAGCAAGCGAGCAACAAGAGGAAGAAAACCCAGGAAGGCATTTCAAAACAACAAGCAGCAACCAAGAGAGGTGAAAAGATAAAACGAAGAAAAACGAAGAGTAAACAAGGAAAAGGATAGGAGCGTGAATAATAGAGTCCGAAAAAAGGGCACAGAAGGGGGTTTGGGGTGGATGCATTCGGAGCACAAGAAGGCAAAGGGATTTCTTGTTTTGAAGCAGAAGGCAAGAAGAGTGAAACGAGAGCAACAAAAAAAAGTATGCAAAATCCAGCTAGAAGCTAGTGGTCAAGTGCTTCGTGAAGGCAGTGAAGGTTGGGCGAGGAAACGAAGGTCGCGCGTGGCGAAGGAATCGGCAAACACCAAGAAGGTGGCTGCTGCCTTTGAAAACTCATCGGATTATTGAAGGTATGTTTGAGGAGCAGCAGCAAGTGTAAATATGCACAACCCCGCACCACTCTCTTTAGGAAGAGGGGGAAAATTGGTGAAAATTTGATTGGATTTTCGGGGCTTGCCACAAAAGGCCAGGCGAAAAAGCCGCCGCAGGCGTGGGTGGTCGGGTGTAAAGTGTAAACTTTTCGGCGAACGCATGATTCCATTTGGTGTGTAAGGTAATACGTCTGCCGAGCCGGATTAGGTCGGGGTCGATAGAGAGAGAGAGAGGCTCATACGCACAAGCGGGGGAAGATGTCTAGACTGGGGTGCTCCCCACCCCACCCCACTCACAGGTCTGTTTGAAATTGAGCCGCCCGTCTAGTGAGTGTGTGTGTGAGCGGTGCGAAAATTTTGAGGGTGGGAACAGGTGTCTTGTTTGGAGGACTGAGCAAACGGTGCGGAGATGGTGACTTATGTGGAAAATTAAGATTGTGTATAGGATTTTGATTCAAGTTTGATAATTATTTTACAAATAAGGAAAAAAGGAAATGAAAATTAAATTAAATTGTTATATAAAATTGTCCAATTAATTTAATTTAAGGTTTTCATTTCATGGTATAATAATTTTTCTAATTTCAAATCTAAAAAGCCATTTTTTAACCACACACGGACTTTTTTGATTTCCCTAAGAATTTCAGCAATAGGGAATTTTTAATATTTTAATAAAGTACAGTCAAAACTTCATTTAAACCAGTTTTTGCATTTATTGGCAAACACCAAGAAAAAATATAACACATTGCAAAACAAATAACAAATATGATCTTAATATGAGTTATTTTACTAATCGATTGAATTAAAACACATAAATTATTTTCAAAATATTTAAATGCAATTTGTTGATGGATGTTTGATATCGTTGATTAATTAAAATAAATTTTACAAAAATTTAAAAATAAAAAGCAATTTTTTAGTGTTTTCTTTCAAAAAAAGTGTGATTAATAATCTTTTAAAATCTTTTAAAAATTTTGTGGAATGAAGAAACTATCTGCATTTTGTTGAATATTCCAGGGAACAATATCTTCATAAAATAAATGTAGATCTGATATGAAATACTTTTTAATAGGTAAACTGGATTTAAAATGCTTCTTGAAAATCTTTTAAAATTTTCGAATTAAAAAATAAGGCATGAATGCACTGAGTAGCGATTCATCAAATAAATATTTCAAATTTGGCGGTATTCCACGGTATTTCCCAAATTTCACGACCAGGGGCGAATTTCACGGATTACGCGGCTTTCGTGAAATCGCGAAAAATCACAAGCCCTAGCAATAATAGTGTCCATCCTTGATTTTTTTTTTATCTTAGAAAATTTTCTGCAATTTGAATAATTGAAAATTACCAACAATGGTTTTTCAAGTTTTCACAATTTTCATTAGATAATATCTTGGAAACCAGTGTTTAGACTTTTTTTTTTAATTTATATTTATTTAGTTTTTCTTTTCCATGTACATTCATTCAGTTAAAATATTATTGAGTGTCCAATCACAATCGATGACTTTTCACCTCAATTTTAAATACTAGCAATTTTCATTTATTCATGAAATATTGTAGCTTTCGCTATTCAGTGATTTCAAATGTAGGAGGTCCTACATGTACAAAAGGGGAAAGGGATGCCTTAAAACTAACTTATAAACTATATAAAGAGCGGATCAATGCAGCTGAAGACTGAAATGATTTTTGTCGAAATGCATCAATTATCTTATTGGACATAACATCCAAAGTGTCAACTTCGGCTAATTGATGAAGTTCACTGGTGCTGAACCAGGGAGGAAGTTCATCATTTTCAGAATTTTGTTCTGAATCCTCTGAAGTTTTTTCTTCCTGGTTAGGCAACAGCTTGTCCAGATCGGCACAGCATAAAGCATGGCAGGTCTGAAAATTTGTTTATAAATTAACAGTTTATTCTTGAGACAAAGTCTAGAATTCCTGTTTATAAGTGGATACAAACATTTAATATATTTGTTACATTTAACCTGGATACTTTCAATGTGATCCTTGTAAGTAAGGTTTTTGTCAAAAGCAAGTCCAAGATATTTCACTTGATCCTCCCACTTTAAATTTACCTCATTCATCTTTATAATGTGATGACTTTTTGGTTTAAGAAAATCAGCCCTTGGTTTGTGAGGGAAAATAATAAGTTGAGTTTTTGCAGCATTTGGAGTAATTTTCCATTCTTTCAAATAAGAATTGAAAATATCCTAGCTTTTTTGTAATCTTCTTGTGATGACACGAAGGCTTCTACCTTTGGCGGAGATGCTTGTATCATCAGCAAAAAGTGATTTCTGACATCCTGGGGGCAAATCAGGCAAGTCAGAAGTAAAAAATTTGTATAAAATTGGACCCAAAATGCTTCCTTGAGGGACGCCGGCACGTACAGGTAGTTGATCAGATTTGCTGTTCTGATAACATACCTGCAGAGTACGATCCGTCAAATAATTTTGAATAATTTTCACGATGTAAATCGGAAAATTAAACCTTTTCAATTTCGCAATCAAACCTTTATGCCAAACACTGTCAAATGCTTTTTCTATGTCTAGAAGAGCAGCGCCAGTAGAATAGCCCTCAGATTTGTTGCTTTGAATTAAATTTGAAACTCTCAACAACTGATGAGTAGTTGAATGCCCAAGGCGAAATCCAAACTGCTCATCAGCGAAAATTGAATTTTCATTAATGTGTGTCATCATTCTATTAAGAATTATTCTTTCGAATAATTTACTAATAGATGAAAGCAAACTTATGGGCCGATAGCTTGAAGCTTCGGCAGGATTTTTGTCCGGTTTCAAAATCGGAACTACTTTGGCATTTTTCCAACTACTGGGAAAATATGCCAAATCAAAACATTTGTTGCAAATTTTGACCAAGTTACTTAAAGTTGCTTCAGGTAATTTTTTAATTAAAATGTAAAAAATGCCATCCTCACCAGGGGCCCAGTTTCATATTTTTAATTTTTTGATAATAGATTTTATTTCATTCAGATCCGTATTAAAAACTTCATCTGATGAAAATTCTTGTTCAGCAATATTCTGAAATTCTATTGAAATTTGATCTTCAATAGGACTCAAAACATTTAAGTTGAAATTATGAGCACTCTCAAACTGCTGAGCAAGTTTTTGAGCTTTCTCCCCATTAGTTAATAGAATATTATCACCATCTTTTAAAGAAGGGATTGGTTTTTGAGGTTTCTTAAGAACCCAGTGTTTAGACTTTTATGTTATTTATTCAAGCGCTTGAAACAAATATTTTCGGATTTTTTTTTGTTCATAACTAATATTTCAAAAGGACCTAAATCATATTTTTTATTGAAATGTAAGTCGTGATATTAAAAATCTGAAAATATTATTTTCAAAAATTTCACTCAGGTGTCGCTTATTAACAGTGATATTCTGATTATTGGTCTCCAAGATATCATCGGTTAAAATTTTTCTAGGGTGTAACTTTTTTTATGAATAGTCCAAATCATAACCTACAAGTTTGCTGGAGACACCAAATCGATCAGAAAATCTCTTGACTTTTCTTTGCTATACTTATATGGGAGTTTCACGCAAGTAACCAAAAGCAATGCAAATTCCATTTTTTTTTTCATTTTAAAAAAAATACACTTTTTTGTAACTTTGCAGGGTTACCTTTTAGAGTGCACCAATCAATGGTACAGATCGCAAAATTAAGTGGAAAATGGATTTTCCGAAACATTGTGAAGTTTTGGAGCTTTGGTGTCTTCAAAAGAGTTGTTGCAAATGGAAAGGAGCAACTTTTGTTTTGGTTAAAAATTAGGGTGGACCAAAATTAGGGTGATTTTGTAAATCTAACTTCTCAGGAATATTTTTGGGATTTTTTCGGTCTCCTAGAAAGTTGTTCGGCTTGCCAATCCAAGCAACTTTGTCGAAGACACCAACATTTTATCTCGCTATCTACACCCAAAAGTTAAAAATCGAGGGGATAGTCCTCACGAAAAGAAACGTGAGGAAAGTGCTATTTTGCGAGAGTATAGTCCTCTCAAGTGTTCATTCGTTTATTGGAACAGTTCAAATTTAAAACTTGTTGTGTAAATTTAAAACAGTTGTAGAACAGACAAAACAAAAAAAATATGGATAAACATTAGTGGTTAGCACGTACTCTTAAAAAGTTATTATAGCTTTACGAAAAAGTTTTTAGAAAAAGTGATTATCTCCTCCCCTTCTCATCCTCCCAGGGTCCCCTAAATTTCGGCCAGAATTAAGCGACGAAAACTTTGAAAAATATTTGCATTATAACTTCTTATTTCAAAATATAAAAAATTTGGCTTGGAATCTTAAATTTAGTAACTTATTTGACTTTTATTTTTCAATTAAAAATCGAGATCTACAAACTGACATGGTGGGCGCCGTTGGTGGTCAATGACTGTTACCTATTCGCAACTGATCTAATTTTAACAATCATGGTGTTAATCTTGTGGTATGGCTGATAGGATTTTTTTTTTCAAAGCAAAAACAGTTTTAATCGTCTGAAAAATATTGTTTTGATCATGCATGCTGCAAAAGTTAGTTAAAATATCGCTAAGCTTTGAGTGACGAAAATGGGAAAATTTAAAAATGATAATCTTTCTGCTACTAAGCCATCATCCTTGACTAAGTGCCCTAACCTCGTCTCTTGCCATCATCCGATTGATTATCGATGCAACCTTGTAAAATCCGCACTGCACTTCTATTACATTATCAATTTATTTATTCATCTGCAAGTCGACAGCGCTACGAACGGATTCGAGAGAGATTGAAATCCTTGTTAGCATATTTGTTCCCCTACGGGACGGGATATTTCACGTCCTGTGTCCGCATCGGAATTCCACTCTCGGGGTCGAGAGCTGTCCTTTTCACGGTGACTACTTTCCCACAGTCGATTGTTTTTACAGTTGAGCGGAAAAATCGAGAAGGGGGAGAAAAAAAACTTCCAGGTTATTTCTTGGCTTATTTGATGTTTACTTACTTCAAGACTTACTTTATCCTGGGAATGTCGGTGATTGTTGTTTATTGCATTTCTTGCGTGCTGAACTCCCGATGTCCTTGTTTGAACGGGATCGTTCCCCAGTAACGCGAGTCCTTTTCTTTTAGCTTGGGGGTAATTTTTGTATTTTCTCTCAGCTCCCTCGTTTGTTTGTTTGATTTTGGTCTTTTGAAGACGGGAAGTTCAATGCGATTGTGAATCTTATTTGCAATTTCTTAATATTTTGACAATAGGTCTCCAAATAAATAATAATTATTAATTTAATGAGTATTGAAATCGTAACTCTGCCCTGATAATTCAGTTTTTATTCAATACTTTAATATTTTTATGAAATAATTCGCATAAAACAGCATAAAACATCTACAACTTTGCCAACCCAGCACATAATTTCCTCAGAACCTACCCACTATCCATGTCACCATGTCTTCTTCTTGGCCTTCGTTGACGCCATTTCCATGCCATTGGCCAGTAGGTATCTGCTTCGCTTGGTTGGTGTGCCTCGGCCTAAAAGCGCTTTTCCGCGCCAACGTCCACACAAGTGCCATCCCCACGATATGCCTTTGAAGCTGACCTACCAAAAGAGCCATCGACGGAAAATCCCGCACACACACACACCAGGCCACGCTCAGCCGGGTGACACTAACGAGAGTAGGAAAACCGCCAACAGCAAAATTTATGGACCATGTTATTACCCCAGATGGCAAAGGCAGCACCAGCCAGTCAGACTTTGAGTGGTGGCCATTTCTAGTCCCCCCCTTCTGCGTGGGGTGGGGGTTGGGACGGAACAGGGCCATGTTTTTGCCTACAAACGACGAAGACGACAAACGGATGACTCAATTTACAACCAACGAACCAAACGAACAGTTTCCAAGAGTTTCTCCGACATTTCTTGGTGTCGTTGGACTTTGGTGGTGGTTGGCCGGCTTTTCGCAAAATAATCCGCTTTTTCCTCGGGACACTCTTGGAAAGATAAAACCGGCGACGGGGAGGCTTATGGTCAGAAGAAGGGGTTTCGACGTGTGACCTCGGGAACCTGGAGCTTGTGTGAGTTACAAAGCTTGCCGACGATACAAAGTGTCTTGGAATAGGTTAAGCCTGAAATTTAGTTTTGTACGTTTAATCCTAGCTTGATCCTATTCATATAGGAGATAAATTGGAGGTTATTACTTTCAATAGTTAGAAAATACATTTCTCTGAGCAAAATGTGGGCTATAGATTTGAGAAAAAATTGGATGGAGCAGTACATTGGATGGAAATAGCACGAAACCCTTAACCTTAAAGATATGTCAGTTTCCTCTTCAGATTTATTAGAAACTGTTAATTAATATTTCCTTTGTAATAATATTCAGGAATATTTCAAACACATTTTATGCCTCTTTCGTTGTTTTCCATAATATTGAATTTTGGTTTTGGTCCACCAGCATGGTTAACCGATTAAACTATCATCCAGCGATATCCTTATCGTTATCCTCAGGTCTTTATCGTTATTGGGACACGATAATTCTATTGACAAAAATTATTGACTATAGCCGTAACTATTTTCAAAAAAATTACTCAGACTTTTGATAAAAACTTTTTTTAGAAATGTTATTACTTATTAAGTGTAAGAACTCAAAAATGTTCATAAAATTCTTGTATTGGTTTGAGTCTTCACAAAAATAAGTACATTTTTAACTACATAAGAGTTTTGAGTGTAAAATAACATCATTTTGCAAAGCACCATTTGTTTGAAAATACTTTGAAAATACTGAAATTTCTTTTGTGTGCTATTTTGTGATACGTCTTATCTTTTTACAGCAATCGTGTCACAAGCTAGCGCACAGGCTACGATATACTCTTTTCATTAGAGATTTGAACGTGGAATACATACTCATTTTTAGCTTCCTCACTGAGATAAGTCTATAATCCTGCTTTAAACCTGAACTTTTGAAAAACAGCTCAAAGACCGATATTCATGTATACCTATCGACTTAGAATCGAAAACAGAACAAATATCTGTGTGTGTATGTGACTAAAATTCACACTAAGTTTTCTCAGTACTGGCTGAACCGATTTGAGTCAAACAAGTTGTATTCGATCCGGTCTGGTGCCCCATACTACGCTATTAAATTGTTTGATGATCCGATAAGTAGTTCAAAAGTTACGTATAAAAAAGTGTCAGAGTTAAGATTTGGATGCTGGAATTTTGATGCCGGATCTCAATTATCGATATGAAAACTATGTCCGGATCTATCATCCAACCCATCGCTGAATAGGGGGACCTTTCCAACGAGTCTAAAATGTTGAAGATCTGGCAACTCTGTATAAAGTTATGACCACCTAAGTGATATTTATGTACTTTTTTGAAGTCGGATGTATGTAAATGTATGTAAACGATGTCCGGGATCATCATCCCACCCATCGTTGGTTAGGTAATCGAAAAAACTTTCCAATGTGTCTGAAAGTTTGAAGTTTTGGCAACCCTGTCTAAATTAATGACCATATAGATCAGTGTTTCTCAACCTTTTTCGATGCATTCCCCCACCTTCAACCCCCCCCCCCCTTAACTAATTTCTTTCATTGTACAAATGCCATAATTTTGGCTTTACTGTTCGTAGAATGATTACATTTTTGTCAACACAATTTGTTTCTATATGCTCGAAACAATTTAGCAATATTTATAGCATTTTTGATTGACTGCTAATATTTTATGTAATTTCATTTGATATTTTTTCATTAATCATTTCAAACTGTTTCTACTTGTAGCAAATGCATTTACTCACATTTTTTTTTAGCAGTCTCAGACCTCAATAAAAATAATTTATCAAAGAAGTCATATTTATATGAAAAATCTATTATTTTTCAAAGTTCTATTAAGGCTTTAAAACTGCAAAAACTCCGAGAAATTTATGTAGATAATTTTATCAAAAAAGTAAAAGCGAATGAATGTTCAAGTGCTTGCTCCGTTTTAAAAGAATTCAAATTTGATTTATTTTTTAATGAATTGTTAGTTTTTTAAAAAACTGAAGCTCAAAGCTCAATCAATGATAATCAAAAGTAAGGATATACAAATCTAACAAAAAAATTTGAACAACTAATGATAGAAACAACCTAAAACTCGAGAAATTTCTTTTTTATATACTCTCAAGAACTGCTAACTTTGCGTGGATGTGGAAACTTATATGAATTCTCCTTCTTTTATTTAGTACAGCTCATTCTTTTTAACATTAAAATCTATATTTTTAACAGCTCGTGTTTCAAACAAAAATGAAAATTCACAAAATTTGATTGAAAAAACCCCATGTTTTACTTACCTGCCAAACAAAAAATTCATAACGACGAATAACAAATATTGTTATAAATAACATAAAATGTTATTGGCCGTATTTTCAAATATCAAAAAAGTTTATTCCCACGTTCTTCCCGTCAGCTCGGGTACACTTCGACATTGGCTCAGCTACATTTTTCTGCTAAAATTATGAATTTTCTGTCCAAACCCACCATATCAGCCATTGTTGTTAAATAGTGAGGAAGGCATCAACCACATACGTGGATTAAGTTGGTTTTTTTATTTGAATTGACAAACAACGCGAATTTTATAATATTGGTAACGTGTTTGAATTGATTGCGTAAAATACTTATTTTCATGTATCGTGAACATTCAAAGTTCATTTTATTAAGCAAATAAATAAAAATTATAAAAAATATTTGTAAGAATCAGTGAAAATAAGAGTATTTGATGGCAAAACTCTAAATTGCTACAAATTTTTCCCATTTCATTTCCTCATTTCAAATTATGTAAATTTTAAATGCAAAAAGTTATCTTGTGATTTTTCTTAAATCCATAAAAAAAAGTTACAAATGCAAATATTTTTCAGATTTTTGTCCCTTGGCTCTAAGCGAGGTCGAGGGGAGAAATATTAATTTAAACCACAAGCCACAATTTCAACATAACAACTATCGTAAAATGCATTTTATACTGTTACAGTTGACTTGTTACTTGTTTTTAATAAAAAAGTAAAAAACATGTTTTGCCCATTGCTTTTTCGGCTTGATTTAAAAAAATGAAATAAAATTTAAACTTAAAAATTTTTACAAGCCAAGTCATTTGCAAATCTAAAAATATGACGTAGTTTTATACATAAGATTTAAATGACGGTATTACGGTATTTTTGAAGAATAGAATTTTCAAATGTAGTAAAAATGATAAAATGAGGTCGTTTTAGCTTATTAAATGTTTTAAATTATAAAAATATAATATTTTCGAAAAACAAGGTATTTGTGAATTTTGAAAATTGTGCTCCCTTTAAAAAACGGTTCCAAGGTAATTTCTTTGAGTACTTGATTAACTGATATAGACATGAATTCGAGGAAAGCTTCTAGAATAGCTTTCTTTTAAGTGTTTTTAGGCTTAGTGATTTTTTCCCAAATGGCAATTATTATGGTGATCATAATTAGAAAAACATGTTTAAATATCCTAGAAAATCTTATGTCCAATTTAAAACAAATATATTTGCACTTTATTTTATATTATTCTTCAATCAACTATTAATCATCATTAACTTCAAGAATTATGCCAATACTTATTTTTTAAATTTATTTTTTTAAAGTTTTGATAGCTTGTAAAATGTTTAGATCATTGATTTAGAAAACATAAAATTTATTAATTATAAGAAATTGGCCATGCCCATTTTGTATTTTTTTTTTTTCATTTTGTTCACTTTACGAAGCTTAAAAAGTTTTCTTTCTAACATTTTCACATAACTGAGCCCCATTTGTTTCTGTTTTGCATTTTAAAGAATTTGAAAATGAAAAAAAAAATATATCATTGTTATATCAAAATGCTAAATAAAACATAAAAGGTCAATTTAAACATTTTTAAATGTTTTTGTCCCAAAATCTGTACCACAAATTCAAAAAACAAAAACATAGTTTAGAGTGAAAAAATTTCAAATTTTACATAATGTTAACTGAATTAAAAACAGCTTTTTTTGTTTTTTACTTCTTCCGTGAAATCATGAGATGTTGGAAAATAAATGTTCCACTTAATTATGGACCACTGCACATTGTTCAGGGGGTCATTATAATAAACTTTTTTCTTCGAAATACTTTTTTCTTCTCTCATTATATGTTTTTCTTCATTCATTTTCAATATGTTTACATTCCATTATCTTGATACATTTTGTAATTATTAGAAGTATTTAGCCTTTTCTACAACTTCCAATCATCATGTTTTGCTTTATTTTAAGTTGTTCATATTTTTCTAGGTCACTTTTTTACCACAAAATGATATCATTAGCTTTAAAATTGCTGCAAGTTGTGTTAATACACCGTTTAGGACGTAAAATAAATTCAACAATTCCATTCAAAATTAATTCTTTTGTGGAAGCAGTGTTGGGTCTGAAATGGTTAAATATTCTCGACGTGGATTGAACTTAGACTGTAATTAATGATTTTTTTTGGTGTTTTAGACAAGAAACTTTCAACTTTATTCGAACTTGAATAAATTAACTGTAGATTTTTAAGAGCTTCAACGAAACTCATCGATCTTCGACCCTCTCAACGATAAATCCCTAGACTCATCCTGCCTTATCTCAACGGTTCTGTAAACATTGTAAACTTCGTCTGGCCCCGCGAAAATGCGCATGCCACGCCACGTCCTAGAAAGTCACACTCGAATGACGCCGCAGAAGATTCCTCCGTCGCGGGGAAGAAAAAGGTCATCGGGGCTGCGGCTGCTGATAACGGGTGTCTGGCCGCGCGTCAAGTGTCTGGCTCGGGGCCAGACGAAACAAGACTGCAGCAGCTCGTTCCGTTGTGTACCTTCACGTGATAAGACTTATCATGGGACGCCGCCGTGGCGACTCAAGTGGTGCTCTCTGTCTGGCGGCAGGTTCCTTGACGATCCTTGTCTGGGTTTAGTCCGAGTTGAACTCTCCGTCATCGTTTAACGGCATGGCGATTCCATCATCCGTCAATGCTCAATGCTGGGCCGGATTCTGCATGTCACGGGGTTATCAACGGACTTTGAGTTGGTTTGTGTTGCTAAAATTAATGTAGATTTTTTTGTGTTGGAAATACATGGTAAAAAAAACTTAAAACGTGATTGCGGACTGCAGTGATAAGAAAGTTTTGGCTAGACGCATAAAAAGTTATTCCGTTTTCAAAAATAAACAAACGGATGACTGGGTATGGCCTTCTTCAGATAACGGCAATGATTTGCAATTGTTCAATTGTTGCACAAGGACGTACCTCAGAAATCGATGATTCATTATCAAATCCAATTTACACTTCTTGAACTGAGGTAGAATCGAGTCTAGACTTTACGGATTTTTACTTTCAATAATATAAAATACAAGTTTGAATAACTCGCGTTTAGGCCACAACCACAAGATCAAAAAAGAAATCCAAATCCAAACAGAACCACGTCCGGTCAAAACTCCTTCCGTCACGTAGATCTAATCACACCTGTCCACGTAACACTACTTCCTCCCAAGTGCCCTCATCGCGCCACCGGGGTTGCGATAGTGATCACAGGCGTTTTCGACAGCGCCGGCAGCCAACATAGCAACCAGCGAAATCTTCAAAGGTTTGTCGCCCTCTTTCCCAAGCAACATAGACCCAAGAGGCTTGGTTACGCTTCGGCTAGATTTCGCAGCAACTTCCAGGCAAAAAAAAAAGCAACAACAAAAACCTCCATTCAGAGAGCATCGTCATTTGATAGATAGGTTTTTTGACCCCGGCCACCGGCAAGGCCTCGTCGACACCGGCTAGGCCTGGTCTGGCCTGGTGTTGTTACTGATGTGCCTCATAAAACGACGAAAAGACGGCAAAAAAGAAAACGCTACCATGCTCGCTGCCTTCTAATACTCCAGTGCTTCCTCCGGCGGTCTCCATCACGAGTTGGGGCCAAAGGAAGCGGAAAAGAACTCCAAAGGCCATCCCCATCGCCGGGGGGCGCCACGGGCTGAAAGAGTTCCAGAAGAACGTGGGAGGGGGGGTAGCTCACAAAGTTGAAGAAACTTTTGTGTCCATGAACCAGGCCCGTGATACTGACGTAGCTTGCTGAAGCCGCCACCAAATGTTTGGTGGCGCTGTTTCGGGAATAACATTTCAGAGGGTCACAAATCAAAATATAATAAGTCTTATTTTTTTTTTTTTTTGAAAATAACTGTAGCTGCTCAGAATGATTCTTTTCATTAAAATAAGCAAAAAATGCCGCCAACAACAATATTTGTTTAGCATCAGGTCTCAGGCAAAGCTTCCCAGCAGGTGTCTTTTTTAAATCCTCTGAAATGTCTTTCGCAAATTCTTATTTGGCCAATGAACTTACAGATCATCATAATGTTAATTTAAATCTACAATTTGAGGCGGTTAAACCAATATGTGAGCTAAACCATGTTGTTGAGAAAACTTAAGAGCGAGTCCACGAACAGGGCAAAGCCCATTGTTAGGGACGTTGTGGAGGAGCTCACCAATCTGCCTAAAATTTAGGGGTTGTTTGAACTTATATAACTAACATCTGGGCTAAATATGAGCACTATGAAGCATCCCAATTGTTCAAATCTAACGGAAGTTATAAGCATTTCAGTTAAAAAATGGCTATTTTCGACATTTCGACCTGGAGTTGAATTGAGGCACACACCGATGTATTTTGCTAAAAACAAACCGTACAAACTTGATTTGAATAAATTACGTTGTCAATTTTACGATGTCCAGTAGTGCATAGTAATTTTAACCCTCCAATATAGAAAAAGTGAACATGATTTAGTATTCACTATCATACAGTTTCGAGGAAGCATGGTACATTTTTATCACATTTGCGTTTACAAGAAAGCATGTTTTTGAGTCAAACAAACCAACTTCTATGGTACCCTGTGGTTTGAATGTGTTGGTAAATTTTCGACAAGAAACAGCTGTTTTTAGACATAAAAGTTCAAATTTAGAAACTAATTTTGTTGTTTTGTGTCTATTCTAACTGAAACCAATACAAAATATTCAAATATGGTGCAAAAACATTGCTAAAATCACTTCTCAATCCACCCCATGTGTCTCGATTTGCCCCTGATAATGGTACACATTTAATTTCATTTTAACTAACGAAGCAAAAATGAAGAAAAAAAATATTTTCGTCCTTTCGATTTTGCGCCCTTTTCGTCATGTTACTCCCCATAATTTTGACACTAGACACCAAAACTTTGGTACTTTTTAGGCTTCAGTGACATTGTATGCAGATGACAGCCGAAGCATCCCCGTGCCATGAACAAACTGCTTTGGGGCACTGTGAAAAATTATAATATTGATACAAAATAATTTTCATTTGAAAAATTAAAAAACAATAGTAGAATAAGTATGTCAAAAACCGAACAATTTTCAAGGTTGAATTTTTCGCTGTGTCTTTCTGCCGGAAAGTGTGTGGGGGTGTTAGAAAGAGTGCCGCGGTCGCCAAGGGGGATAGAAATTCTTCTTTATTTCACGCTTCTTCGCCACCACCTAATGTGTGAGGGTTTGTGTGTGTGTGTGTGTGTGTGTGTGCTTGAATTCTAGGCCCCAATTTCTGGTTCTCCTGCTGCCTACAAATCATTTCGGAACTGTTAGTGCTCTGGAACTAGAATTAATCTAACATAACGTTCCTAAAACACTCTAAAAATATCAAAACAGTGAACATTCGATCTGTAAATTGCTTTAGTAGTAGAGAAAATGTCTCTTTATTGGACCTAGTATCCATTTTTGACTCATAGGTTAGATTTAGGGATCATTAACAAACCACCTTTCTTCTTAACATCTTTTGTTTATGAACCTCTGTCTTCATAGGTAATCTGATCACGAATCCGAGGTCAATTTTTTGATATCTCGTGACGGTGGGGCGGTACGACCCCTTGCAATTTTTTATCTTTCGAAAAAATCAATAATTTGCAGTCTGAAATGGAGAGAGTTTGGAAATTATGTGACCAACGGACTTTTATGTAAAATTGGACTCACAATTTGATGGCGGACTAAAAATTCCGAACTCAAAATAACGTATTTGAGCAATTCTCTACCAAAACCGGAAATGGATTTTATTTAAATTTTTTTATTTGGTCCAAACTTTGTGGGGGCCTTCCCTATGACCAAATAAGCTATTTTGCGTCATTGGTTCACCCATACAAGTCTCCATACAATTTTGGCTGCTGTCCATACAAAAATTGTATGTAAATATTCAAACAACTGTAACTTTTGAGTGAATTTTCTGATCAATTTGGTGTCTTCGGCAAAGTTGTAGGTATTGTTGAGGACTTTTGAGAAAAAAATAGGTACACGGAAAAAAAATTGCAGATTTTTTAATCAACTTTTTTTTACTAAAACTCAATTTCCCAAAATACGTATTTTTTGATTTTCGAGATTTTTTGATATGTTTTAGGGGACAAAAATCCGCAACTTTTGAGCCATAGAGAAACATGGTCAAAAAATCTGCCGCCGAGTTATGAATTTTTGAAAAAATAGTGATTTTTGGAAAAAATCGAAGTTTCATGCAAAAACAAATTTGACATTATTTTTTAATGCAAAATTGAATTTGCAATCGAAAAGTACTTTACAGATTTTTTGATAAAGAGCTCCGTTTTCAAGATATAGCCACCGAAAGTTCGATTTTAGCGAAATATTTGCAGTTTTTCGATTTTTAAAAATAGTGACCATGAGTGACCATTTCTAAAAATATTTTTTTTGAAAAGTTCAGAAAATTTGCTATAAAATTGTCTAAGAGACATTGAAGATTGGACCTCGGGTTGCTGAGATAGAGCCGCTTTAAGAAAAAGAAACACGAAAATTGAAGTTTTCTAAATCTCACCAAAACAACCCACCATTTTCTAATGACGATATCTCAGCAACTAATGGTCCGATTTTCAATGTTAATACATGAAACATTCGTAAAATTTTCCGATCTTTTCGAAAAAAATATTTTGAAATTTTTTAAATCAAGACTAGCATTTTAAATGGGCGTAATATTCAATGTTTGGCCCTTTTAAAATGTTAGTCTTGATTTAAAAAAAAATAAAATATTTTTTTCAAAAAGATCGGAAAATTTCACAAATGTTTCATGTGTTAACATTGAAAATCGGACCATTAGTTTCTGAGATATCGTCATTAGAAAATGGTGGGTTGTTTTGGTGAGATTAAGAAAACTTTAATTTTCGTGTTTCTTTTTCTTAAAGCGGCTCTATCTCAGCAACCCGAGGTCCAATCTTCAATGTCTCTTAGACAATTTTATAGCAAATTTTCTGAACTTTTCAAAAAAAATATTTTTAGAAATGGTCACTCATGGTCACTATTTTTAAAAATCGAAAAACTGTCAAAATTGTTTTGTCGAAAAATTGTTTGATTTTTTGACCATGTTTCTCTATGGCTCAAAAGTTGCGGATTTTTGTCCCCTAAAACATATAAAAAAATCTCGAAAATCAAAAAATACGTATTTTGGGAAATTGAGTTTTAGTGAAAAAAAAGTTGATTAAAAAATCTGCAATTTTTTTTTTCCGTGTACCTATTTTTTTCTCAAAAGTCCTCAACAATACCTACAACTTTGCCGAAGACACCAAATTGATCAGAAAATTCACTCAAAAGTTACAGTTGTTTGAATATTAACATACCATTTTTGTATGGACAGCAGCCAAAATTGTATGGAGACTTGTATGGATGAACCAATGACGCAAAATAGCTTATTTGGTCATAGGGAAGGCCCCCTCAAAGTTTGAGCCAAATCAAAAAATACAAAAAATAAAAATGGTCGAAATCGGCCGATTTCGTAGAGAGTTGCTCATTTTCAAGATAAAAGTTCAAAAATAGTTTTTAAAAGAGACTACAACCCAAACCCGCCCTTAGGCGGGCTTCAATCTAAAACTTTACTAAAAATCAATTTTTCACCCAATTTTTGGTGTTTAAGAACATTGGAAAGAACGACTCTTAAAATTTCAGGAAAATAATTTGGGTTGGGTTTCTAGATTTTTATTTGAATAGGTCCTATAAACATATGAAAGACAATTGTCTTTAAAAGAACCGTTGGTTCGTTGCTTGTTTTGCAGAGTTTTATTGGATCATTAACCTGATTTCCGGTGAGGACATTCCTTTTTGAACTCCATTAAATTTATTAAAATTTTGAAAATAATTGGTTTCTTTCCTAGAGATCCAAGATATTTTGGTTTTCAAATTATTATTTTGCATATAAACTTAAACTTTGATTTTGTTTTTTTTGTTTTCAAATTATTGGATTTGCTATCGTAACTATTTTTTTACTGAAAGTAAGGTTGGGAGGTAATTACTTTCACTTGAAATGAATAAAGTACTGTGATGCTTATTTTTGCATTTTGATGTCTTAATGAGGAAAAAAGTTCAATTTGCTCTACATCCGTATGGACTATTTCTTATTCCTGATTTTCTGTTCTAATTTTGCTCTTCTAACCATTTATCTCTCTCATGCTCATGCTCATGCTCATGCATGCTAATTTTGCTCTTCTTACCATTTATCTCTTTCACAGAAAAAAAAATGATGGTAATATTCATCAGGAAATGGTGACAGATTTTGTGGCAAAAAAAATGATTAATATTACCCCAGAAAATTATGAATTTTCATCAGTTTTTGATGAATATTCATCAGGTTCACATTTTTACACATTTTTTATGTAATATTACTCAAAAACAGAGTTAACACCTAAACTCCCATCCATAAAAATATCCCGCGGACTACCAAGCAAGCGAAAAAAGGTGGAACTCCAACTTTGAACAGATATATCTCGGCTCCCTGTGGACGGATTTTCGATATCTAAACAGCAAAAGATGCGGACAGATCTCTAGATAATGTTGCTTTTTTGAAAAGTCAAAAATAGAGGCGTTTACCCTAAGTTAATCCCGAAACCATAGGAGCAACTTTTTTTCAGCCCTCTTTTTACTACATGTTTTACATGCAGTTATAAATATTCAATGATAATCTATGTCAAATCCATGCCAGAATGATAGATAATGCTCATTTATTATACTCAAGACCATTTTCGGTCCAATGTGGCCACTTTGGAACCGGTCCCAGGTACTCCGGTGAAACCCGGATTACGCTATATTGTGGAGCATTTTCGGGAATATTTTGGTCAAGGCAACATGCATATCACAGTTCATCATTTTTAAAATCAAGCTCATTGGTGATACCCAAGTCCATTTTTGGACCAATCTGGCCACTCTGAAACCGGTCCTGGGGTCTCCGGTAAAACCCAGAATATGGCAAATTACGGGATTATTGGAGGAAAATTTTTGACAGGGCAATATGGATGTCAAAGATCGTTATTTGCAAAATCATGCTCATCCATGAACCCCAAACCCTCTTTTGGACTGATCTGGCTACTTTGGGACCGGTTCCCAGTACTCCGGTGAAACCCGGAATATGGCAAATTACGGGATTATTTCTGAATAATTCTTGAAATGGCAATATGGATGTCAAAGATTATCATTTGCAAAATCAAGCTCATCCATGATCCTCAAAACCACTTTTGGACCAATCTGGCCACTTTGGGATCGGTTCCCGGTACTCCGGTGAAACCCGGAATAAGGCAAATTACGGGATTATTTCTGAATAATTTTTGACAAGGCAATATGGATGCAAAAGACCATCATTTGCAAAATCAAGCTCATCCATGAACCCCAAAACCACGTTTGGACCAATCTGGCCACTTTAGGACCGGTTCCCGGTGCTCCGGTGAAACCCGGAATATGGCAAATTACGGGATTATTTCGGAATAATTTTTGACAAGGCAATATGGATGTCAAAGATCATCATTTGCAAAATCAAGCTCATCCATGATCCCCAAAACCACTTTTGGACCAATCTGGCCACTTTGGGACCGGTTCCCGGTACTCCGGTGGAACCCGGAATAAGACAAATTACGGGATTATTTCTGAATAATTTTTGACAAGGCAATATGGATGCAAAAGACCATCATTTGCAAAATCAAGCTCAACCATGATCCTCAAAACCACTTTTGGACCAATCTGGACACTTTGTGACCGGTTCTCGGTACTCCGGTGAAACCCGGAATATGGCAAATTACGGGATTATTTCTGAATAATTCTTGAAATGGCAATATGGATGTCAAAGATTATCATTTGCAAAATCAAGCTCATCCATGATCCTCAAAACCACTTTTGGACCAATCTGGCCACTTTGGGACCGGTTCCCGGTACTCCGGTGAAACCCGGAATAAGGCAAATTACGGGATTATTTCTGAATAATTCTTGAAATGGCAATATGGATGTCAAAGATTATCATTTGCAAAATCAAGCTCATTCATGATCCTCAAAACCACTTTTGGACCAATCTGGCCACTTTGGGACCGGTTCCCGGTACTCCGGTGAAACCCGGAATAAGGCAAATTACGGGATTATTTCTGAATAAGTTTTGACAAGGCAATATAGATGCAAAAGACCATCATTTGCAAAATCAAGCTCATCCATGAACCCCAAAACCACGTTTGAACCAATCTGGCCACTTTAGGACCGGTTCCCGGTGCTCCGGTGGAACCCGGAATGAGACAAATTACGGGATTATTTCTGAATAATTTTTGACAAGGCAATAGGGATATCAAAGATTATCATTTGCAAAATCAAGCTCAACCATGATCCTCAAAACCACTTTTGGACCAATCTGGCCACTTTGTGACCGGTTCTCGGTACTCCGGTGAAACCCGGAATATGGCAAATTACGGGATTATTTCTGAATAATTCTTGAAATGGCAATATGGATGTCAAAGATTATCATTTGCAAAATCAAGCTCATCCATAATCCTCAAAACCACTTTTAGACCAATCTGGCCACTTTGGGACCGGTTCTCGGTACTCCGGTGGAACCCGGAATGAGACAAATTACGGGATTATTTCTGAATAATTTTTGACAAGGCAATATGGATGTCAAAGATTATCATTTGCAAAATCAAGCTCATCCATGAAATCCCAAAACCACTTTTGGACCAATCTGGCCACTTTAGGACCGGTTCCCAGTACTCCGGTGAAACCCGGACTATGGCAAATTACGGAATTGTTTCTGAATAATTTTTGACAAGGCAATATGGATGTAAAAGACCATCATTTGCAAAATCAAGCTCATCCATGAACCCCAAAACCACGTTTGGACCAATCTGGCCACTTTAGGACCGGTTCCCGGTGCTCCGGTGAAACCCGGAATATGGCAAATTACGGGATTGTTGCAATTATTTAGAGCAATTTTTGATCAGCCAATTTGAGTTTACAAGTTCATCATATTTTATTTTGACATCCATATTGGCTAGTAATTTTTTTTTTTTTTTGCTGAAAGAGCCCCGTTATTTGAACAAAATCTTGGTATTGCTGCAGTCATCTGCCAAAATAGCCAAATCGAAAAAAAAAAGAAATTGCATTCGTGGTTGAGATTGATCTTGAAAACTGTACATTTTGACATCCATATTGTCCTGTCAAAAATAATTCAAAAATAATCCACTAATTTGCCATATTCCGGGTTTCACCGGAATGTCGGGAACCGAAACCGGTTTGGGGATCATGGATGAGCTTAATTTTGAATATGATGAACTATGACATCCATATTGCCCTGTCAAAAATTGACCTCCAATAATCCCGTAATTTGCCTTATTCCGGGTTTCAGTGGAGATTCCGGGACCGGTTCCAAAGTGGCCAGATTGGTAGATAAATGGTCTTGAGAATCACGAATGAGCTTGATTTTGAAAATTTTGAAATTTGATATGCATGTTGCCTCGACCAAAATATTCCCAATAATGCTCAACAATAGAGCGTAATCAAGGTTTCACCACAGTACCGGGAATCGGTCCCAAAGTGGCCTGATCAGTCCAAAAGCGGTCTTGGGGATCATGGATAAGCTTGATTTTGCAAATGATAATCTTTGACATCCATATTGCCTTGTCAAAAATTATTCCGAAATAATCCCGTAATTTGCCATATTCCGGGTTTCACCGGAGCACCGGGAACCGGTCCTAAAGTGGCCAGATTGGTCCAAACGTGGTTTTGAGGATCATGGTTGAGCTTGATTTTGCAAATGATAATCTTTGAGATCCATATTGCCTTGTCAAATATGATTCAGAAATAATTCCGTAATTTGTCTTATTCCGGGTTCCACCGGAGTACCGGAAACCGGTCCCAAAGTGACCAGATTGGTCCAAAAGTGGTTTTGAGGATCATGATTTTGCAAATGATAATCTTTGATATCCATATTGCCTTGTCAAAAATTATTCAGAAATAATCCCGTAATTTGTCTCATTCCGGGTTCCACCGGAGTACCGAGAACCGGTCCCAAAGTGGCCAGATTGGTCCAAAAGTGGTTTTGAGGATCATGGATGAGCTTGATTTTGCAAATGATAATCTTTGACATCCATATTGCCATTTCAAGAATTATTCAGAAATAATCCCGTAATTTACCATATTCCGGGTTTCACCGGAGTACCGAGAACCGGTCCCAAAGTGGCCAGATTGGTCCAAAAGTGGTTTTGAGGATCATGGATGAGCTTGATTTTGCAAATGATGATCTTTGACATCCATATTGCCTTGTCAAAAATTATTCCGAAATAATCCCGTAATTTACCTTATTCCGGGTTTCACCGGAGTACCGGGAACCGGTCCCAAAGTGACCAGATTGGTCCAAAAGTGGTTTTGAGGATCATGAATGAGCTTGATTTTGCAAATGATAATCTTTGATATCCATATTGCCTTGTCAAAAATTATTCAGAAATAATCCCGTAATTTGTCTCATTCCGGGTTCCACCGGAGTACCGAGAACCGGTCCCAAAGTGGCCAGATTGGTCCAAAAGTGGTTTTGAGGATCATGGATGAGCTTGATTTTGCAAATGATAATCTTTGACATCCATATTGCCATTTCAAGAATTATTCAGAAATAATCCCGTAATTTGCCATACATACCATACCAAACAGCTTAGAACACCATACGCGGTGCCCGTGCTGTATCAAGAAGGTTGTTCCATGTTGCTCGGTTCTGGGCTGCAGCTCGCCAGTCTCCTAGGTTGCAGATCTTTCTTAGGTCCGCCTCGATCTGATTACCCCATCGTGCACGCTGCGCTCCTGCTCTTCGGCCAGTGCCGCCATCCGGTCGCGCGCGGTCAAAGAGCATCCTGACAGGATGGTCTTCATCCATCCTCGCGACATGGCCGGCCCACCTGAGCCTCCCGATTCTCGCCAGGGTGACGATGGTCGGTTCTCCCAGCAGCGCGTGCAGTTCGTGGTTCATGCGCCTTCGCCACTCGTTCTGAGCTGTACGTACTCCACCGTAGATCGTTCGCAGCACCTTCCGTTCGAAAACTCCAAGGGCTCGTTCGTCCTCTTGCCGCAGCGTCCAGGTCTCGTGGCCATAGAGGACAACCGGTCTAATCAGTGTCTTGTACAGGGTCAGCTTCGTGGCACGTTGCACTCGATCAGATGTCAAGGTTTTCCGTAATCCAAAGTAGGCGCGATTCGCGGAGTGGATACGAGTCCGGATCTCTAAGCTGGTGTCGTTGTCGGCCGTTACCAGCGATCCCAAGTACACGAATTCGCTCACCTCCTCCAGCACATCGCCATCCACAGCTAGAGGGGTGAGTCTTGGGGGGTCAACGTCCTTTGAGCCCCTCCCTTTCATGTACTTTGTTTTCGTCGTATTCATGGCCAATCCAATTCGTCCTGCTTGCGTCTTTAAGGCGGTGTAAACCCTTTTCACCGTCTCTAGGTCTCTCGCTATAATATCAATGTCGTCCGCATAAGCAAGAAGTTGGACTGTCCTGTTGCAAATCGTGCCTCTCGTGTCTATACCCGCTCTTCGCACAACTCCCTCAAGTCCGATGTTGAACAGCGCATTGGATAAGCCGTCACCTTGTCGTAACCCTTGATGCGATTGGAAGGGGTCCGCTAGCTCCCCTGCCACTCGCACGTGACACATCACACGATCCAAGGTAGCCTTGATCAGCCGAGTCAGTTTGTCCGGAAATCCGTTCTCGTGCATGATCTGCCATAGCTGTTCGCGGTCGACTGTATCGTACGCTGCCTTGAAATCGATGAAGATGTGATGTGTGGGCACGTTGTACTCACGGCATTTCTCGAGGGTCTGCCGGAGCGAGAAAATTTGGTCCGTGGTGGCCCGAGCGCCAGTAAACCCCGCTTGATAGGGGCCCACGAACCTCCGTGCGTACGGTGTTTGCCATATTCCGGGTTTCACCGGAGTACTGGGAACCGGTCTCAAAGTAGCCAGATCAGTCCAAAAGAGGGTTTGGGGTTCATGGATGAGCATGATTTTGCAAATAACGATCTTTGACATCCATATTGCCCTGTCAAAAATTTTCCTCCAATAATCCCGTAATTTGCCATATTCTGGGTTTTACCGGAGACCCCAGGACCGGTTTCAGAGTGGCCAGATTGGTCCAAAAATGGACTTGGGTATCACCAATGAGCTTGATTTTGAAAATGATGAACTGTGATATGCATGTTGCCTTGACCAAAATATTCCCGAAAATGCTCCACAATATAGCGTAATCCGGGTTTCACCGGAGTACCTGGGACCGGTTCCAAAGTGGCCACATTGGACCGAAAATGGTCTTGAGTATAATAAATGAGCATTATCTATCATTCTGGCATGGATTTGACATAGATTATCATTGAATATTTATAACTGCATGTAAAACATGTAGTAAAAAGAGGGCTGAAAAAAAGTTGCTCCTATGGTTTCGGGATTAACTTAGGGTAAACGCCTCTATTTTTGACTTTTCAAAAAAGCAACATTATCTAGAGATCTGTCCGCATCTTTTGCTGTTTAGATATCGAAAATCCGTCCACAGGGAGCCGAGATATAGCTGTTCAAAGTTGGAGTTCCACCTTTTCCTCGAGCATGGGAGTTTAGGTGTTAATATTCAACCTGCCAAATTTTCAACATTCCAAAACTCAACTTTTTTTTCTGTGTTTATATCCTTGTGAAGAGATCATCAATCCATCCGCATTAACATAATATCTTATCATTTTTCTTCATATCTTCATTACTATTGTCACACTTACTACCAGTCGATTTGCTCTCCATCCGCATTGACATTTTTTCCTTTATGATTTTCCTTTTTATTAACAGTTAGAATCAAAACCGGGGATCGGGGAGGGAGCATCAGGGCAATTGACAGTATGTGGTGGTGGAACTGCGTCACAAGGGAAAAAAAAGGTTTTATTAATTCTACAATTCTTGAAGATTGTTCAATTACTACATCAGCTGTCTGATTACTAGACAGCTGTCTGCCGCGCCCCCAACAGGGTACGAGCTCTGTTTTTCAGCATTGTCAGAGCATGGTCGCTTTTTATCGTTTAAGTTTGTATGGAAAAAACCGCAAAAATATATGGGGAAAAGCAAAAATTTCAAAATTCTACCAAAAGGTTGCGTTAAATGTGTCGGATCATTGTCAAGTGTGAGATTCTTATGTAAAATTGTATGATAAACAACTTTGTCGAAGACCGCAAAACGATCCGAGTTAACCCTGACTTTAACGCTCTATAGCGACCCTTAAACTTTAACTGATTTTGCTAAAAAAATCTCAGTTACTTATTTTTGCCTAAGCAATCGAATGAGGAGGTATCTTTGAGGTTGATTTTTTTTATTGTCATCCTAATGCACGTCTACTGTTTACATTTATATTGATACTTTGGATTTCGGTAATTTATTTTCTAAAAATGTAATTTTACAGTGGCTTTTTTGTGATTTATTTCAAGATTTGTTGCGTGTAGGCCAGATCCTTGGTTTGAAAGCATTGCATTTTAAAGCAGAGAGCTCATAACTTCAATGTTATTGATACCAAAATCATCGTAATAGTATGTACTACTAGGATGTAACTAGGATGTAATTAGTTGATCATTCTTTAAATTATAATAAAATTATACTTATAGGTGATTTCAATACAGAAATCAGAAAATCATGTGCTCATACAGACAATTTTCTAAATGTTACTGACACATAAGGATTAAATTGCATAAATACACTATCTACACATTTTCATTATGGAGGAAGTTCAATGATTGATCTTCTTTTAACAAATGATCCAAATTTTGTTCTTAAATTTAACCAAGTTTCTGCTTCCTGTTTCTCAAGACATGACATAATCTTCTCAACTTTAAATCTAAATATATCAAAAACAAAAACCTACAATTTATTTAGGAATTATAACAAAATAAATTTGCCAGCTTTAGATCATGCTGTGGCTTCTATAAATTGGGATCTCTTGTTTTCAATTACAGATCCTGAAATTGCTCTTGATGTTTTTAATGTTAATATTAAAAAACTTTTCGAAAAATTCGTTCCTTTGTGTAAATATATGCCAAAACAAAATCCATGGTTTAACAACGAAATTAATAAAGCTATGATTGAAAGGGATTTGGCTTATGGTTTATGGAAAGCGGATAGAAGTACCTTAAGGTTTGATGAATTTAAGCTGCTCCGGAATAGGGTAACTAATTTAATTAATATTGCCAAGTCAAAATACGTTTCTAACCAGTTAAACACTACAGAAACAAGCAAAACTTTATGGAAAAAACTCAAAGTAATAAATGTCAAAAGTAAACAACCGCGAACAGAGAAATTTTTGAATTCTAATGATGAAATAAATGATTATTTTAGTTCTAATTTTACACAAGATAATTCCTCTCCTCGTACCTTGCTGCCTAATAATAATGGATTCAAATTTTCAACAGTAGAAACAGTGTATGTTATTCTAGCACTTAGTGCTGTTAAGTCTGACGCAATCGGTCTTGACCAAATACCTCTTAAATTTATTAAGCTGATATTACCTTTAGTTGTAGATAAAATAACGTATATTTTCAATTTAGCCATCTCAACATCAAAATTCCCAAGAGCTTGGAAGTCAGCGAAAATTATTCCAGTTACAAAGAAACCGAGAAGTCTTGCTTTAGATAATTTACGCCCAATTAGTATTTTGCCTGCTCTCTCTAAAGTTTTTGAGAAAATTTTGAAAATTCAAATACAAACTTATCTGAATAATTTTGATTATTTACATGAATTTCAATCAGGATTCAGATCTAAACATAGTGCAACTACAGCCTTACTTAAAGTACATGATGATTTATTAAAAATAATAGATCGCAAAGGAGTTGCGTTTTTATTGTTCATAGATTTTTCCAAAGCTTTTGATCGTGTTTCTCACTCTAAATTAATCAATAAATTATCTTTAACATATAACTTTTCTATAGAAGCAGCAAAATTAATTCAGTCTTATTTAACCGGAAGAACCCAGTCTGTTTTTTTTCTAATTGCACATTGTCTAGCCCTGTTGTTATCATTTCTGGTGTACCGCAAGGTTCAATTCTTGGTCCAATTTTATTTTCCCTTTTTATAAACGATTTACCATCCGTTCTTAAGAATTGTATGGTTCATATTTTTGCAGATGATGTTCAATTGTATTTAGCCTCAAATTCTCTCACCGTTACTGAAATGGCACGGCTTTTGAATGAAGATTTGTGTGAAATTCTCCGCTGGTCTACCCGTAACTTTTTGCCGATCAATTCTTCTAAGACCAAAGTAATGTTCATTTCTCGGAACAAACGAGTTTCTTCTTTACCTGTAATTTTCCTTGGACAAAATATCATTGAATATGTTACTAATGCATTAAATCTTGGAATAATAACGCAAAATAACCTAGAATGGGATTGCCATATAAACAGCCAATGTAGAAAAATTTACAACGGCCTTTGGCATTTGAAAATCACGGCAAGTATGTTGCCGATACAGACAAAGCTTAGACTGTTTAAATCTCTTTTACTTCCTCATTTTATGTATGGTGATGCACTTTTTCTTAATGCTGCAGCTAACTCTATAAATAAATTACGAGTCGCCTTAAACGCGTGCGTACGTTACATCTATAATCTATCAAGGTATGCTAGGGTTTCACACCTTCAGCATAATCTACTTGGTTGTTCATTTAATAACTTTTATAAGCTTAGGTCCTGTCTTACTTTATTTAAAATTATAAATACCTCTACCCCTAGATATTTAGCAGAAAAACTCCAAATTTCTCGCAGTATACGTACTAGAAATTACATAATACCACAGCACAGATCATCACATTACAATGAAAGCTTTTTTGTTAGGGGCGTTGCTAATTGGAATCAACTTCCTGTCGTTATTAAAAATATTCGTTCTCCAATCGAGTTTCGAAAAGAATGCATAAATTGGTTGGGCATGAGAAATTAACAAGCGCTGATAGTGATTAAGTTTGGCAAAGCCATATAATAATAAGAAGTACAACACACTCTTGAATTCTGATTGTAGTAATTGAAAAGGAGCAGTCCTTACTCTACATGTATTAATAAAGAATTGAATTGAATTGAAATTAACATTACTTTTTGGCGGGCATTCAAGGGTTTGTTCAGGTGGGCGTATTGAGCCCAAATCCAAAATATGAGCTTGATTGGACGTAACAGGAGCTGGTGCTTTGCATTTGAATTTTAAATGGGATTTGACCCGTAAAATTTTTTTTTTTCAAAATTGTTACTTTTTGAGGCGTTTTGACCACTAAAGCATTTATTTTCAAAATCATTGGCGTGTAGGCCAGATCCTTGCGTATCTTTTGGTATATATATAACACAAGCTTTTCCCGGCAAACTTCGTTCTGCCTTTTTTCGTTTGTTGACGTTTTTAACTTTTTTGCTTATTCAGCCTCCTGTGATTGAAATTTGATTTTTTGCAATTCCGTCGTGAAACTACTTACTTTTCCTGTCATTCTTGAACGACGAAATAGCCTACTTTTCTGTACCAAAAATAACAGAATCGAATAGCAACACTTTTCAAAATAAATGCTGAAAAGTTCTACTTTTCAGCACTGAAATGGGTGCTGAAAAGTTGAACTTTTCAGCACTTGTTTCGAAAAGTAACACTTTTCAACATTTTTTTGATTTAAACGATTTATTGACAAAATACATGAAAATTCGACTTAAAATTTCACTCAATGTGTGTTTTTCGAAATTGCAAAAAATGTTGTATGGAACTCGTTGCAAAACTTGATTTTTTCAGCACTCGTCGTATTTATCCAACTCGGTGAACCTCGTTGGATAAATGTACGACTCGTGCTGAAAAAATCCTCTTTTCGCAACTTGTTGCATAAACTACTATTACGCAACTTTCCCATATAATCTACAGATTTTCCGGAATCGGTTCCAGAGTGGCCAAAGTTGTAACTTTTTGGAGTAAGAACCTTCCTTGGACTTATACGAACCCAACGCAACAAAGAGCACCTCGATCCGACGTTCCGTGTTGAATTGATTCGCGTTCGAACAAAACCGTCGAAATTTTTTATATATATAGAAGATTGGGGCTGGGGTCACTTTTTCGAAAAAAAATACAAATTTTGAGGGTCTGTACCGAGCTCCAGGGTGCTCCAAATTTTAATGTTATATATACCGAAAGATGCGCAAGGATCTGTCCTACACGCCAATGATGTTGAAAATAAACGCTTCAGTGGCCAAAATGCCTCCAAAAGTGACACTTTTGAAAACATCTTTTTTACTGGTTAAATCCCATTTAAAATTCAAATGCAAAGCGCCAGCTCCTGTTACGTCCAATTAGGCTCATATTTTGGAATTGGGCTTAGTATGCCCACCGGAACAAACCCTTGAATGCCCGCCAAAAAGTGATTTTTGTTACACTCTAATGTACTACACGTCTCTGAAGTTGAATTTAATCGCAAAAATGGCTGATGTGTTAAACAATTAAGATTTCTAAAAAAAAATTTATTGGGTTTAAATCCACTGTTTTAGTATATTTAGTATTTCGATGCCCATGTGCTCTCTTGTACTAAGCTTGCTGGGTTTCTTATCTAAATAATCGGGCTATCTAAATCGGGAACGATTTTTAGTCAGTACGCCCATGGACCCTAGTAAGCCCCTGAATGGTCGCAACAAAAGAAAAATTTGTTACATACAAAGAGACGTCTAACCTAAATGACTTTAGACATTTTAGCAAAAAAGCGATTTTGTGTCTAAAAAATCTAAATTCACGCGACCGAACACAACGCGAGACTGTTTCATTGAAGTTTTATTGCTCTTTGTCAATTGATTCATTTAGCAAGAGAGCGAATCTCATCGCAGACTCCGCACACGAGAGAGTGAGCCGTGACATCGTTCGGCGGAGTGTCATTCCGCTGATGACGGTTGATGACGGCCGGCGGTGGACCACGACGACCACGCGCGCCCGTTTTTGTGAGAGGGGAGGGCAGTTTTGTCACCATTTAATGGTCGAAAGGTTCCCAAAAGCGACTGGAGGTCACCACACGGCTCTTTAGTGACAATGCGGGACCGGACGCGCACAGCCGTGTGGCCATTACGCAGATTCTGGCGGTACCCCGAGGGCATTCCGAACACAATGTTGCACATACTGGTGCTGGTGATTACGTCTGTCAAAGAAGAAGTAACAAACGATTCCTTGAAGATATCTTAATCTTTTTACATGGAGATGATTGTAATTTTATTGTAACCTTCATTTGAACAGTTTTTTTTTCCAAAGGGGTTATACAAATTTCCAAGTGAATTGCTCAATTTCCTAAAGCAACATTGTATCAAAGTGACCCATCCAACTGAACAAAAAACAACAACCCAAATCACCGTGAGGCCCTTCCGCGGAGTTCAAGTGGGTGTTCTTTATGCAAAGCCCCTCTTCTGTCCTCCTCCCCCCTTCCACCCAACTTCCCCCCTCCAGCCAAACCAAGGTTCGCCTTCGAGTGCCAAAATAACAATGAAGCAATGTACACCCAAAAGTGGAAAGAAAGAGAGAGGGTGCCTCTAGAGCCGCTTTACGAATTTGCGAATCTCCTGCTCAAGAGGCCCGGCACTTCTCAGCATGGGTCGAAAACACCCGCCGACGACGAACCCTCCTTCTCTCGGGGCGCAATCAGTCAATGACCGTTTCATTGGATAATCGCGCCTCGCGAAGCTTTAATATGCTTTGATTCGCGAGTATCAAACGAAATTCGCAAATTACTTGGAGGCTTGAGACCGCGGCGGTGGCGTGCTGTTTTTCTCTCTTTTTGTGCAAAAGCATCGAGGTTGAATCTCTTTTCAGGCACTCTTTTTGAGAGTTTGAGAGGGAGGAGGGGGAGGGGTGCCGCATGCGGAATTGCATAAGTGTCCAAAAGTTTGCCGCCGCCACCAGCCGAGCAGACGCTCGTAACTCTCAGAGAGACTTGAGGGGGATGGGGAGCGTGGGGTGAAATCGGCACGGACGTTACTTTTTGAGGTGTCGTTCCAATAGTTTAGAAGTACTACTACTCGACTTCTTGGACTATTGGGCTCTTGGACTCTTAAACTCTTGGTCTCTTGGACTGTTAGACTCTTGGACTCTTGGTTTCTTGGACTCTTGGACTCTTTTACTCTTGGGCTCTTAGACTCTTAGACTCTTAAATTCTCGGACTCTTGGACTTTTGGATTTTTGGACTTCTTCGGAAATCTTGAACTCTTGGACTCTTGAACTCTTGAAATCTTGGACTCTTCCCTAGTAACATTTTTAAACTTACAGGTTTTATCATGGTTCTGAAACCCCTAAAACGGCTAAAAAAGGTTTCTATGGCCTACTTAAAACCTAAAATGTTACAAGGGTTGGACTCTTGGACCTAATGAATCTTGGACTCTTGGATTTTTTAACTTTTAAACTCTTGAACTCCTCTTGACTCTTGGAATCTTGGACTCTTCAATTCTTGAACTCTTGAATTCTTGGAATGATGGACTCTTGGACTCTTTGACTCTTGGGCTATTAAATTCTGTTGGGCTCTTGAACTCTTGGACTCTTGGACTTTGAACTCTTAGACTGTTGGGCTCTTGAACTCTTGGACTCTTGGACTTTATGAATCTTGGACTCATGGACTTTTTAACTCTTGAACTCCTTTTGAAATCTCGAACTCTTGGACTCTTGAACTCTTGAATTCTTGGACTCTTGGACTTTTAACTATTGGACTGTTGGACTCTTGAACTCTTGGACTCTTCCCTAGTAACATTTTTAAACTTACCCCTCATACGGTTAAAAAAGGCTTTTATGACCTACTTAAAACCTAAAATGTTACTAGGGTTGGACTCTTGGATTTTTTAACATTTGAACTCTTGAACTCTTAAACTCCTCTTGAAATCTTGGACTTTTGGAATCTTGGACTTTTGAACTCTTGAACTCTTGAATTCTTGGAATGTTGGACTCTTGGACTCTTTGACTCTTGAGCTATTAAATTCTTGGACTCTTGGATTTTTAAATTTTTAGACTCTGGGATTCTTGGACTTCTTCGGAAATCTTGAACTCTTGAACTCTTGAGCTCCTTGTGAAATCTTGGACTCTTGGACTTTATGAATCTTGAAATCATAGACTCTTGGAGTTTGGATTATTAGATTCTTAGACTCTTGATTCTTGGACTTTTGGATTCTAGACTCTCGGTCACTTGAACTCTTGAACCCTTGAACCATTGAACCCTGGACTCTTGCACCCTTGAAATCTGGGCTGTTGGTCTCTTGGAATCTTGGAACCTTGAACTCATTGATTGTGGGATTCTTGGCACTCTGGCACGTTTAGAGTCTGAGACGCTTAGAGTCTGAGGCGATCGGAATCTCACACGCTTAGACACTGGTTGGTTTGAGCTCTAGTAAGCTTGACAAACTCGTTGGCCAATACTTTGGCCAGAACTCTTTGGCCAAGACTCTGGGAGAGTTGCTTTGGAGAATTTGAACAGTGTGCGTCGCGGTCAACACGCCGGATTTTCGTTGCCGTTTCCGTCTTTGTTTCCCCCCCGATTGTGTGTTTATTTCGACCCGGGTGATTTCGCGATGTTGACAGTTGCTTTGGAGAATTTGAACGGTGTGCGTCGCGGTCAACACGCCGGATTTTCGTTGCCGTTTCCGTCTTTGTTTCCCCCCCGATTGTGTGTTTATTTCGACCCGGGTGATTTCGCGATGTTGACAGTTGCTTTGGAGAATTTGAACGGTGTGCGTCGCGGTCAACACGCCGGATTTTCGTTGCCGTTTCCGTCTTTGTTTCCCCCCCGATTGTGTGTTTATTTCGACCCGGGTGATTTCGCGATGTTGACAGTTGCTTTGGAGAATTTGAACGGTGTGCGTCGCGGTCAACACGCCGGATTTTCGTTGCCGTTTCCGTCTTTGTTTCCCCCCCGATTGTGTGTTTATTTCGACCCGGGTGATTTCGCGATGTTGACAGTTGCTTTGGAGAATTTGAACGGTGTGCGTCGCGGTCAACACGCCGGATTTTCGTTGCCGTTTCCGTCTTTGTTTCCCCCCGATTGTGTGTTTATTTCGACCCGGGTGATTTCGCGATGTTGACAGTTGCTTTGGAGAATTTGAACGGTGTGCGTCGCGGTCAACACGCCGGATTTTCGTTGCCGTTTCCGTCTTTGTTTCCCCCCCGATTGTGTGTTTATTTCGACCCGGGTGATTTCGCGATGTTGACAGTTGCTTTGGAGAATTTGAACGGTGTGCGTCGCGGTCAACACGCCGGATTTTCGTTGCCGTTTCCGTCTTTGTTTCCCCCCCGATTGTGTGTTTATTTCGACCCGGGTGATTTCGCGATGTTGACAGTTGCTTTGGAGAATTTGAACGGTGTGCGTCGCGGTCAACACGCCGGATTTTCGTTGCCGTTTCCGTCTTTGTTTCCCCCCCCGATTGTGTGTGTATTTCGACCCGGGTGATTTCGCGATGTTGACAGTTGCTTTGGAGAATTTGAACGGTGTGCGTCGCGGTCAACACGCCGGATTTTCGTTGCCGTTTCCGTCTTTGTTTCCCCCCCGATTGTGTGTTTATTTCGACCCGGGTGATTTCGCGATGTTGACAGTTGCTTTGGAGAATTTGAACGGTGTGCGTCGCGGTCAACACGCCGGATTTTCGTTGCCGTTTCCGTCTTTGTTTCCCCCCCGATTGTGTGTGTATTTCGACCCGGGTGATTTCGCGATGTTGACAGTTGCTTTGGAGAATTTGAACGGTGTGCGTCGCGGTCAACACGCCGGATTTTCGTTGCCGTTTCCGTCTTTGTTTCCCCCCCGATTGTGTGTTTATTTCGACCCGGGTGATTTCGCGATGTTGACAGTTGCTTTGGAGAATTTGAACGGTGTGCGTCGCGGTCAACACGCCGGATTTTCGTTGCCGTTTCCGTCTTTGTTTCCCCCCCGATTGTGTGTTTATTTCGACCCGGGTGATTTCGCGATGTTGACAGTTGCTTTGGAGAATTTGAACGGTGTGCGTCGCGGTCAACACGCCGGATTTTCGTTGCCGTTTCCGTCTTTGTTTCCCCCCCGATTGTGTGTTTATTTCGACCCGGGTGATTTCGCGATGTTGACAGTTGCTTTGGAGAATTTGAACGGTGTGCGTCGCGGTCAACACGCCGGATTTTCGTTGCCGTTTCCGTCTTTGTTTCCCCCCCGATTGTGTGTTTATTTCGACCCGGGTGATTTCGCGATGTTGACAGTTGCTTTGGAGAATTTGAACGGTGTGCGTCGCGGTCAACACGCCGGATTTTCGTTGCCGTTTCCGTCTTTGTTTCCCCCCCGATTGTGTGTGTATTTCGACCCGGGTGATTTCGCGATGTTGACAGTTGCTTTGGAGAATTTGAACGGTGTGCGTCGCGGTCAACACGCCGGATTTTCGTTGCCGTTTCCGTCTTTGTTTCCCCCCCGATTGTGTGTTTATTTCGACCCGGGTGATTTCGCGATGTTGACAGTTGCTTTGGAGAATTTGAACGGTGTGCGTCGCGGTCAACACGCCGGATTTTCGTTGCCGTTTCCGTCTTTGTTTCCCCCCCGATTGTGTGTTTATTTCGACCCGGGTGATTTCGCGATGTTGACAGTTGCTTTGGAGAATTTGAACGGTGTGCGTCGCGGTCAACACGCCGGATTTTCGTTGCCGTTTCCGTCTTTGTTTCCCCCCCCGATTGTGTGTGTATTTCGACCCGGGTGATTTCGCGATGTTGACAGTTGCTTTGGAGAATTTGAACGGTGTGCGTCGCGGTCAACACGCCGGATTTTCGTTGCCGTTTCCGTCTTTGTTTCCCCCCCGATTGTGTGTTTATTTCGACCCGGGTGATTTCGCGATGTTGACAGTTGCTTTGGAGAATTTGAACGGTGTGCGTCGCGGTCAACACGCCGGATTTTCGTTGCCGTTTCCGTCTTTGTTTCCCCCCCGATTGTGTGTGTATTTCGACCCGGGTGATTTCGCGATGTTGACAGTTGCTTTGGAGAATTTGAACGGTGTGCGTCGCGGTCAACACGCCGGATTTTCGTTGCCGTTTCCGTCTTTGTTTCCCCCCCGATTGTGTGTTTATTTCGACCCGGGTGATTTCGCGATGTTGACAGTTGCTTTGGAGAATTTGAACGGTGTGCGTCGCGGTCAACACGCCGGATTTTCGTTGCCGTTTCCGTCTTTGTTTCCCCCCCGATTGTGTGTTTATTTCGACCCGGGTGATTTCGCGATGTTGACAGTTGCTTTGGAGAATTTGAACGGTGTGCGTCGCGGTCAACACGCCGGATTTTCGTTGCCGTTTCCGTCTTTGTTTCCCCCCCGATTGTGTGTTTATTTCGACCCGGGTGATTTCGCGATGTTGACAGTTGCTTTGGAGAATTTGAACGGTGTGCGTCGCGGTCAACACGCCGGATTTTCGTTGCCGTTTCCGTCTTTGTTTCCCCCCCGATTGTGTGTTTATTTCGACCCGGGTGATTTCGCGATGTTGACAGTTGCTTTGGAGAATTTGAACGGTGTGCGTCGCGGTCAACACGCCGGATTTTCGTTGCCGTTTCCGTCTTTGTTTCCCCCCCGATTGTGTGTGTATTTCGACCCGGGTGATTTCGCGATGTTGACAGTTGCTTTGGAGAATTTGAACGGTGTGCGTCGCGGTCAACACGCCGGATTTTCGTTGCCGTTTCCGTCTTTGTTTCCCCCCCGATTGTGTGTTTATTTCGACCCGGGTGATTTCGCGATGTTGACAGTTGCTTTGGAGAATTTGAACGGTGTGCGTCGCGGTCAACACGCCGGATTTTCGTTGCCGTTTCCGTCTTTGTTTCCCCCCCGATTGTGTGTTTATTTCGACCCGGGTGATTTCGCGATGTTGACAGTTGCTTTGGAGAATTTGAACGGTGTGCGTCGCGGTCAACACGCCGGATTTTCGTTGCCGTTTCCGTCTTTGTTTCCCCCCCGATTGTGTGTTTATTTCGACCCGGGTGATTTCGCGATGTTGACAGTTGCTTTGGAGAATTTGAACGGTGTGCGTCGCGGTCAACACGCCGGATTTTCGTTGCCGTTTCCGTCTTTGTTTCCCCCCCGATTGTGTGTTTATTTCGACCCGGGTGATTTCGCGATGTTGACAGTTGCTTTGGAGAATTTGAACGGTGTGCGTCGCGGTCAACACGCCGGATTTTCGTTGCCGTTTCCGTCTTTGTTTCCCCCCCGATTGTGTGTTTATTTCGACCCGGGTGATTTCGCGATGTTGACAGTTGCTTTGGAGAATTTGAACGGTGTGCGTCGCGGTCAACACGCCGGATTTTCGTTGCCGTTTCCGTCTTTGTTTCCCCCCCCCCCGATTGTGTGTGTATTTCGACCCGGGTGATTTCGCGATGTTGACAGTTGCTTTGGAGAATTTGAACGGTGTGCGTCGCGGTCAACACGCCGGATTTTCGTTGCCGTTTCCGTCTTTGTTTCCCCCCCGATTGTGTGTTTATTTCGACCCGGGTGATTTCGCGATGTTGACAGTTGCTTTGGAGAATTTGAACGGTGCGCGTCGCGGTTATCACGCAGGATTTTCGTTGCCGTTTTCGATTGTGTGGGTTTTTCGGTCCGGGCGGTTTCGCGTTTTCGCATTTTATTTGGTTTTATCTTTCCACAGCCGGCTGTCTAAGATTGAATCATTCATGCTAAACTCAACACCAAATAACCGGGAAAAATCTCATCCGCATCCTCCGACTGTTTGCCTTGAGAATGCATAATACATCACACTATTAAACCAAATTTATTGATTATTGGGTCGCATCATCATCCTCTATGTTGAATCCTGGCCATTACCCTTACCCACTAACAAAATCCCAAGTAGAAGTAGTTTTCCGGCACACGTGGGGGTGTGGATATCGTATAGAACCCACCCTTTGTAGCAGCCTGTGCTAACTAACATTCCCGTCCCAATCCCCCGAGATCTACAAACTGACATGGCGGGCGCCGTTGGTGACCAATGACTGTTACCTATTTGCTTCAGATCTAGTTTTAATGATCTTGATGTTTTATCTTTTCAACGCATTCATACATGCTGTTGATAAGGGAAACACCATTAGATCGTTCAAGCGTATGGTCGGTTGTATTGATAGGATATTACGGTCCTGTTCAGCAACGGAGAAGGACAACCATGGGTGGTCTCTCATGCTCATGCTCATGCTCAACTCTTTGGCCAAGACTCTGGGACTCACAAACGGTTGAACGCATTGGCTTTTTGACTCTTGAACTCTGAGCCCCTTGGACTTCTAATATCTAGAACGCTTCAATGAGACGCTTGAAATCTTGGACATTTGAACTCTTAAACTCCTTCACGTTTTAACTCTGGGATACTTATTCTCTAAAACTCTTTGATGGATTGACTGGGATTGCTTGGGCTCTTGAATGATTTGGTCCTCGTACACTAAAATTCTGGGACGCTCGAAATCCTAGACGCTTATATTCTAGGACCAAAATTCTGAGACACTCAAATTATTGAGACGCATAGTTTCTACCACTCTGGGACGCTTATACTTTGAGACGCCAAGACTCTGGGACGCATGAGCACTAAGACTATTCCCTGGGACACTCAAATTCTGGGACGCTAGAAACTCGAGACGTTTACATTATAGAACTAAGATTCTGAGACACTTAATTATTGAGACGCATAGTTTCTACAACTCTGGGACGCTTATACTTTGGGACGCTACGGAACTGGGACGGTTTAGCTCTTAATTATTCTCTAGGACACTCATATTCTGAGACGATTGAAACTCGAGACGTTTACATTTAAGAACTAAGATTCTGAGACGCTTAATTATTAAGAAGCATAGTTTCTACAACTCTGGGACGCTTATACCTTGAGACGCTAAGGCACTGGGACCACAGAGTAACACAGAGCGAGCAGTTCGAAGAAATGTCATTTTATTTTTTGGCTCCATAAGGTTTGCTGGTAGCAGGCGTGCGATGTACCTGCGATGTACCACAAAGTGGAACCAAAAATCAAATGGCTGTAGTGTCTCTGTCTTACTCTGTGCTGGGACGGTTAAGCTCTTATTATTATTTCTGGAACACTCAAATTCTGAGACCCTTGAAACTCGAGACGTTTACATAGTAGAACTAAGATTCTGAGACGTTAATTATTGAGACGCATAGTTTCTTCAACTCCGGGACGCTTATACATTGAGAAGCTAAGGCACTGGGACGCTTAAGCACTTATTATTATTCTCTAGGACACTCAAATTTTGAGACGCTTGAAATTCGAGACGTTTACATTAAAGAATTAAGATCCTTAGACGCTTAATTATTGAGACGCATAGTTTCTTGAAACTCGAGTCGTTTACATTATAGAAGATTTTGAGACGCATTGTTTCTACAACTTTGGGACGCTTATACTTTGAGACGCTAAGGCACTGGGACGGTTGAGCTCTTATTATTATTCTCTAGGATACTCAAATTCTGAGACGCTTGAAACTCGAGACGTTTACGTTATAGAAATGAAATTCTGAGACGCTCAAATTATTGTGCTTTCAGATGCATAGAGTCTACTTCTCTGAGATGCATATCATTGCAGATGCTCAAACTCTGGGTCAAGCCTATTTTACTCTGGGACACTTTAAATCTGGGACGCCTAGACTCCAAGACGCTTGTATTTTAGGACCAAGATTCTGAGAGGCTTAAATTATTAAGTTTAAAGATGCTTAGAACCTACGATTCTGGGACGCTTTTATTTTTGAATTAAAATTCTGGGACGCTTGTACTGTTGAACTACTATATTCTGGGACACTTGAAATCTGGGTCGTTTAGACTCCAGGACGCCTATATTCTTGCATGAAGGTTCTGCCTATTGAGCTTTGAATATATGAATATTCTGAGACGCTTAAAATTTTGGGACGCTTATACACTTGGACTATTGAATTCTGGGACACTCTTAATCTGGGACGTTTAGACTCTGAGACGCTTATATTCTAGCACTGAGGTTGTTAGAACAATGGGTCTTTGAAATGCATATACTCTAAGACTCTGATTTTGAGACGCTTAATTTATTGCGTTTTGAATGCATAGACTCTACGACTCTGGGACGCTTATTTCTTGAAATGCAAAAACTCTGGGACGCTTGTACCCTTGAACTATTATATTCAGGGACTCTTATAGTCGGGGCACTTATTGTCTTGGACTTCATACTATTTTCTAGCACTAAGATTCTGAGTTGCCAAACTATTGAGCTTTGAGATGCATAGTGTTTACGACTCTGGGACCCTTACGCTTTGAGACGCTAATACTATGTGGCGTTTGAACACTTTGACTATTGTACACTTAAAATCTAGGCCGCTGATTTCTAGCACTGAGATTCTGCGTCACTGAATGATTAGACTCTTGAATTGTTGAATTCTGGGATATTGAGACGCTTAAACCTTAAGACTCTAGGATAATTAGACTCAGAGATGGACTCCAAGACGCTTGGACTTCTGAGATCAGGCTCTGAGACGCTAAGACTTTGAGAAGCTAGTACTCTGGGACGCTATTACCCTCAGACTCTGAGACGCGTCTCAAACTCTCCTAAAATCTATCCATTTAACCCCAGAGATCCCCCCACACTCCTCTCATGGCCGTGTTGCCCAACACAACCCGGTGTTGTCTGTCTGTATTTGCTTCGTATTTTTTGTTGTTTCTCCTCTACCCCAAACTGTATATTGTGCACACCGAAATTGGGCAAAGCCAAGCATCCCGGCGGCATTCGGCGATGAAATTTTTTGGAGAGCTCCGGCCACAGTTTTGAAGTAAGAAGCACTAAAACGGCGGATAACGAGTTAAATTGGATAAGTGCAGTCTGGTGGTCGGCCCGGGTTCTCGAGGAGAAAGGGCGGTGGACGTAACGTCGTTTTACGTGATTTTCGACTGCAGGCCAGCCAACTGCAGCTGGGGACAAACGACGACGACGACGTTAAATCAATTTGGGAATGCACCAGCGCGTTCTTTTTTTTTCGGGGCAGACCGAGGGGCTTGATTAAATGAACGAATGCCAAATTGGACCGGCGAAATTGGCCACGGCCCCGGAATGGGCCATTTCAAATTTCGCTCTCGAATGAATAATCAATTTAGGCTGGACGAACAATTCTAGGCGGCCAAAGTGGCCGACTAATTTGAAGGTGTTTCGTCTGCCCATAACTTGGACGAGTTTATGCGTGTCAGCAACCATCTGGGATGGGTCTCGAAGATTTGCGCGGGGTCCCTCAAGGTGTCATTTTGTGGGCTGAAGTTGACAAAAATGGCACTCCAAAACGGAACGGACTTTTGAAATTTGTTGGCGTGGGTTGAAAAAACATATCGGAAAGTTGTCTTGGGAGAATAAAGAGGCCTGAAATACAAATTATTTCGAAGCATTATGGCATCGATTTGGGCTAGTGCCCGTCACTTCTTTGGTTTAGATTAATTTAAAATTTTCATTTTATGATAATTTATACAATTTTTATATCAGAGCAATCCTAGAAGCTTAGAACGATTGTACTGTTGTTTTGTTAATATTTGGTCGTAAAGATGCAAAAAAGCCATTTTGCATCATAAGTTTGTTCTTACTTTGAAAAATGCGAAAGTATCGTGAAAAAGTTTAAAACTCAAATAATTAAATGTAATCTGCAAAATGGCTTAAAAAAACAGAAAATAACCAATTTTATTTTTAAGATAAAATTATTCATTTTTGTCACGAAAAAAAGGTAAACTAAAAAGATAACCAAATTTTTATGTTTGAATAATCATGATGTTAAGAAACATAAAAATAATTCTGTATACCTTTTTTACACCAATTGCTAACTGTACTTCAATATGTTTTTTTTTTGCTTTTTTTTTCAAAATTTCTAAATTTTCAGCCCAAAACTGGATTTTTTGACATTTTAGAAGAATATTTTAGTTTTCATGTAGTAATTCAGATTTTGTCAATGTGGTCAAAGACAAACTTGTAAAAAGTCTTCTGGAAAATACGCTGATTGAAATTCTGATTTATTTCTCCAAGTAACTTTACCATGTTTAGATTTTTGAGTTTAATAGTTAAAATTGACGGCGAGCCAGTTTTGTTTTTTTCTCAAAATTTTTGTGGATATAGCCTAAGATGTTGAAAATTGTTCCTCGAAAAAAGAAGACAGAAAAAAAAGTTTTAATTTTGGAGGGTTGAAAAAATGTTAGCACCCCCTTCAAAATCTGTTCGAAAAATCTGGGGCCAAAAAAAAAAATTTTTTCGAAAATCTTCAAAATTTAAATGGAAATAGAAGTCTAATGAACTGAAAACAATTTGAAATGCATTTTCCTGCGTTTAAAATCATATTTAGCATGTCTGGGACCAATAAACATTATTTCCAATTTTTGTGGAATTCCAATGTACAGCACCGCAAAAAGTTTTTTTTTTCGGCGAAAAAAATTCTCTTCAATACTTGGATATTTTGAAAACTACTGGGCAGGTGTGACTTGCATTTTAAAACACTTTTTTTTATTCAAATGTTGAGACCATGGCTTGTTATTTCCATTTTTTATTTATTAATTTATTTTATAAAGGCCGTGGAAAAGCAAAATGAGCAATTCTATGAGATTTCAGTCATTCGATTTTTTTTTGTATTTTTTAATCCGGCTGAAACTTTTTTGGTGCCTTTGGTATGCCCAAAGAAGCCATTTTGCATAATTAGTTTTTCCATATAATTTTTCATACAAATTTGGCAGCTGCCCATACAAAAATAATATATCAAAATTTAAAAATCTGTATCTTTTAAAGGATTTTTTTGATCGATTTGGTGTCTTCGGCAAAGTTGTAGGTATGGATAAGGACTACATGATCCATGGTATAATTTTTTTGTTTTTTTTTTAATTTCGCAATGTGGTAACGTTGAAAATTTTCATACCATAAATAGAATTCTTTTAAAAAATTCTTTTAGTCTGGGACGTTTATAATCTTTGGTCAAAGATTTTAAAATTTAATAAAAAGTTTAAAAGTGCTTTTAGATTATTTTTTATATAAAAATAAACGTAACATAATTAATATAACCTTTTTTTGATGGACTGTATGTACAACTTCAATGAAAATTTAAATTTTTACTGATTTTTTGTGGTAGATAATATTGGAGGGCTGGGGACAAAAACTTGAAATAAAAATAGTATTGAGGGAAAAATCTACATAATTAAATCTTTTTGATAGGGAAGTGAATCATTTTGTAATAGAATTTCCACATTTTTCAATACTTTTTGTGGAGAAAAACATTGTTAAAATAAGTTCAATGTGTTTTTCAAAATATTGAGAACAGAAAAAAACTATCTGTGGATTTCCGAATATAATGTCAAATATTTATTCCTAAACCCATATGGCAATGCGATAATTAGCCAATATTTGGCGCCAGAAATAAAATTATCTTGCAAATGTTCGAACTTAAAGAAGTTTGAAAATTTATTAATTCAACTTTTTTTTTGTTTCTTTCCAGGTATACACATAAACCACAAATCACCGAATTCTACATTGTACAAACTTTGTAAGTACCTTCGGTTCCAATTCCGAGCAGCAGGTGCTTCCGCGTCCCATCCCTGCCAACAGCGCTGTGTTGCAATCGATTGATGAAAGTATAATTCAATTGGCGCGAACCGAAGTTTCCACTTGGGAAACGCTTAAATTGTCGCCTCAAATTAAGCCCCTTCTTTCCCTTGGTTACGGTGGGTGGCAATGGCGAGTTTTATTTTTAGCACATCGTCGTCGTCGTCGTTGACCAACTGGACTTGTGAGGGTGGAAAGGAAGTAGGAAGGATTCCATTACATTAAATTCAGAAATAAATAGTTTTTTTTTGCTTTTTTAACGATAATCAAAAAAATATATCAAATCTAATTCTAAAATTGATTCTGAGTCCACAATACTCCAATCTACCCTAATAGTCAAGGCACAGAATCGAAAAAGGGCTCATTTTCTTGTGTCTAACGGCAAATCATGTAACAGGCCAGGTTTTGATGGATCTAGACTAAACCGACCCCGCTGAGTCCGAAAATCGCGGTCACGAAGCCGGATTCCTTAAGGGAAGCGAGATATTCAAGATGGCGACCAATATGGCGGCTATATAGAGAAGTCAACAATATCACAGTATGAAGGTTGTCGACGCGTCGATTTTAACTAATTTCGGGTCGCTGAACCCGAATATGACCATGAAAATCGGTCACGGCGACCCAGGAGCGTGTAATCCAACATGGCGTCCAATATGGCGAATAGTGAATCTTCAAGTATTTTTTAACAAGATGTAACAGGCTTGTGACCGATCAAATTTACCTAATTTGGGGTCGCTGAACCCGAATATGACCATGAAAATCGGTCACGGCGACCCAGGAGCGTGTAATCCAAGATGGCGTCCAATATGTTGAAGAGAAAATCTTCAAGTATTTTTTAACAAGATGTAACAGGCTTGTGACCGATCAAATTACACTAATTTGGGGTCGCTGAACCCGAATATGACCATGAAAATCGGTCACGGCGACCCAGTAGCGTGTAATCCAAGATGGCGTCCAATATGGCGAATAGTGAATCTTCAAGTATTTTTAAACAAGATGTAACAGGCTTGTGACCGATCAAATTTACCTAATTTGGGGTCGCTGAACCCGAATATGACCATGAAAATCGGTCACGGCGACCCAGGAACGTGTAATCCAAGATGGCGTCCAATATGGCGAATAATGAATCTTCAAGTATTTTTAAACAACATGTAACAGGCTTGTGACCGATCAAATTTAACTAATTTGGGGTCGCTGAACCCGAATATGACCATGAAAATCGGTCACGGCGACCAAGGAGCGTGTAACCCAATATGGCGTCCAATATGGCGAATAGTGAATCTTCAAGTATTTTTAAACAAGATGTAACAGGCTTGTGACCGATCAAATTTAACTAATTTGGGGTCGCTGAACCCGAATATGACCATGAAAATCGGTCACGGCAACCCAGTAGCGTGTAATCCAAGATGGCGTCCAATATGGTGAAGAGAGAATCTTCAAGTATTTTTAAACAAGATGTAACAGGCGTGTGACCGATCAAATTTAACTAATTTGGGGTCGCTGAACCCGAATATGACCATGAAAATCGGTCACGGCGACCCAGTAGCGTGTAATCCAACATGGCGTCCAATATGGCGAATAGTGAATCTTCAAGTATTTTTAAACAACATGTAACAGGCTTGTGACCGATCAAATTTAACTAATTTGGGGTCGCTGAACCCGAATATGACCATGAAAATCGGTCACGGCAACCCAGTAGCGTGTAATCCAAGATGGCGTCCAATATGGTGAAGAGAGAATCTTCAAGTATTTTTAAACAAGATGTAACAGGCGTGTGACCGATCAAATTTAACTAATTTGGGGTCGCTGAACCCGAATATGATCATGAAAATCGGTCACGGCAACCCAGTAGCGTGTAATCCAACATGGCGTCCAATATGGCGAATAATGAATCTTCAAGTATTTTTAAACAACATGTAACAGGCTTGTGACCGATCAAATTTAACTAATTTGGGGTCGCTGTACCCGAATATGACCATGAAAATCGGTCACGGCGACCAAGGAACGTGTAATCCAAGATGGCGTCCAATATGGCGAATAATGAATCTTCAAGTATTTTTAAACAAGATGTAACAGGCGTGTGACCGATCAAATTTAACTAATTTGGGGTCGCTGAACTCGAATATGACCATGAAAATCGGTCACGGCGACCCAGGAACGTGTAATCCAACATGGCGTCCAATATGGTGAAGAGAGAATCTTCAAGTATTTTTAAACAAGATGTAACAGGCGTGTGACCGATCAAATTTAACTAATTTGGGGTCGCTGAACCCGAATATGACCATGAAAATCGGTCACGGCGACCCAGGAACGTGAAATCCAACATGGCGTCCAATATGGTGAAGAGAGAATCTTCAAGTATTTTTAAACAAGATGTAACAGGCTTGTGACCGATCAAATTTAACTAATTTGGGGTCGCTGAACTCGAATATGACCATGAAAATCGGTCACGGCGACCCAGGAACGTGTAATCCAACATGGCGTCCAATATGGTGAAGAGAGAATCTTCAAGTATTTTTAAACAAGATGTAACAGGCGTGTGACCGATCAAATTTAACTAATTTGGGGTCGCTGAACCCGAATATGACCATGAAAATCGGTCACGGCGACCCAGTAGCGTGTAATCCAACATGGCGTCCAATATGGCGAATAATGAATCTTCAAGTATTTTTAAACAACATGTAACAGGCTTGTGACCGATCCAATTTAACTAATTTGGGGTCGCTGAACTCGAATATGACCATGAAAATCGGTCACGGCGACCCAGGAACGTGAAATCCAACATGGCGTCCAATATGGCGAATAATGAATCTTCAAGTATTTTTAAACAAGATGTAACAGGCTTGTGACCTATCAAATTTAACTAATTTGGGGTCGCTGAACCCGAATATGACCATGAAAATCGGTCACGGCGACCCAGTAGCGTGTAATCCAACATGGCGTCCAATATGGCGAATAATGAATCTTCAAGTATTTTTTAACAACATGTAACAGGCTTGTGACCGATCAAATTTAACTAATTTGGGGTCGCTGAACTCGAATATGACCATGAAAATCGGTCACGGCGACCCAGGAACGTGAAATCCAACATGGCGTCCAATATGGCGAATAATGAATCTTCAAGTATTTTTTAACAACATGTAACAGGCGTGTGACCGATCAAATTTAACTAATTTGGGGTCGCTGAACCCGAATATGACCATGAAAATCGGTCACGGCGACCCAGTAGCGTGTAATCCAAGATGGCGTCCAATATGGCGAAGAGAAAATCTTCAAGTATTTTTTAACAAGATGTAACAGGCTTGTGACCGATCAAATTTAACTAATTTGGGGTCGCTGAACCCGAATATGACCATGAAAATCGGTCACGGCGACCCAGGAGCGTGTAATCCAAGATGGCGTCCAATATGGCGAATAGTGAATCTTCAAGTAATTTTAAACAACATGCAACAGGCTTGTGACCGATCAAATTTAACTATTTTGGGGTCGCTGAACCCGAATATGACCATGAAAATCGGTCACGGCGACCCAGTAGCGTGTAATCCAAGATGGCGTCCAATATGGCGAAGAGAGAATCTTCAAGTATTCGACGCAATCTTGAATTACACGGTCCTGGGTCGCCGTGACAAGCCTGTTACATGTTGTTTAAAAATACTTGAAGATTCTCTCTTCGCCATATTGGACGCCATCTCGGATTACACGCTACTGGGTCGCCGTGACCGATTTTCATGGTCATATTCGGGTTCAGCGACCCCAAATTAGTCAAATTTGATCGATCACAAGCCTGTTACATGTTGTTAAAAATACTTGAAGATTCTCTCTTCGCCATATTGGACGCCATCTTGGGTTACACGCTCCTGGGTCGCCGTGACCGATTTTCATTGTCATATTCGGGTTCAGCGACCCCAAATTAGTTAAATTTGATCGGTCACAAGCCTGTTACATCTTGTTTAAAAATACTTGAAGATTCACTATTCGCCATATTGGACGCCATCTTGGATTACACGCTACTGGGTCGCCGTGTTACATCTTGTTTAAAAATACTTGAAGATTTTCTCTTCGCCATATTGGACGCCATGTTGGATTACACGCTCCTGGGTCGCCGTGACCGATTTTCATGGTCATATTCGGGTTCAGCGACCCCAAATTAGTGTAATTTGATCGGTCACAAGCCTGTTACATCTTGTTAAAAAATACTTGAAGATTTTCTCTTCAACATATTGGACGCCATCTTGGATTACACGCTACTGGGTCGCCGTGACCGATTTTCATGGTCATATTCGGGTTCAGCGACCCCAAATTAGTTAAATTTGATCGGTCACAAGCCTGTTACATCTTGTTAAAAAATACTTGAAGATTCACTATTCGCCATATTGGACGCCATCTTGGATTACACGCTACTGGGTCGCCGTGACCGATTTTCATGGTCATATTCGGGTTCAGCGACCCCAAATTAGTTAAATTTGATCGGTCACAAGCCTGTTACATCTTGTTTAAAAATACTTGAAGATTTTCTCTTCGTCATATTGGACGCCATCTTGGATTACACGCTCCTGGGTCGCCGTGACCGATTTTCATGGTCATATTCGGGTTCAGCGACCCAAAATTAGTTAAATTTGATCTGTCACAAGCCTGTTACATCTTGTTAAAAAATACTTGAAGATTTTCTCTTCAACATATTGGACGCCATCTTGGATTACACGCTCCTGGGATTCCGTGACCGATTTTCATTGTCATATTCGGGTTCAGCGACCCCAAATTAGTTAAATTTGATCGGTCACAAGCCTGTTACATCTTGTTAAAAAATACTTGAAGATTTTCTCTTCAACAAATTGGACGCCATCTTGGATTACACGCTCCTGGGATTCCGTGACCGATTTTCATGATCATATTCGGGTTCAGCGACCCCAAATTAGTTAAATTTGATCGGTCACAAGCCTGTTACATCTTGTTTAAAAATACTTGAAGATTCATTATTCGCCATATTGGACGCCATCTTGGATTACACGTTCCTGGGTCGCCGTGACCGATTTTCATGGTCATATTCGGGTTCAGCGACCCCAAATTAGGTAAATTTGATCGGTCACAAGCCTGTTACATCTTGTTAAAAAATACTTGAAGATTTTCTCTTCGCCATATTGGACGCCATCTTGGATTACACGCTCCTGGGATTCCGTGACCGATTTTCATGGTCATATTCCGGTCCAGCGACCCCAAATTAGTTAAATTTGATCGGTCACAAGCCTGTTACATGTTGTTTAAAAATACTTGAAGATTTTCTCTTCGTCATATTGGACGCCATCTTGGATTACACGCTCCTGGGTCGCCGTGACCGATTTTCATGGTCATATTCGGGTTCAGCGACCCAAAATTAGTTAAATTTGATCGGTCACAAGCCTGTTACATCTTGTTAAAAAATACTTGAAGATTTTCTCTTCGCCATATTGGACGCCATCTTGGATTACACGCTCCTGGGATTCCGTGACCGATTTTCATGGTCATATTCGGGTTCAGCGACCCCAAATTAGGTAAATTTGATCGGTCACAAGCCTGTTACATCTTGTTAAAAAATACTTGAAGATTTTCTCTTCGCCATATTGGACGCCATCTTGGATTACACGCTCCTGGGATTCCGTGACCGATTTTCATGGTCATATTCCGGTCCAGCGACCCCAAATTAGTTAAATTTGATCGGTCACAAGCCTGTTACATCTTGTTAAAAAATACTTGAAGATTTTCTCTTCGCCATATTGGACGCCATCTTGGATTACACGCTCCTGGGATTCCGTGACCGATTTTCATGGTCATATTCCGGTCCAGCGACCCCAAATTAGTTAAATTTGATCGGTCACAAGCCTGTTACATGTTGTTTAAAAATACTTGAAGATTTTCTCTTCGTCATATTGGACGCCATCTTGGATTACACGCTCCTGGGTCGCCGTGACCGATTTTCATGGTCATATTCGGGTTCAGCGACCCCAAATTAGTTAAATTTGATCGGTCACAAGCCTGTTACATGTTGTTTAAAAATACTTGAAGATTTTCTCTTCGTCATATTGGACGCCATCTTGGATTACACGCTCCTGGGATTCCGTGACCGATTTTCATGGTCATATTCCGGTCCAGCGACCCCAAATTAGTTAAATTTGATCGGTCACAAGCCTGTTACATGTTGTTTAAAAATACTTGAAGATTTTCTCTTCGTCATATTGGACGCCATCTTGGATTACACGCTCCTGGGTCGCCGTGACCGATTTTCATGGTCATATTCGGGTTCAGCGACCCAAAATTAGTTAAATTTGATCGGTCACAAGCCTGTTACATCTTGTTAAAAAATACTTGAAGATTTTCTCTTCAACATATTGGACGCCATCTTGGATTACACGCTCCTGGGATTCCGTGACCGATTTTCATTGTCATATTCGGGTTCAGCGACCCCAAATTAGTTAAATTTGATCGGTCACAAGCCTGTTACATCTTGTTTAAAAATACTTGAAGATTCACTATTCGCCATATTGGACGCCATATTGGGTTACACGCTCCTTGGTCGCCGTGACCGATTTTCATGGTCATATTCGGGTTCAGCGACCCCAAATTAGTGTAATTTGATCGGTCACAAGCCTGTTACATCTTGTTAAAAAATACTTGAAGATTTTCTCTTCAACATATTGGACGCCATCTTGGATTACACGCTCCTGGGTCGCCGTGACCGATTTTCATGGTCATATTCGGGTTCAGCGACCCCAAATTAGGTAAATTTGATCGGTCACAAGCCTGTTACATCTTGTTAAAAAATACTTGAAGATTCACTATTCGCCATATTGGACGCCATCTTGGATTACACGCTCCTGGGATTCCGTGACCGATTTTCATGGTCATATTCGGGTTCAGCGACCCCAAATTAGTTAAATTTGATCGGTCACAAGCCTGTTACATCTTGTTAAAAAATACTTGAAGATTTTCTCTTCGCCATATTGGACGCCATCTTGGATTACACGCTCCTGGGATTCCGTGACCGATTTTCATGGTCATATTCGGGTTCAGCGACCCCAAATTAGTTAAATTTGATCGGTCACAAGCCTGTTACATCTTGTTTAAAAATACTTGAAGATTCATTATTCGCCATATTGGACGCCATCTTGGATTACACGTTCCTGGGTCGCCGTGACCGATTTTCATGGTCATATTCGGGTTCAGCGACCCCAAATTAGGTAAATTTGATCGGTCACAAGCCTGTTACATCTTGTTTAAAAATACTTGAAGATTCACTATTCGCCATATTGGACGCCATCTTGGATTACACGCTACTGGGTCGCCGTGACCGATTTTCATGGTCATATTCGGGTTCAGCGACCCCAAATTAGTTAAATTTGATCGGTCACAAGCCTGTTACATCTTGTTAAAAAATACTTGAAGATTTTCTCTTCGCCATATTGGACGCCATCTTGGATTACACGCTCCTGGGTCGCCGTGACCGATTTTCATGGTCATATTCGGGTTCAGCGACCCCAAATTAGTTAAAATCGACGCGTCGACAACCTTCATACTGTGATATTGTTGACTTCTCTATATAGCCGCCATATTGGTCGCCATCTTGAATATCTCGCTTCCCTTAAGGAATCCGGCTTCGTGACCGCGATATTCGGACTCAGCAGGGTCGATTTAGCCTAGATCCATCAAAACCTGGCCTGTTACACGATTTGCCGTTAGACATGCTATTTTTGGGTTTTTAGCCTTGACTATAAGTCCGCGCCCACTTTTCGGACCTGGCCGTTGCCACGATTCTTCCCACCTTCTCAGCAGCGCCTATCGATCCAGCAGCGCCGGGTGTCCAGTCTAGTAAAGTAGCAAACTTTTTGCTTCGCGGTCATAACGGTGCTAATCGCATCGCAAGCGGCAAAAGTGTTGGAGGCTTTTTTCGCCCATCCGTCGCGCTTTTTTTTCGCGCCCAGCCACGTGAAATCCGCCACGGAGCGGTTCTCTGGGATTTTGAAAACAAATGTTAAGACCTTTAAGATGTGATTTACACTTAAAACGAAATTCGATATTGATCGTGGTGACCGAAACTGTAAAGGCACAGAATCGACATGCCAAAGGTCTCGGGATCGATTCTCGTTCCACCGCAAATAAAAATCAAAGAATCGTCAGCTGTGTGCTATCTTGTGACATAGACCATTTTGGTCGAAAATCAGTTAATGATGACGTTTTGCTATACTTAACAAACACTACAAGATGCCCGATTTTGGGAACTTGCTACCGTTTCCCGGATATCGCAATGCACACTTGTGACATAGACCAATTTATCATCAAAGTGATCGTGCACACTTGTGACACGTCATACATGTTGTTGGAAAATGTGGAAAATTTCTCTTGTTTTTCACAAATTTATGTTGATACACATTTTCTAAAGGCAATGCAATGTTCTGTTTTTGAAAATATACTGATTAAGTCGGTTAAAATATAAATTTCAGCTTATTTTAGTTTGTATGGTAATTCTGTGCACACTTGTGACACGTAATACAATTTTACTTTCGAAACACACTTGTGACACGTGCTTTTCAGATTTTTGTTTGCATAATTTATTGTATCTTTTAACTGGTGTAACCAAATTAGTTGAAACTTGGAGCGATTGTTTAGCGATAGTATACGAACCGATTGCTTCAAAAAGTTTGACTCTATCATTCATAGTTTTGAAATTATTTAAGAACAAACTTTAAAAATCGATTTTCTCGAATAGTACTAAATGGTCGTTGTCACAAGATAGCAAACAACAGACGGAATGTCATGTTTTCTAAAGAACTTCTAAAATGTAGGCAAGAAAGAGAGAGGCAATGTGGGGTAAGGTGGCAAAATGAGTTCTTAAAATAATGTATGGTCATCGCGCGCTGCTGGCAACGGGAAGAGAGTGGTGACTGGCAACACAGCCCACTTCTGTGGCCGGCGGGCACTTGGAGCGACGACTAGAGCCCAGGTCAGGGAATGTAGGTTCGCGTGCACCACCACGTCTGGCCAGTTAGGCCCACGGCGGCGACACTTCCCTCTGGTCACGTGAACTGGAAACAGGACACAAAAAACTAAGCAAGGCTAGATTGGAGATCTCTCTTCTTTGTTGGATGTGCCTAGATGTGTGTGTGTGTATTCGTGGCACGTTATGTAACGTGACGGCATGAATCGGCCGGCCATAGGAGGAAATAAAAGTTCATGAAATGGAACTCTGGAAACCACAAGCTGGAAGTTGCTAGGCGGGTTGACCCCGAGCTACCTCAATTTTGTTTGTAGTGGAGTTTCATTTCCAAGTTGTGTATTACCGATGCATGCAAGCAGTAAAAAACCCCACTTTTTCAACATCCCAACCTTTTTGCCAGATCTTTTCCGTAAAAGTCAACAAAAAAACATTTGTTTCAAACAGACGTATCAACGGTTTTTTATAATTTTATAAATATTTGGCATTTGTTCAAAGGATGGATAACAAAGTGGCTCGACATGCAGAACAACCATTTTCTGGTCGCAATCAGGCCTCAAAAGAATCTCAAACTCGCTATAACTTTCCACAAGAAAGTATGGTTCTATTTGCTCCTGGCAAAAGAATAGGGTGCTCAAAACTGGTATGAAATGTAAAAATCAGTTTTGAGAAAGCTGTATCATTTTTCCAGGAGCAAGATAGCTCCAAATTTTCTTCGAGAAAGTAATAGCATTTTTTTTATTTTATTTTTCAATTTGCAGAAAAAAGAAAAGTAAAAAAAAATTAAACAACAACAAAAAATCAACCGTATAGTTTGCATAGGCCGGCTACGAAATTATGGGAAAGTGTTCATGCTGTTTAAAGTGTAACAAAAATTTGTATTTTTTGCAGGCATTCAGGAGTTTGTTCTGGTGAGCGAACTAAACAAAATATGAGCTTGATTGGGTAGGTTCTCCACATTTGAATTTTAAATGGGATTTAACCCGTTAAAAATCATGTTTCTTTCAAAAATATCGAATTTATGGGATTAACTCGTGATTTTTTTTTCGAAAATTTCGAAATAATTTCGACATCAAAGATTTGCAAAGGGATCTGTCCGCCAATGCTTTCTAAGCTTGGTTTTTTTTTATTCTTTTCAGCAAAATCCTTCGCGAAGAGCGTTTTAATGGTGAAATCTTCGTAAAATAGATCACATATATTCAAAATCGTCAAATTTTCAAAAACTTTGTGAAAAAATTCTGATAACTCGAGACAGATGCAATTATTTTTCTGCTGTAAACTTAATAGAGCACTGTTACATTTTGAATAATAACCTTGCTTGGTAACAAAAAGCACATATTTTTTAGATAAAAAGTTCTAGGTTATTTCTGAATCTAAAAAAAAGTTTCCTATAAAATTATATGTCCAACGATTTGGTACAGCTGAGTAACGGGAATTGGCAAAGGTTTTAAACCTATTTTTTATTTAATTTTTTTGTGAAAACATGTTTTTTTTTTAATTTTGTAGACTTTTCGATGCTTGATTTCAAATTGTCCATAAAAAATATTTTTTTTGCATTTCTAGAGCACATTCATAATATTTTCAAAAAAACATGATTTTTTTCAGAAATGTATTTCTTGTTCAATTTTTTTTATTGTCTGCCTTTTTTGACCCCTCATACAAAAAAAGATTTTTGGTAATTCAACTTTTTGTTTACTTTTTCAATGCGGGGTTAAGGGTTACAAAGGGTTCATTTTTTTTTTTTTGCATTAACATAAAAAAAGTAATCAGACATTATTTTTAAGCGTGTTTTAACTACCGTTTTACACAAACATTAACATTATTTTTGAATATTTACATACCATATTTGTATGGATAGCTACGAATGACCCATAGGGTTAAAGTTCCCATGATAAAATCAACAACAACAACAGCTGCTAAATTTGAGTGGAGATTTAGATGGATTATACAGTCGACTCTCTGGCTGTCGATCTTATCGATATCAATATTGCTCCATGTACCGATGAATTCTTCAATCCCTTCAAACTGCATACTTCGATTGTCTTTATTCCTCGATATTTTCTCTTGCTTGAAGGATCTCTTCCTCGTAGGTCCCTTGGATTATATTTGCTTTAAATATCTATTCCGGTTGTCAATAATTTCACTTTCTCATGGCTTGCATAGACATTTTTCTTTGAGAAACGATGCTTTGAAGGGTGTTTGACATTTATTTGTTTTTGTTTGCTGGACGTTGCCATGATTCTCTCCCATAGCTGGTTAGCAAGAAAAAACAAATTTCAATCGAGTCTTCATTTTGCATCGTTCTGTACACTGATGCTTCTCTTCCTCGACGGTCCCTTGGATATTGATAACCAGAGAGTCGACTGTAGTTCATACATATTTTGGATGGATCCATATAATTTTAACATATCGACGTCGTCGTGCTATCTTGTCGCACCCGCCATTTTGACGTTCCGAGAAAAACGCGTTTTAATGTTTGACCTTGAATAAACAAAAACGAAAGCACGCAATGTAAACAATAACAAACACGTCCATTCTGTGCATTGTGCCAAAGTTTGGTTGAAGTTGGTTGCTGGAGTCCCGAGTTATAATTAAAAATGTTTACGGTAGTCCCTTTGCCCTTTGTCGCACTTACATCAATTTTCAGGGAGTGACAAAATAGCACGACAGTATTGAAACTTTTTTTATAAGTAGAGTGACAAAAATTTTCTGAGCTTTTTTGGTTTTCATTGAATATCTCAGGATTGAAATCGAATTTTGGGGATCTGTGAAGGTCAAAAGATGAGGCATTGTGAGCTGCACAAAATGGCGTTCTTAACTCAAATTGGCCACAAATGCACGTACGACAACTTAGCACGACGGCGACGATATTCGTGTTCCTGAGACAATTTTCATACAAATGTTTATTTTCATCCATTTAAACCCTCAAAAAATTAAAGTAAAAAAATAAATAAATAAGGAGCTGCCTTTTTCTGGTGACATCTAGTATCCTTGGAAACGAACTTGATTTTCAATAAATGTGGATCGAAGATTTTTTTTAACTTTCATTTTTTAAAGGGTTAAAATGGATGAAAATAAACATTTTTATGCATGTTTCTATTGTGAAATTGTCTCGGGAACACGAATATGATAAAATTATCACCGGAAAATTTGATCTAAGGGGTCCTCGGAGCAAAAATTTACAACCAAATAAATCACTTATGGAAAAAGTATCTATTTAATATGTTAAACTGCCTTATCCAAAGCGTTTTCAGTCTCAGATGGTAGTCTCACATGTCCCCTACAAGCTGCAGGTCGAATTGAGTTGATATCTGGATGGAACACTTTTTTATTTGAGATTGAAAATTGTGCTATTTTTTCACTAAAATGCCAATAACTCCCTTTAGATTTAACCAATTGGGATGTTGCATTTTTCAAGCCCTTTCAGATGCATTTCGAATTTTGAAATTAAATTGAATTTTGCCTAAGTTACAGCATTTTTAAAGATTTTTGACGTTTTTGAACGTTAAAATTTGGTGTCCCGATTTGCCCCACTTTCCGTTGACCTAGAGTGCTCATATTTTGGTCAGATGCTAGTTTTATATGTACAATCAATCCTTGAAAATTTCAGGCAGATTGGTGAGGTCCAAACGACGTCCCATACAAAGGGGTATGCCCTGTTCGTGGACTCGCTCTTTATGATCTTTATAGGTTGTTGACTCTAATCGTGACATCCCAAACAGCATTTGTTTACTTCTCGTGTGTAGGAGGCGTCATTCGCCAAATTTGCTTATCATTCATTCCGAGACGATTTATAAATCTGGAGCAACATTTGAAAAGGGCGCATAAGCATTTTGACAGCTAGAACTATTTTGCAAATTGCGAAACAACAGGTAACTATTTAACAAAACTCGCTACGTTAGATGGTAGCTGAGAAGGCCAGCTATTGTTGACAACTTCGAGTTTTGTGAAAAAGTTACCTGTTGGCTCGGAATTTGCAAAATAGTTCTAGATGTCGAAATGCTTATCCGCCCTTTTCTCGTGTTGCTCCAGAAATAAAGGTGTTTTAATGAGGTGATAATGATCAATTTTGGAATTCCTTTTCTTTTTATATCTCAAAAATCCCCGGTTGTCGGTTCCTGAAACAGTTGTACCAATTTAACCCGGAGCGATGTTTTTTCTCGATGTTATTGGCTTATTGGAACTGAATTTGAATTTTTTTTTTTTGTTATATTTCAATGTTTTGTAATTTATGGAGTCAACAATTATGTTAATCTGGCATCAGTTAATCAATTATCATTGAAAGTTAGCAAAAGCAAAAAAGCAAACTAATTCAATGATGCTCAAAGTATACCACAGATTAAGGACACCGATTAGGATCGTCGACACAGTTTCGCTCCACCGGGCCACGTGTACGATAGATAAAATATCCCCTCTAGGGGGGGAGGGGGCAATTTAAATATATATTGCACTGCTCATGGCATCATCCCTGGAAGCACCCCTCGTCGTCATCGCCATCAGTAAACTTCTTACCGAATTTCATTCCATTTACTAGTGTTTTTTTTTTGTCTTCCTCTCAACCAAGTCTCGAACATTTTTGCTCGTATTTGTGTTTGTGCAGCCCAATTTTGGGTGGTGTGCCATGTGCGCTCTCTGTAACGTCATGATTCGAATTCCCGGACGCTTCGAAACCCGGACACCTCATCTTGTTTTATCAATTATTCGGATATAAGTTCGCATTATGAATGTCAAAACTGTGTTATTTACGAATTCTAACATCAACTTTCATTCAAAGTTTGTTTGAACGCTGTAGTTGATGTCAAAACAATTAAATAAAATTAAATTATAAGATTACTAAAAATGCGAAACATTTCACGTGAAATATTTCATAGGCGTCCGAAGCACCGGGAAGGCAAAGCAGAAATTTATGGTTTTGATTTCCTTAAATTCTAGCAAATTTTTATATAAAATATCGATTGTTTTGATGTTAACAGCTTATTTGAGACCTAAAGAATGCCATTCACTAACATTTCAGTCCAAAATTGTGCGATTCATTAGCAAAAACGAGTGTCCGGAATTCGAAGCAAAAGTGTCCGGATTTCGAATCAGCTTTTATCAGTGTCCGGGATTCGAAGCACAACAAGTCATTTTAATTTTCAAATTCTGATGAAAAATTGTTAGAAAAGACATATTTTTCATGCATTCTCTTAAAACTGACTGTTAATACTACATCCTGATGATATTTCTTCATTTCCAACTTATTACATGATTTTTTGTCAGCTGTAACCAAAATGAGATGCTACTAAGTGTCCGGATTTCGAATCATGACGTTATGTGTGCTCCCAAATCCCACTAAAAACGAAGGACGTCAAAATCGTTGAGTCCGCTGCTGATGGTGATGATGATGATGACGATCAGACTGTGGCGGTGGTGGTTTTTTTGGGCGCAGGTTGTTAGCTAGTCTCGCTCGCTGTCAGACTGACGTAACGGCAGCCGCAGACAGCCAACAAAAAGGGGGTGGGGGGAGGCGGTGGGTGGTTTCCAGACAGTGCCAGGGGGTTGGGGTGGCCGAGCGTGCAGAAGAGAAAATCAGAAAAATCAATATTTAGGTCGTGCTCGTGCCGATGACGGCGACGCGACGATTTCCGTTTTGCTTGGTGGCCGGCGTCGGTGCGAGAGTGTTAGATTGGCAATTGGATTTTTTTGTAGTTTAAAAAAACAAATTTTATTATTCAAAAAAAGTTTCTTATTTGTTAACAAAATACTCGTCGTTATATTATGACTTTTCTCAATACAAAAGAAAAACTCATTAAAAGAACAAAATTTCGTCTAGGTCGTATTTGAACAAATGTCACACGAACAAACAATCCAACACGTGCCTTCAATTTCAGGAGAGACAGAGGGATCCCCAAAAAAAATGCTTCGAACACCAAAATAGATCATTATCACCTCACTCAAAACACCTTTATTTACAATGTCTCGGGGCAAATGATAAGCGAGTTCTACGAATGACGTTTAGTGCAGAATGAGTTTGTGACAATATTTTGAATGTCACGATTCGAAGGAAAATTTGGGATGAATAACAAACAAACAAAAACGGCATTATTTTTTATGGATTTCCAAATTATGTCTTGGATAGTTCTACCCAATTGTTCCAACACAAAATATAATCGCACAACTGCACTTTTTCTTACCAATCAACTTTACATGTTTTTGATCGAAGCGTTTTGAGCTCTTGCAGATAATATTTTGAAATGACGTCGAACAAAATTTTGAAAATGTTTTTATAAGAGTTATGTCTTAAAACATAAACCTTGAGGAATAAAAAATGCTTTGTTTTCATATTGAAGCTTGATTTTATATGAAAACTATCAAAGCAATTCTAATTCTTCAGATCCTGAAAATATCATTTTTAATGAACAAGAAACTTATAAACTATTTAGAATGTATTCAATAATTTGTATTTTCCGTATTTCATCTAATAGAAATCATTACAATTTTATTTAAAAAAAAATAGGCCAAAGATCAATTCATAACGCCAGACAATATTGGAAGCTGTATGGATAGCTTTGCAAAAAAAACTTTAAAAAAATTAGCTTGAAAGATGCAGTAATGCTTTGGACTTTACAGAAAATAGGGAACAGTTCATGACATACATTATGAGCAGAAACTTGCAATAGAGACCACAAAAGAACCAGGGGGTCGTTAAAGTGGATTGATTTGCTTTTCATGACATACCATTTTTTGCATTAAAAAAAGTACTTAGCTGTTTAAAAAATAAACATTTTTTATTTTTAAAATGACAAACAAAAAAAGAAAGTCTCATGAAATTTTTGAAAAACCTTGACAAAAATATTTTTTTCTTTATGTAATTTGTTTGAATGTGTTCGACTTTCAAGTCATCGCCAACATAAGTTTTGCGCCCCTACAAAATTTGAACACAATGTTAAAATACAAAAATTTAATTATAAATCTTAGAAGCATAACTTTAATCATGCTTTGTCATACCTTCTACTTTAAAAAATAAAAAGGATTGAAGTTCCTTTCCATGAATAACAGTTGAAATACCTTAAACTGGGGTGATATTATTTGGATTTCGAAATTATTTTTGGAATATTGTCCAACTGTTAAGGTTTGTTTCAAGATTATTATGTTTAAAACATGTATTAGGTTTGATTACACATGGTTCATGCAGCATTTTTGGAAAAATATTTTCAATGGAGTTTTAATTGTTCCTAAAATTCTTTAAAACTCAGTTTAAACTGCATTTTAAACTTAATATGAAGCACGAATCAAAAAAATGTTCTACTGAAAATGCCTATCAATTTGAAGATTTTTTTTCGGATTTTATTTCAAAAACACATACAGTTTACTATTTAAAAACTAATTATATCTTCTCCTAGTGGAAAACTGTCCAAAGAATTTGAAAATGAATTTCCCTTTTTCAATTCGAAATCTTTTAAATTGAGAAAATCCATAAATTTCTTGAAGTACTGTAAACCGGGGTGACTTTGATAGGATTTTAATTTATTTTTGAAATATTTTCCAACTGGTAAGATTTTTCTCAAGATTATTATTTTTTAAACATGTACTGGGGTAGGCCACACAAAGTCCATGCACTATTTTTGAAAAAAGATTTTTTTCAATAGTGTTTAGAAGTTTAGAGTTACGTTAAAAATTCTTAGTTTAAATTCCGGGGTGACTTTGATAGTTATGATTTTTCTTGTAAAAATCAGATTTAACCCTCTACAACCTAACCCCGCCTCTAGACGGGCTTCAATCTAAAAAATCGCCAAAAATCCATTTTCCAACCGATTTTTGATCTTTAAAAAGCATTGGAAAGAAGAACTCTTCAAATTTTAGAAAATTTCAGGGTTGGGTGTTTAACTTGTTTTATGTGACTTAGCCAGTGTTTTTAAAAATGTCATTTTTTTAGGGGTCAACTTTGGCTGTGTTTTTTACTAACATTTCCTATATTTTCAGTAAAAAGAAGTATGCAGTAATTTTTGTAGTGTCCCAGACTATGCCTCTACGCATTTTTTCGCAATTTAAATGATGATGGTGCCATTCTATAGCAGAAAATGTGAAAAACATGCAAAAAATTGAAAAAATGACTGTAAAAACGTGAAAAAATTAGATAGGCAAAATGTAATTATATTAGATGGTAGAATAGGCCAAATACTACCAAAAACAAACATAAACTAAACAAGATAAATGCAAATTAAAATACTAAAAATAAAACAAGAAAAACATAAAACAAGAGAAGTAAAGTTTTTCGTAGAACAAAAGTTGCTCAAAATGACCTCCTGAACACGGGAAAAATAAATATTTTCGAAAAAAAAATTTGGGCAGTAGAGGGTTAAGGTGTTCAAATTTCATTATATAGTCAAATGTACCATCACTAAGGTTGCTGATATAGTTTTTAATAAAAAAAATCAAAGCTTATGTTTAGTTATCTTAGTTTACAAGCTTTTTACAAAATACGTATAAATTTTTGGTAAAATTGTAAAAATGTCGAAATTTTTCCTGAAATTCGTTAAAACTAGTTTTGTTTGTAAAATTATTGATTTATATTGCATTTTAAACCGATTTCGAAGCACGAATTACAAGTTTTCACATTTTACATAAAATTTGTTCAACTAACATTGCCTTTAAATTTGGATTTTTTTTTTAAATTGTGTTTCAAAATCATATATTATTTATTATTTACAAACTTATTTTGTCTTCTCTTAGTGGAAAATTGTCCAAAGAATCCGAAAATGCATTCCGTTTTCCGATTCAAAATCATGTACATTGAGTAAATCATGACACTTTCTGAAGTTTGAAATTATGCTTTTTGCAACTTTTTCTTTATTATAGTTAAGTAACTTTTTGAACTTTTCAAAATGCTATCAAAATTTCTTCTTGAGGTACTTTGAACACTTCTCTACCACGGTCAGTATGTTTTCAAACCATTGCGTACGTATTTAATTTCTACTCCACATTTTGCGGAAAAATCTGAAACCTATCAAAGTCACCCCGTTTTACGGTACTATGAACATTTCTCTACCAATGTCCGTATGATTCCGTGCCATTCCTTACGTACTTAATTTGCACTTTTCATTTTGCGGGAAAGTCTTATGCATATGAAAGGCTATCAAAGTCACCCAGATTTATGGTAGCCTTATTTCGCAGAAAATAAAAACAAATGCTGCCTTTTTCTAAATATTACATATTATATTTTTGTAAACTGAGTAGAATTAGAAATATTACTTTTAAAGTAGTTGCAAGTCTGGATAAAAATCAAATACTGATTCAAATTAGATTTAAGAAAGAGCTGGCAGAATTTGATGGAATAGCAGTAACTAAATAGTAAAAAAAAACTTGTTAAATAAAGAAATCTTGTCCAATTTTGGGACAAATGTATTGCAATATATTAAATGGAACGTGAATATTGAATTAACGTGTGAACTGAATCCCTGCAATTTTCACCTTGAAAAAAAAACTCTTACACCGTAAATTGAGTCCTGCAGCCTCCGTTTTTCTAATCAACTTTCATGGTTCGCATTCTCCAGTCCGACACTCAAATGAGCATTACTTAGCATCACTAAAAGAGAAAGAGAGCAGAGTACTTTGTGAGACTAAAGTAAATTGAATTTTCTTCCAGCCTCCAAACCGGAGGAGCTGCTAAACGTTAAATGGCCCATCTCTTGCACACACACATACACACAAAGCACACATACACAGACACACCACTCAATAAAACACAATGAAATTCCTTCATTAAATTTCCCCAGACGGTAACTCCTTCCAACGTCTGCAGGAGATCGTCCTTTTTTTGTTGCGAAAAAGTCCCACCTCTCTCCCGGCTTGCATCCTTTTACGTGCATCAAACCTAGCCCAACTCACAGGAGGCCTCGGGGGAGAGTTTTGTCAGTCTGCAAATTTGGTAGGTGGTGTGGTGTTTGCTCTCCCTTTCTCTTTTTGCCGAAAATGTTTTCCCCAGTCACCACACCTTCAACTGTCTGGGATGGACTCTCCAGGGCAGATCTGCATGTCTGCAAAGGTGTGTGAGTGTGTGTGTTTGTGGAGTTTTCTATCAAATTTATCCTAGCTATAAAGTACACCAACTGAGATCCCCCCCCCCCCTCCATCCCTCTTTTATTTTTCCATGAACTTCCTTTTCACTTAAAACTTTACATTTTCATCCCCTTGGAAAACCCTCCGGATGTAAAGAGGGGAGGGGGATGTGTGGTGCTCGAGGTATTTCGATGATTTTTACAGTAAACATGCAGGCACCACACATACTGCGGTGTGACGTATCTCTACTAGAGTTTCTATACATTTGCGTCACTTTGTCGAAAAACAGCACAAGTGCCGGTAGCTTTCGCAGCACAAATACAATTGAAATTCTGTTCGTCCTTGGGAAGGGCACGGTGTGTTCACATTTTCATTTTAATAATTATATTCTTTAAAATTCAATTTAATACATACATACAACACATGATCAATTTGCTTGTTCATGTGAACATATTCGGTTATGTATTTTTCTGTATTCTAACTTAAATACTTTAATTCATAATTTTTGAAATATTGATAGAAAATCTCGACTTTTTTTTGATAAGGTCCATAAACATATGAAAGACAATAGCTTATAGGACCTCTTCAAAAAAAAAAAAAAAACTCTGGAAATGTGTCATTTTAAATCGTATAACTTGCTTCGGAATTGAAACAGTTAACAGTTAGTTCTCTCAGATTTCGATCATTCGATTTTTTTTTGTATTTTTTAATCTGGCTGAAACTTTTTTGGTGCCTTTGGTATGCCCAAAGAAACCATTTTGCATCATTAGTTTGTCCATATAATTTTCCATACAAATTTGGCAGCTGGGGTAGCGGCTTCGGCTGCCGATCCCGATGATGCTATGAGACGCGGGTTCGATTCCCGCCTTATCCACTGAGCTTCTATCGGATGGTGAAGTAAAACGTCGGTCCCGGTTTCTCCTGTCTCGTCAGAGGCGCTGGAGCAGAAATCCCACGTTAGAGGAAGGCCATGCCCCGGGGGGCGTAGTGCCAATAGTTTCGTTTTTTCCATACAAAAATGATGTATGTATTTTCTTGAATTTTTTGATCGAATTGGTGTCTTCGGCAAAGTTGTATGTTTGGATAAAGACTACTCTGAAAAAATATGATACACGGTAAAAAAAAGTTGGTGATTTTCAATTTCACTGTTTGAAACTAAAACTTGATTTGCAAAAAAACATTACTTTTAATTTTTTTTATATGTTTTAGGGGACATAAAATGCCAACTTTTCAGTAATTTCCAGGTTGTGCAAAAAATCTTTGACCGAGTTATGAATTTTTGAATCAATACCGTTTTTTTTCAAAAAATCGAAACGTCGGTTGCAAACATTTTTCAACTTCAATTTTCGATGTAAAATCGAATTTGCAATCGAAAAGTACTCTAGTGAAATTTTGATAAAGTACACCGTTTTCAAGTTCCATCCATTTTTAGGTAACTTTTTTCAAAATAGTCGCAGTTATTCAATTTTTTAAAATTAGGGCTATATTTGCCCACTTTTGAAATAAATATTTTTGGAAAGCTGAGAAAATTCTCTATATTTTTCTTTTTTGAACTTAGTTGATACGACCCTAAGTTGCTGAAATATTGCCTTGCAAAGGTTTAAAACAAGAAAATTGATGTTTTCTCACCCTAACAACTCTTCATTTTCTGACGTCGATATCTCAGCAACTAATGCTCCGATTTTCAATGTTAAAATATGAAACATTCGTGAAATTTTCCGATCTTTTCGAAAAAAAATTTCAAACAAGACTTACATTTCAAAAGGGCTTAATAACTGTCAAATAATTGCAAACACTAACAATTCATGAAAAAAAAATCAAAAATTGACTTAATAGATCAAGAAGCTTCGCTTTTTCGCATTTTGGGCGTTTTTGAATACTAAGGCGGTTTAAAAAAAAACCCAAAAATCTACAAATGAAAATATTGTGTAATGGGAAAAAATACTCTAAAAGTGTTCGGATGAGTTTTCAATTCAATGAAATTCATGGTTATTTATTGTACTAAGCATAATACAATCATAATTCCAAATACAGATTTTAGGAAATACTTACAGCTACAAATTAATTCAAATACAATCATTGGATGAAATAAATACAGCCAAATAAATCGATTAAGCGAGAATAGAAAAAAAACTGTTCTTAACAACTGTTAAAAACATAGAGTTTTCTTAGCTTTGAAATGTTTTATTAATTTAAAAATCTTATTGTAACATCAAAATATTGTTTTGCTCCCTGAGTACTCTGAATGAAATTTGTATTGGTCTTATTTTTGTTTAGTTTACTAGTTTCATATCAAATTTCTATAATTTGCTTCAAATTTTAACATTTTTGAAGAGGCAAACATGTCCGGCTTAAATAAAAAATCAGCAAAATAGCTATGGTAAATAAACATTCTTAATTGGTTTTTATGAGTGGGACAGTATTTTTCGGAGCAAGTTGATTTTATCCACAATTGAACTAAAATAAACATAACCTAATTTCTGATATAAATGCGTTTAAATCATTTTTAGAAACGAAGTGTCTCCATTGAATTTCCCCTTCTTAGAATGAATGCATGGAGACGCTTGGTGTCTTAGAATGATTGAAGAGCATTTATACCCGACATTTGTTTTGTTGAATGCTGGAACACATGAACTCTCGCTTACTTTTTTCAAAAAGCCCTATCAAAATAGGAAACCCATGACATATAGGACCTTTTGTAAGAGTACTCTAAAAGTGAGATGTAATTTTTTCAATTGGAGCGTTTTTTCAGAGCCCATTTTTTACATGCAGATCGGGAAGAGGACTCCATTTCATATAGGACATTAAATTGAGGAGTTTTGTAAACTTTGTTTTATAAGGACCTAAGAATCAAAGGAAAGCATTCAGTGTATCCTGCTCACGCATTATGCAATCTTTTGTAGTAGTGAGCGGGATACACTGAAAGTTTATATATGGTTTCTTAGGTATCTATAAAAAAATATTGTTGTCAAAAAAAATCATATGTTAACAATAAACTAACTTTTATAGCGACTTCAACTCCGGCTCCGGCTGTTCAGAATGTTCTGGTTTTACTTTGGTTTGTGTTTTCCTGAAATTCTCATCAGTACCTAAACATTATATGGCACATTCCGCCGTGACGTTGCAACGCTTTGACTTTTCTTTTTTCAGTATTTCGGCTGTAACTCAAAAATTACATTGAAAAGGTACATATGTTATTACAGATTCAGAAAGCACATTAAATTTCCTATAAGAAACAATATTGAAACATTATTTTAAGCGAATATTCGATTTTTGAGAGGGATATATGTAGCGTGACGTTGCAACGCGTGACTTTTTCTCAATCCTGACCCAATTCATGTTTCGCCATTAACTCTGCTCTGTTAAACGGCAAATTTGGAGTTCTTCTTCCGTTTTTAGTGTAAAATTGGGCAACAAATCGAATGCAATCATTAGTTTTTTGAAAAAAATAAACCTCGATTTTTAAAGACCACTTACAGTTCGTGACGTTGCAACGCTCTGTTTTTGAAAACAGGATTTTTCGTTGCGTTGCAACGTCACGAAATTTTAGTTTCAAAATAAATCATAGTTTTTGTTAGTTTGAACAACTGTAGGTTAAGATTTTATTATAAGACATTAATAGACAGTACAAGGACATGTGAATTAATTGGCCCGCCCATGTAAGGACCCCCCCCCCCCTCTCCCTATACCGCTTTCACAGTAGCAGTACGATTTACGAAGTTTTCCAAAGCGTTTTCAAAATATTTTTTTGCAATTCCGTCGTGAAACTACTAACTATTCCTGTCATTCTTGAACGACGAAATAGCCTACTTTTCTGTACCAAAAATAACAGAATCGAATAGCAACACTTTTCAAAATAAATGCTGAAAAGTTCTTCTTTTCAGCACTGAAATCGGTGCTGAAAAGTTGAACTTTTCAGCACCTGTTTCGAAAAGTAACACTTTTCAAAAAAAAATTGATTTAAACGATAAATACATGAAAACTTGACTTAAAATTTCACTCAATGGGTATTTTTCGGAATTGCAAAAAAGGTTGTATGGAACTCGTTGCAAAACTTGATTTTTTCAGCACTCTTCGTATTTATACAACTCGGTGAACCTCGTTGGATAAATGTACGACTTGTGCTGAAAAAATCCTCTTTTTGCAACTTGTTGCATAAACTACTATTTTTGTATTATTCCATTATCACGAAGGACACCCCCCCCCTTCTCCCGTCATCTATCCATGTAACGGGACGTCCATGCATTACGTAACGGCGTAATATCAAGGGGGAGGGTGGAGGGTTCGAGGATTTATACAAAAAAAGTGTATCGGAAATGTATTACCAGGGGGTGGAGGGGGTCTATAAAAATAATATTTTGTTACGTAATGCGAGAATGCTCTCTTAATATTTTAATGGTTTTGGGCAATTTACAAAACACGTGGACGTTTTAGAAGGGAGGTAAGGAGCTTCAAGTTTTCGGAAAAATTATATAAAAAATATATAATATTTAGTATGCTTTTATCTTCAACAACCAACTACGCATACACATTTTTTGCTATGTGACCAATATGATTTAAAATTTCGTGACGTTGCAACCTGTTGTAGCTTTGGATCTAGACAACCAATTTAGTCGCTCTAGGTTGCATTTGAAAGCTCTTTCCAAGTACAAAGAACATCCGAAATATCAAAATGATATAATGTTTAGTTTTTTGTTGACATAAACAAATGTCCCTTTTTCGTGACGTTGCAACGCAATAAAATGGTAAACTTACACTAGTTTGAAAAAAATACTTAACTTAAGATAAACTTCAAATCCATGACATTCCGTTTAGTACATCTAAAAACCTATAAAATGCAATCAAAAGAATAATTTTTGGATTTTATTTCGTTGAAAACCAGGAGTTTTTAGAAAAATGTTTTATAACGATGATTTTATCACGAATTGATGCATAACTTAACCAACTTGTACATAAAGATATTCAAATGATCAATTAATGAAAACCATGATTTTTGAAGCCTCAAGTAGTCTAGAATCGAGGAAAAATATCCAAATAGCTCATACACGCTTTTCAAAATTTCATCCTAAAGGTGTACATTGCCGGAGAATGTGTCATATGGAAATTCGTACGAATTAATAATGAAACAGTGGTCATGTAAGCCACCAAAAAAAGTTAAAGCCAAAAAAATGAGAAAAAATAATATCGATGGCTAAAACACTGAAAGACTGACTTGATTTTTATTTCCAAAAAAAAAACAAGTATTTTACATTTATAAATATTTTTTTAAACGATAATTTCAAACATCCCCCGTCATTCTCCCCAAGTCACGGAAAAGCCGGCCCGATTCTACGCACTGAGTTGTGTGTTTGTCTCCTCTCTCGTCTCCTTGCTCTCACTTCAGACGCAAAGGAGGGTGAGGTAAGCCAGGAAACGAGTCAACACAAAGCCCCAGCGACGACGACGACGGTGGCAACCCAGACGTCCGAGGGTGAGGTCCGGGACGACCCCCGGTCGATTGCGTCTGTCGGCTTGCGCCGCGCCTGTATTTGTGCGGGTGCGCTCTCCCTTATAGGCTGGTTTTAGTGAGGCAGACGACGACGACGACGCAAAACACCGATATCCTTTTTCTCGAGGTCGGGTTTGGGATAGTCTGGGGGACTTGGGATTTGTTTGTATTTGAACGCACTTTTGTGTTGGTGGTGTTTTCCCTCTTTTCTTTCGTGTTGACGCAAAAATGTACGCAAACATCACACGTAAAATGCGTTGTTCGATGTTGGAGTTGGAAGGTCGAGGAAAGATTGTGAAAGGATATTTTAGTCTTTTGCTCGTTGGATTTTGTGGAGTCGCACGGTGTTTCAATCGTGAAATAAAAAGAAAATATTAGGCGTCATCCATAAAGTATGTCACGCAAAAATCGGCCAAAATTAACCCCCCCCTCCCCCCTATGTCACACTTTGTCACACAAAGTTGAACCCCCCCTCAAAAAGTACGTCACATTTTGCCAGACCCCCCCCCCCTTGTTTTCGATGGGATTTTTTTTATAGTTTTTATATCTTTAAACTCTCATAATTTTGGTATTTTTGCCAATTTTAATATGAAAAAAATGTCTAATTATTCATTTTTTAGAATAAACATTAAGAAACAAAAAACAGTTTTATATCTTTTAAAAATTATAAGACCTGGTATAACATTCAAGTATTAAAAAATCTTCAAAACCGTTTTTCACAGCTTTGTATCTAATAAGTTCAAACCATTTATAGCTGTTTTCTTATGAACACCCTGCTTTCAAAGCATCTATTTTTATCAAGCAAGAATTTGCAAAATATTGAAGTTCCAGCTGCAAAAAAATGTGACTATATAATAAATTATAATGTGATACGGTCATCAGGGGTGACATTGGGTCTGGGGGTGAGTTTTGGGTCATACAAAAATGCAGAAATTTTTATGACCCAATCTCACCCCCAGACCCCATGTCACCCCTGATGACGGTTCTTCTAAATAATAGTAAGCAAACAATTTTAGAAACGAGGATTTAATTTAATTGTGTACATTTCGAATTAATATTATGCAATCATAAAAAACAACCTAGCGTGACGTCACAGTCTCGCAAACCCCCCCTCCCCCCTTGGTCACATCTTGTCACACCTACGGTAACCCCCCCCCCCCCTCCCCCCCTAAGAGCGTACGTACTTTATGGATGACGCCTTACAGGCGTTTTTTTATCGGCCGATTTCGACCATTTTTATTTTTTGTATTTTTTAATTTGACTGAAACTTTGTGGGGCCTTCCCTATGACCAAATAAGCTATTTTGTGTCATTGGTTCACCCATACAAGTCTCCATACAATTTTGGCTGCTGTCCATACAAAATCAAATCAAACCATCCACATTAACGACCCCCGGGTCTTTTGTGGTCTCTATTGCAAGTTTCTGCTCGAACCTAGGAGTCCGAAGGCTTGAATGGAGAGAGCACCCAAACCTCTTTCTACTCCAAGGAACCTTCCACCCCAGTGTTTGAACTGACGACCTTCGGATTGCGAGTCCAACCGCCGCCAGCGATTCCACCGGAGCAGGCTTGGTTTGTTGTGTTGTTTGTACTTATGGCATGGAGACGACTCCTACACCTGGAATGACTTAACGGCCTAACAACCAAGGCCGGGACCGACATTTTACTTCCTCATCCGATGGAAGGTTGGAGCAGATGGGAATCGAACCCAGAATCATCCGCTTACAAAGCGAACAGCGTAACCATTCGGCCACGCACTGCTCATCTGTCCATACAAAAATGGTATGTAAATATTCAAACAGCTGTAACTTTTGAGTGAATTTTCTGATCATATTGGTGTCTTCGGCAAAGTTGTAGGTATTGTTGAGGACTTTTGAGAAAAAAATTGGCACACGGAAAAAAAATTTGCAGATTTTTTAATCAACTATTTTTTCACAAAAACTCAATTTCCCAAAATACGTATTTTTTGATTTTCGAGATCTTTTGATATGTTTTAGGGGACAAAAATCCGCAACTTTTGAGCCATAAAGAAACATGGTCAAAAAATCTTCCGCTGAGTTATAAATTTTTGAAAAATAGTGATTTTTGGAAAAAATCGAAGTTTCATGCAAAAACAAGTTTGTTTTATTTTTTAATGTAAAAATGAATTTTCAATCGAAAAGTACTTTACAGATTTTTTGATAAAGGGCTCCGTTTTCAAGATATAGCCACCGATAGTTTGATTTTAGCGAAATATTTGCAGTTTTTCAATTTTAAAAAATAGTGACCATGAGTGAACATTTCTAATTTTTTTTTTTTTGAAAAGTTCAGAAAATTTGCTATAAAGTTGTCTAAGAGACATTGAAGATAGGACCTCTGGTTACTGATATACAGCGGCTCAAAGAAATAGAAACACGAAAATTAAAGTTTTCTAAATCTCACCAAAACAACCCACCATTTTCTAATGACGATAACTCAGCAACTAATGGTCCGATTTTCAATGTTAAAACATGAAATATTGGCGAAATTTTTCAATCTTTTCGAAAAAAATATTTTGAAGATTTTTAAATTAAGACTAACATTTCAAAAAGGCGTAATATTCAATGTTTGGCCCTTTTAAAATGTTAGTCTTGATTTAAAAAAAATTAAAATATTTGTTTCGAAAAGATCGGAAAATTTCACGAATGTTTCATGTATTATTATTGAAAATCGGACCAGATATCGTCATTAGAAAATGGTGGGTTGTTTTGGTGAGATTTAGAAAACTTCAATTTTCGTGTTTCTCTTTCTTAAAGCGGCTCTATCTCAGCAACCCGAGGTCCAATCATCAATGTCTCTTAGACAATTTTATAGCAAATTTTCTGAACTTTAAAAAAAAAATATTTTTAGAAATGGTCACTCATGGTAACTATTTCTAAAAATTGAAAAACTGCAAATATTTCGCTAAAATCAAACTTTCGGTGGCTATATCTTGAAAACGGAGCTCTTTATCAAAAAAATCTGTAAAGTACTTTTCGATTGCAAATTCAACTTTGCATTAAAAAATAATATCAAACTTGTTTTTGCATGAAACTTCGATTTTTTCCAAAAATCACTATTTTTCAAAAAAATCATAACTCGGCGGCAGATTTTTTGACCATAGCTCAAAAGTTGCGGATTTTTGTCCCCTAAAACATATCAAAAAATCTCGAAAATCAAAAAAATACGTAATTTGGGAAATTGAGTTTTAGTGGAAAAATAGTTGATTAAAAAATCTGCAATTTTTTTTTCTTCCGTGTTCCTATTTTTTTCTCAAGAGTCCTCAACAATACCTACAACTTTGTCGAAGACACCAAATTGATCAGCAAATTCACTCAAAAGTTACAGCTGTTTCCCACTAATCTACTAACGCAATTAGGTTATATCTTTATGACGTTCAATTTATAGCCTCTGCTAGCATTCCTTCCCAGTTTTGGATGGGATTTCCCGAATTAAATTGAGCCCGTATTTATGATCCGAGTTATCATCTCGCTATCTTTACAAACAAACTTCTCGTATGAGGCTCATCACAAGCCCAGACACGAGGTGTTATCTCCGAAATTCATGGCGCCTATCGCCATCAAAAGTTTTCACACCTCCTCGCGCATGTTCCAACCCCATCGTGATACGGGCCTGGGCCGTAGACCTGCTGAACTAATTGTCCAACTCTCTTCATCGCCGCAAGATCTTGCACGAAACATGGCATGCCGATCTAACAGGCCTTCGCGAGACTCTGTTCGTGACTTGGAAGTCATCGGAGATCGACTCTGTGCACGAAGATCCTGCCTTAAGGCCGAGTTCCCCGAAAAAAGCAAGCTGGTGCGCCCACATCATGTACGATGTAAAACAATTACATGTGCACTTGAACATTCAATTTGCAACAAACCGGCCTGCCTGCCAAGTCTGCCAAGCCAACGCGGGGCCCAGACCAGACAGATTAATGCTTATCTTATCGGACGAGGGCCGCCGCCAGACGGCGCAGTGCATGAGTACGTTAATTTATAAAGAAGAAAAAAGATAAACACCACGCAGACAAAGTGAAGCATTAGGGGGAGCACATGCTCCAACACACGCACGTGGGGCACACTCACACGGACACGGAGGGAATAGCACTTTTGGACAGGGTTGCAATATTTTCAACAAGTTCTTGGTTATCCAGGGTTTCACAAATTTACGAAACAACACAATTCTATCAGATTTATGATCACACATCCAAAGAAACGCTAGGACATCTCAGTAACTTAAACTTGGTAGATTCAGTTTCCACCCTCCTGAATACACCCCTGTTGGTCAGCTGCGATAGACGGAAAATGTTCAGCCCGAAAAAACAGCGCGCAAAACACCAGCCAGCATGAGTAACTCTCTTCACATCATGAATAACATTACGCTGGAATGATAATTATGGCATCAGACATCACTCCGACTGCGGCTGGTGGCATGTGTGCAACACCCCCTCCCCATCCCTTTCCCCACCTGGCATCTCCACGTGGTCCTACGAGCGATTTGAAATCGAAACACGCCGTCCGCAGACATCCGACAGCCACCCACACTCACAGGCCGCCGTCCGTCATAGTCACCCCACGGTCATTAATTGCCGCGGACCAGACTCGTGTTAGACAGCCTTTCGTCACTTGCGAGCGTGTAGATTCCAACCCCACCCCCCTTCACGCAGAGAGATGTTTCGAATTTCGAATTGGCGATCACTCCCACGTGCAGTTACGTGGAAGACGTGTGGGATGGGATTTTGGGAAGGGTCAACGGGGTGCAAAATCGCTAAGTTCACGCTGAATAACAAGCTTTAAACTGTAAAATTTTAAATTTTAGAGTTCCATTTAACTGTTGATTGATATTGATACTAACAACATTCTTCTCTTTGTCCACTCCCCCTCCAGGATACGTGTACTTCCTGCTCTCGTTCTCGCTGATCGGCATCGTCGTGCTCGGGCTGTTCGGTGCGTACCGGTGTCTTCGCGTGGCCACCGTCATTGGCCGCGGCACCGGCACCCAGGCGTCCGAGGCACTGGCCACCCTGCCCATCCAGTTTATCACCAGCGACGACCTTGCCGCAGCAGTCGCAGCAGCCGCAGGAGCATCCATAAACGCCGACTCGAACCATCTGCCTGTACCCGTAAGTCACTTTTGAATTGATCTCCCAATTTGAAGAATTGCAATCAAAAAAAATCGGTACGACTCTTGTGTAACATCCCATTGTGGAGCTCTTCAAAAGTCGAGCTTTCGACGAACTTTTGTGCTTGTTCATCTCGAGAGGAAAAGAAGCTTTGCTTGGCCTTTTGTTTGCCACAAAGAGCGAACCGTCTAGCGCCTCCTCTGTTGGCCTCTTGAAGAGTTGGCCAGACGCGCCGGCCGGGGACCACCAGATCAAAGGTTTTCCGACGCTTTTGTGATAATATTGACGTAGAGACCCGGCGCACAGTTCGACGGAACCGTCCAAACCGGGTCATCGACCGGCAGTTAAAAGTTGGGAAGTTTGTTTTGAGGTCAAAGTTGACGTTCTCTGTAGAATCGGACGATAAGTGAAGATTTGAAGATTTGAAGATTTGAAGGTTTGAAGATTTGAAAATTTGAAGATTTGAAGGTTTGAAGATTTGAAGATTTGAAGATTTGAAGATTTGAAGATTTGAAGATTTGAAGATTTGAAGATTTGAAGATTTAAAGATTTGAAGATTTGAAGATTTGAAGATTTGAAGATTTGAAGATTTGAAGATTTGAAGATTTGAAGATTTGAAGATTTGAAGATTTGAAGATTTAAAGATTTGAAGATTTGAAGATTTGAAGATTTGAAGATTTGAAGATTTGAAGATTTGAAGATTTGAAGATTTAAAAATTTGAAGATTTGAAGATTTGAAGATTTGAAGGTTTGAAGATTTGAAGATTTGAAGATTTGAAGATTTGAAGATTTGAAGATTTGAAGATTTGAAGATTTGAAGATTTGAAGATTTGAAGATTTGAAGATTTGAAGATTTGAAGATTTGAAGATTTGAAGATTTGAAGATTTGAAGATTTGAAGATTTGAAGATTTGAAGATTTGAAGATTTGAAGATTTGAAGATTTGAAGATTTGAAGATTTGAAGATTTGAAGATTTGAAGATTTGAAGATTTGAAGATTTGAAGATTTGAAAATTTGAAGATTTGAAGATTTAAAGATTTAAAGATTTAAAAATTTGAAGATTTGAAGATTTGAAGATTTGAAGATTTGAAGATTTGAAGATTTGAAGATTTTAAGATTTGAAGATTTGAAGATTTGAAGATTTGAAGATTTGAAGATTTGAAGATTTGAAGATTTGAAGATTTGAAGATTTGAAGATTTGAAGATTTGAAGATTTAAAGATTTGAATATTTGAAGATTTGAAGATTTGAAGATTTGAAGATTTGAAGATTTGAAGATTTGAAGATTTGAAGATTTGAAGATTTGAAGATTTGAAGATTTGAAGATTTGAAGATTTGAAGATTTGAAGATTTGAAGATTTGAAGATTTGAAGATTTGAAGATTTAAAGATTTGAAGATTTGAAGATTTGAAGATTTGAAGATTTGAAGATTTGAAGATTTGAAGATTTGAAGATTTGAAGATTTGAAGATTTAAAGATTTGATGATTTGAAGATTTGAAGATTTGAAGATTTGAAGATTTGAAGATTTGAAGATTTGAAGATTTGAAGATTTGAAGATTTGAAGATTTGAAGATTTGAAGATTTGAAGATTTGAAGATTTGAAGATTTGAAGATTTGAAGATTTGTAGAATTGAAGATTTATAGAATTGAAGATGATAAGAATTAATTACAAAGATATTCTTCCCAGTTCAACGAACCTCTTTTAACCCGATTGAATCCGCTGAGCCCCCCTAAATCATCTCGATGACATCCCGGAATGGACGCCATAAAACCGCACAAAAACAAACATGTACTCATTTTGAAAACTTAAGTCCTTATTCAAACTGGCAATATTTTGACATGGCCTGGAACTTCAAATAAATTGCTTTATGGCCGTGGTGCAATTTATTCCGGTGTTTTGCTGCAACAGAACGCAATGCAGCTCCTCGCGGGGAAAAGATCCTGGCTGTGACAGGCAAGAACAATTTCGTGCTCATCCCGCGGGATGGTTTTATAATTTGAAACGATCGTGTTTGGCTGCAAGGAAATTTTTATTTCGTCGAGACTGTCAGCGAGCGCGTAAATTTATGGAAATCGTTTCGTCGTCCACAAACGTCACGACTGGCGCAACTGGACGCGACGGTAGAGTGCCATCTTGTGACCGAAAAACGAAGTATTTCTTTTATGACACCCACTATTTGCAAATTTTGAGATTTGGCTTTTGTTGTTCATTTTTTTTTTTTGTCGTTTTTGTACAAATATAGCATGAATTTAAAAAAAACCCTAAAAAATCTAAAATCATAAAAATTTAACTTGAGACAAGACAGCATCAGAACACCGACAATTATTTGGCCGCCGAAGACGCACACCCACCTCCGAAACTGAGCAGCTCAGATTTTGAGCTCAACAGACGGACGCTGGGTGATAGAGTGGGAAATATTAATTATAGGTTGAATTTTAACACCTGTCCATTTTTACGGTTGCGCGACCCAATGTGAGCGAGTGGTTGAAAATTTTGACGGTGTCCGAAAACGAGAATTTCTCTCTCAGTTAATTTAGGTGTTTAAAAAATGTTACATTATACATTAAACATTGAACATTGAACATTGAACATTGAACATTGAACATTGAACATGATTAAAATGCATTATTACTTAGATAAATTTTGTAAATGTTTATTGAATTATCCAAAGAAATTAATAAAGTTTAGCGAATTTGAGTCTTTCTTATTAGTCTGATTATTTTCTAATTCATAATTAAGGACCTGACTTTACTCCACCCAAAAAAGGGACCGTCGCACCCTAGAAAGCAGCCAGCAATTTCTTTTCACCACATACCATCTCGTCCTCGCTGTTATAATCGTCATATTTTACCCAGTCAGCACGTCGTCACAGTCGTTCGACAGCAGTGTGACCTTCTAGTGCCAGCTCCCCCCCCCCCCCACACACACACGTGCACGTGCCACCGCCCTGACGTTTCGTTGCACTCGCGCTGGAATGACAGTCTGCACCGTCAGCAACGTTGGCATTGTGTTCAGCAGCAGCCCATTTGGCTTATTTTTATTTATAAAAATCCATAACAATAAGTTTGCTACAATTTAAAGCGATGCAGCTGCACTTGCATACTAATTAAGAAGTCGTCGTCGTCCCATGCACTCAATTTGCGTTTCAATTGCTGCTGCTGCTGCTTAAAATACTCACACGCACTTTGGGTGGACCCCTCGCGAAAGGTGTTGTTGTCACCACGCCAGCCTCTACCCCTTAAGCTGTCATTGTGCGCGCGCTCGCAAACAGGAAGCCCGTTTGTTGTTGGACCCCTGGTCGTCGATGTGGGGCGAAACGAGAAAACAGAGGCGTCGGCGATACCCCGCCCTACGGTGGCACCAGCTCATTTTGAAGTAGACGCGCGACACACTCACGCACCCGTGTCTGGCTCTGAATTGAGAGGTGTCAAATTTCCGATCGACTGCTGAATTAGTTCAAAACTGTCTTATTGGCAAGTAAATGTTTTTAAAGCAAATTGTCGCTGTCGTGATAACTTGTCGCACGTGCATTGTAGGCCAAATTGAGTCAAGAACGCCATTTTGTGCAGCTCTCAATGCCTCACCTTTTGACCTTCACAAATCCCCAAAATTCGTTTTCAATCCTGAGATATTCAATAAAAACCGAAAAAACTCCGTGCATTGTTGTCAATTGAAAGAAGTTTTTTAATCTTGTAGTGCTATCTACAGCCTGAAAATTGATGTAAGTGCGACAGCTGGCCAAAGGGATTTCAGGTCAGAACGCGTTTGACACACGTACATGGCCGACTACCGTAAACATTTGTAGTTATAACTCGGGACTCCGGCAATCAAATTCAACCAAACTTCGGTACAGTGCACAGAATGGTGAACCAAACAAAACGTGTTTGTTATAGTTTACATTGCGTGATCTAGTTTTTGTTTCTTCAAGGTCAAACATTAAAACGGGGTTTTCTCGGAACGTCAAAAAGCGACATGCGACAAGATAGCACGACAGCGTCGAAATAATATCATATCTTAAATAATATGTTTTTTAATAAAAGCTGCAATGCGGCGAGCTAGAATTGGTTCAGTCGTCCCGAAGTTATGTTTTTATTTAAAGATGGGAAACACCCTAGGCGTCATCCATAAAGTATGTCACGCTCTTGGGGGGGAGGGGGGGTCTGAGCTAGTGTGACATTGCATGTTATAAATATAGGAAAAGCGTGACAGGGGGGGGAGGGGGGGTAAATTTTGGCTGATTTCAGCGTGACGTACTTTATGGATGAAGCCCTATTTGATGTAGGACCATCATAATCGCCAAACAAGAAAAACGGATCTAATTATTTTGGCCAGGGACCATCCATAAACCACGTGGACACTTTATGGGGGGGGGGGGTCGGTGATTCCCCCCTTGGCCAATTGTCAAGATTCTTCCTCCCTAACCATTTTGTTTTTTTTTTTGGTATCAAATACATAAAAAAAATATCAAAATTTGATTGAATAAAATCAAGTTTTCATATCAAGAGAAAACATATCATTCCAATCATATAAACTTTCCACAATTTTTTTTTTATAAAACTTTATACTCCGTCAGTGGGGGAGACTATGGGTCAAAAAACGATACACCTCTCGTAATTTCTTATAATAACAAAAACAATTTAAATAACATCGAAAATCTTTTATCGTAAAATTGTTCTTTGATGGTTTACTAACATTTTTCCAAAATATGGTGTAATTTGATGGACTCTATCTTAAATGGCAATCGTTTGAAAATTGACCCATTCTCAGCCCTTAGAGGGGGTGACGTTGGGTCAAATGAAACTAAAATGATGCTCAAATACAAAGATAGCGTCAAAACTAGTCATCCAACAGTGTTTCTTGTTCGAGAGATTCGTTTTGACATGCTACAATGTTTGAAATAGAGAATTTCAAACATTTGGGTACCTTTCGAGCAATTCCAATAAAAATATTAAAAAGTAGATTTTTCGAGAGGTAATTTTTGCCCAATAACGTACCTCAAATTTAGACAGCTGCTAAAATGACAGGATTTGTACTAGGAACGAGATTTTTTAAGCAAAGTCATCTTAAGGTGTTCCTTGCACAACCCTTTTAACAGAATTTAGTTTCATTGAGAAGTACCTGAGAAATGGTAAAATCCGTAAAAAAATACTTTGAGCCAATCTCACTCCCCAGACCCAATGTCACCCCCACTGACGGTTTGTTAAACTGAAAATGTTAAATGTTAAATGGAATGCAAAGCCTTAAAAAACTTTCCTGTTTGACAGAATGCTAAAATTTAGAGTATACAGCAAAATCTCACAAACAATCTCATTGTTCAAATATAAAAAAAAATCTATAACATCAAAAAAAATCAAAAAGATTTTTTAAAAAGCTTTTTAGTTCAACAAATGAATAAACACAGAAGTCACCAAAAATATTTAAAATAAAAACAATCTTTTTTCACAAATAAAACAATGGAACATGGAGCAAATTTTAAAAAATATATATATAAAAACAATAATAAATTCACAAATATTGAACTATTCACTTTAAAAAATGGAAAACTGTTAAATTTTGAAAAATGTGGCGTCCAATTTTACATAAAAGTCCCTTTGACACCAAATTTCCATCTCATCACCGTTTCAGGCTGCAAATTATTGAAAAACACCTCTTTTATCGCATGTTCAAAAATGAAAGGGGTCGAACCGCCCCTCCGTCTCGAGATATCAAAAAACGGATCAAAAAACTAACTTAATCCACCTATGTGGTTGTTGCCTTCCTCACTTTTCACTAACATTTGGTGATATGATGGGTTTGTACACAATTTCTATCTATCTTTTATCTATACAGCAGTTCCATATGAAAGTTAAAGAAAAAAAATAAAAGTGCTTCGATTTGGCTCAAAATTTTTCTGGGGGTTCCTTGGCCAAAATAATTAGACCCGTATTTTTTTGTTTGGCCATTAGGGTGGCCTACGTCGTGTTAGGGTGGTCCGAAAAATGGCCATTTTCGTCGATTTTCACAAAAACCACTTTTTTCAAAAAATCATAACTTCGCTCCATTCCAACCGATTTTAGCTGTCTAGGGTGCAAATGAAAGATGATAAGTTGGACTTCCAATAAAAAATAATGTGGAGTTTCAAAAATCTAGCCTAACATTTGAAAAAGTCTAATGAAAACATCAAATGCCGTTTTGACGGTGTCTGGACCAAAGAGCCTATATCTGAAAATATTTTTAACGGATTCCTCGGACAATTTTACATAATATATCAAAAATTGGGCGAAGTTCATTGACAGGATTCAGAGATATGGTTTTTTGAAAATAAAATCCGGGTTTTTCGACGCGCCGCGCGCGAAAACGGGAGATTGACGAAATCGGCAAAAAATCAACTTTTTTCACTAAAACTGCGATAACTCGAAAATTTCAGCGATGACCTATAAATGTTAGGGTACCAAAAGTTGCGTATTTCAATTACGAAAATTTTGGTACCCTAACATCTATAGGTCATCGCTGAAATTTTCTAGTTATCGCAGTTTTAGTGAAAAAAGTTGATTTTTTGCCGATTTCGTCAATTTCTCGTTTTCGCGCGCGGCGCGTCGAAAAACCCGGATTTTATTTTCAAAAAATCATATCTCTGAATCCTGTTAATGAACCTCACCCAATTTTTGATATATTATGTAAAATTGTTCGAGGAATCCGTTAAAAATATTTTCAGATATAGGCTCTTTGGTCCAGACACCGTCAAAACGGCATTTGATGTTTTCATAAGACTTGTTCAAATGTTAGGCTAGATTTTTGAAACTCGACATTATTTTTTCTTGAAAGTCCAACTTATCATCTTTAATTTGCGCCCTAGACAGCTAAAATCGGTTGAAATGGAGCGAAGTTATGATTTTTTGAAAAAAGTGGTTTTTGTGAAAATCGACGAAAATGGCCATTTTTCGGACCACCCTAACACGGCGTAGGCCACCCTAATGGCCAAACAAAAAAATACGGGTCTAATTATTTTGGCCAAGGAACCCCCAGAAAAATTTTGAGCCCGATCGGAGAACTTTTATTTTTTTTCTTTAACTTTCATATGGAACTGCTGTATATATATAAAAAATTTCGACGGTTTTGTTCGAACGCGAATCAATTCAACACGGAACGTCGGATCGAGGTGATATTTGTTGCGTTGGGTTCGTATAAGTCCAAGATAGGTTCTTACGCCAAAAAGTTATAACTTTGGCCACTCTGGAACCGATTCCGGAAAATCTGCAGATTATATGGAGAAAGTTACGTAAAATCAAATTTAGATCACAGGAGGCTGAAGAAGCAAAAACGTTAAAAACGTCAACAAACGAAAAAAAGGCAGAACGTATTTTGTCGGGTAAGGCTTGTTTCTCAATAAAGAAATACACAAATGTTACTTAAGCGGTCATAACTTGAGACTGTTTTGGACTCATTAGAAAGTTCTTTTGATTACATAACCAACGATGGGTCGGATGATGGATCCGGACATTGTTTACATGCATTTAAGTGAGATCCGGCATCAAAAAAGTACATAAATATCACTTAAGTGATCATAACTTGAGACAGGGTTGCCAGATCTTCAATGTATTGGACTCATTGGAAAGGTCTTTCGATTACCTATCCAACGATGGGTTGGATGATGGATCCGGACATAGTTTACATACATTTAAGTGAGATCCGGCTTCAAAAAAGTACATAAATATCACTTAAGAGGTCATAACTCGAGACAGGGTTGCCAGATCTTCAATGTTTTGGACTCATTGGAAAGGTCTTTTGATGATCTATCCAACGATGGGTTGGATGATGGATCCGGACATAGTTTACATACATTTAAGTGAGATCCGGCATCAAAAAAGTACATAAATATCACTTAAGTGGTCATAACTCGAGACAGGGTTGCCAGATCTTCAATGTTTTGGACTCATTGGAAAGGTCTTTTGATTACCTATCCAACGATGGGTTGAATGATGGATCCGGACATAGTTTACATACATTTAAGTAAGATCCGGCATCAAAAAAGTACATAAATATCACTTAAGTGGTCATAACTCGAGACAGGGTTGCCAGATCTTCAATGTTTTGGACTCATTGGAAAGGTCTTTCGATTACCTATCCAACGATGGGTTGAATGATGGATCCGGACATAGTTTACATACATTTAAGTGAGATCCGGCTTCAAAAAAGTACATAAATATCACTTAAGTGGTCATAACTCGAGACAGGGTTGCCAGATCTTCAATGTTTTGGATTCATTGGAAAGGTCTTTTGATGATCCATCCAACGATGGGTTGGATGATGGATCCGGACATAGTTTACATATATTTAAGTAAGATCCGGCATCAAAAAAGTACATAAATATCACTTAAGTGGTCATAACTTGAGACAGGGTTGCCAGATCTTCAATGTTTTGGACTCGTTGGATAGGTCTTTTGATAATCTAACCAACGATGGGTCGGGTGATGGGTCTGGACAAAGTTTACATGCATTTATGTGAGATCCGATTCGCAACTCTGGCACTTTTTTATACGTAACTTTTGAACTACTTATCGGATCTTCAAACAATTCAATAGTGCAGTATGGGGCACCAAACCGGATCGAATGCAACTAGATTGGCTCAAATCGGATCAGCCAGTGCCGAGAAAACTTGGCAAGAATTTTGAGCACCAAGGGGAATACGCACACACATACACACACACACACAGACATTTGTTCAGTTTTCGATTCTGAGTCGATAGGTATACATGAATATAGGTCTACGAGCTGTTTTTCAAAAGTTCATTTTTCGAGCAGGATTATAGCCTTACCTCAGTGAGGAAGGCAAAAAGACAGGTCGGGGCAACTTTACCCGATTTCGTGTGAGTTGGTAGATAATTACCCATATAAAAATGATATATGAAAACCCAATGATTGTGATATATTTGTAAACATGAATTCCTTAGTAACTTTTCAACGGGATGAAACCTTGATTGTAAACAAACAGTCTGTCACTTTTTCTCAAGTGACAGTTCACGTTATGAGTGAGTTGGACAGGCTGCTTGTTTACAATCAAGGTTTCGGCCTATTGAACAGTTACTACTGAATTCAATAACGTGTCAGATAAAAATTATCAAAATCTTGTGAAATTCTGCAATAATAAAAAAAAAGTTCTCGTGAATACTCAAAGCAATATTATACTTAAAAGAAAAATGTCCTAAGGTTCGATTGTTCAAGCATTTGCAAACCTTTTTTTCACACTGGAATTCGAACTGATAACCTTAGGATTGTTAGTCCAACTGCCTACCAGCGACTCAACCGAGGCAGGACCCAGGGAGACGACTCCTACACCTGGACTGAGCTAACGACCTAACCTCTAGGTTAGACCGGGTCAACGTTTACTTCCCCGCCCGACGGAAGGCGTGATCAGACAAATCTCGTCTCGGAAAAAGCCATTGGGGCCGTCTAGGATCGAAACCAGGCCGACTGGGTGAGAGGCAACCACGCTTGCCTCTACACCACGGGTCCCGGCTTCTTAAATTCTTCAAATTCTTAAATTTTAATTTTTAAATCTTCAACAAAATTTTGAAATTTGAAAAAAATATTGAATTGAATTTTAAAGGAATTTTAATTCAACTTCGGTGTACTTTGGATCGATTCTTTGTTGCTTATCGCCAAAAACGATCTTCTCACTCCCAAGGCACAATTCATCAAGTAAAATGAGTTGCAATACGATACACAGCTCCGTTCTTCAAAACAAGCTGCATTTCGCTGCACTTGACTGCATCGTCTCCAAGTCTCCGAGTCTCCCGGCGATGATCGACGTTTGGGTGATTTATTTCGCGTCCGTTTGTCCGACGCGTTCTCGCGTCCTGTCTGTCATTCAGTCCAGTTTTCAGACGCGCGATGTTTTCGCGTTTGCGTCGATTTTTTTTTAAAGCGGGTTTGTTGTTTCCGCACGACCGCTGACAAAGCGCAAATTTAAACTCAGACAGACCAGACAGCCAAAGTCAATAAACATGGCGCGTGTGGCTGTGTTGCTGTTGTGTGCTTAACATCGGTGGGTGGTAAGTAGGGTGTTCTGGAAGTGTAATTGTCACTGGAGTGGGGTGAAAGAAGGGGCTGTCCGAAAAGGACGTCTTTTGTGATGCAAGCAGCAAAAAAAGAAAAAAAACGCTTCGAAACATACTGATTTGTCGAAAATATATTGCAGACAATAACGAGACAGACGATGACAGCGGTTTGGCTGCATGACACTGGCGCTGCTCAGCTTTTATTTTTGTTTGCTGTTGTTGTTGCGGGACGATTTTTTGGCTGAAGGTGCAGCCAGTCCCATATGGAGTTGAAAATTGAAAATGAATGCAGCTGCATATTTTTGGACGTGTCACGTAGCAGCTCCACAGTTGGGGGTTGTGCAAGTCGAACTGTCAGACTGATGAGATAGGTAAGAAATTGTCTGGACATGGCGGATTAATTTTTCATTTGTATTTACTTAAAAAACAAATAATGATTGCTGGAAATTACAATTGTTATTTAAAACAACTTGTTCAATTCAATTCAAAATACATTGGATAACATCTATTTATTTATCTTTATCAAATAGGGCACTTTTGAACTTTTTGCAAATCTAAAATTTTGAACCACACATCGAAAAAAGATAACCAACCTTAGGATTTTTTTCATAAATTCCTGGTTATTTATCAGATTACCGGTTGTAGTATAACTGTGATAATGTTTAAAGCATTTTTTGATACTGTTTGCTTCCAAATTTTGAAAGTTGGATTTAAGTTCATTTAAGGCTACATTTTTTTCCGAAAATAGGTATGTTTCGGGCAAAACTTTTGTCCCTGATCACGAATCCGAGGTCCGTTTTTGGACATCTCGTGACGGAGGGGTGGTACGACCCCTTACATTTTTGAACATGCGAAAAAATAGGCGTTTTTCAATCATTTGCAGCCTGAAACGGTGATGAGATAGATATTTGGTGTCAAAGGGACTTTTATGTAAAATTGTACAGTCATCCTTCATATTCGGAACAGTTTACAGATCGGCCAATGTTCAAAAAATCATAGCAAATCGGTAATTGAACTTAATTATTTGCTTTTACCTTCATTTGAAAGCTTTTCATGCGATCTTTCGAATGCTGTATCGAACAACTGCAAATTTTTACTCTGATATCAAGTTTTTGAAAAAAAAAACTTTGACCCTTGAAATCCACAAATTCGGAACACTTTTTTCATACGGATGTAAACAAACTTTGGATCTCTCCAGGAGGACATATTTGTAACAAAATAATGACTTCACACACTGCAACCAGTTTCACTCAAGCTTAGTGATGTTTTATCCATGGTCTGATAACTTTTTTTGTGAAAATATCAGTTAAATTCAGTAGGATCTGGAGAAAAGCTGCATTTGGCATGTTATTGACAAGTTATCACAAAAGTGTTCCGAATTTGTGGGTGTTCCGAATATGTGGGATGACTGTACGCTCGATTTGATGGCGTACTCAAAATTCCGAAAAAACGTATTTTTCATCGAAAAAAAAAACACTAAAAAAGTTTTAAAAACTCTGCCATTTTCCGTTACTAAACTGTAATTTTTTTTGGAACATGTCATTTTAAGGGAAATTTAATGTACTTTTCAAATCTACAATGACCCAGAAAGGTCATTTTTTCATTTTGAACTAAATTTTTCATTTTAAATTTTCGTGTTTTTTTCTAACTTTGCATTGTTGTACAATTGTTGTACAAAGTTGTAGAGCAGACAATTACAAAAGTTTTGATGTATAAACATAAGGGGTTTGCTCATAAACATCACGAGTTATCGCGATTTTACCCTTCTGGGTCAATTTAGATTCGAAAAGTACATTAAATTTCTCTTAAAATGACATGTTCTAAAAAAATTACAGTCGAGTAATGCAAAATGGCAGAGTTTTTAAAACTTTTTAAGTGTTTTTTTTTTCGATGAAATATACACAGCAAAAAATTCGATGGAAAAATCGCATCCAAAAGCATGCACATCACCTTCGTCAAAATAAACACTTAATATTACACATTGCATGTACATTTTTTGCAAACACAAAAAAAAGTTGCAACTGACGGGATTCAAACCCAGCACCAACAGATAGGACTGGCGCCTTAGCCCACTCGGCCATCAGACCGATAAAAAGCTGTAAGGATAAACGCATACATGAGCTTGACATTTCGGTCAAGTAGGTTTCCCATACTGATGGGCTACATATTTCAGAGTGTAAAATCACATAAAATTGCATAAAATAATGCAATATTTATTTCACACCCAGGTTTTTTATACGCAGCTGGATTTCTACTTTTTCAGCTGTGTACGTTTTTTTTCGGAATTGTGAGTACACTATCAAATCGAGCGTCCAATTTTACATAAAAGTCCCTTTGACACAAAATTTCTATCTCACCACCGTTTCAGGCTACAAATTATTGAAAAACACCTCTTTTTCACATGTTCAAAAATGGAAGGGGTCGTACCGCCCCTCCGTCACGAGATATCAAAAAAAAGACCTCGGATTCGTGATCAGGGACAAAAGTTTTGATCAAACCGGTTGCATTCGACTTGGTTTAGGGTCTCATAAATCGCTATTGAATTGTTTGAAGTTTCGATAAGTAGTTCAAAAGCTATGCATAAAAATGTGTTTTCATATATACCCGGAGCTCACTTAAATGTATGTAAACGATGTCCGGATCCATCATTAGCCCCATCGCTGGTTAGGTAATCTAAAGACCCTTCCAACGAGTCCAAAACATTATAGATCTGTCAACCCTGCCTCGAGTTATGACCACTTAAGTGATAGTTATGTATTTTTTTATTCCGAATCTAAAAAAATAGATGAAATTTGTGTAAAAAACCATCATATTACCCATGTTTGATATCAACCACATAGGTGGATTAAGTTATTTTTATAATAACAATTTGAGATTATCGAGTCTGGACTGAATGTGAATAATAATATTTCTACAATTTAAGTTTTGGCAAAATCGGGAGAAACGGAAGCTTTGGAATTTATTTTGTTCGACCCAGATAATTCTTGGTAACTTAATGAACCATGGAACACTGATTGATGGTCATAAATAAACCATTAAAAGTCTACTACATGCCTTACAAATTAGTTGAGATTGTAAAACAAACTTTGAACCTAATACAGCCCAACCCCCTAATCAGGCTACACCGTGTTGCGTTTGTGAAAACTTTGCACATGCAGCGCGCACTCGCGAAAGTCATCCTTTTCCATTGTGCTAATCGGTTTTTAATTACCCAAACTTGCAACAAAAACAATAAACGGGAGGCCTGCCATTACGACAAAACACTTTCGATACAGTGCTTAATGACTCGTAACTATGCACGCCGGCTGGTGTACTTACATGCCATTGGTGTTAATCGACAAGCGCTAAACAGCAAATCACGTCTAAATCTCAGACTTTGAAGGTTTGCTGATTTTTTGCTTTTGCGATGAAGAAGCCACGTGCCTTGAAATTGTCCACGTGGAGGAGGCGGTGGAGAAGGTGGACTACGTGCGCTAAGGTTAATTGGTGAGCAAATTTCATAAATTTGCCGCTCTGGGTTGCGGAGCAGGTCGTTGACGAGAATTAGGCAAATCATTCGCTATTTTGGGCGGGAAATCTGTCGAGTCTGATTTCATTAGCTTTTCCTGGGAAATGACTTTCACACCGACGTTTTCCGTAACGAAGCGATGCTGATGGATGTTGATCGCTGGTAAATATCACAATTAAGCGTCTTTAGAGATTTCCACGAAAGGTTGTTCGGCAAAGGTGCAAACCTTATTCATGAAATTTCGACAAACCAACAACTTATTAAAGGTGTCTCATATGCTGGGGCTAATTAAATTGGACATTTCATCGAAAGCTTGTTCTTGTTGCAACGCTGAAACCTGCAAGTAGTGAAATTCAATCTCCAGTGTGTTCCACCTTGCACCCAATCAACAACGCGCGTCAATCGTCCAGCTGGTGTTGGTCACCCTGCAGGTCACTTGCGGTGTGGTCTGTCACCTCAATATGACCAACAGCGCTGCAGTTGGATGGTGCGTCGACAATAATAACACCATTTCACGAGAACTGACATTTTTTCCTAGGAAACGTCGTCCGATGACAAAAAAAATCGCTGATTGGCTCTTATTAAAAACGACAACAACCTCGAAAAAAAAAGTGCGTGTTTTAATATCGTTTTCTGGTTCCAGCGAATCACCCCGAGCTGGCCACTTCTCGGAAGGCAAGGGCAATTTGAGTATCGATATCTGCAGCTTTTTTGGTTTTGCCCACTTCTTCGGACCTCCAAGTTTTATCACGAATTCAGCAACAATTATGGTCGAAAAAATAACTACGACGACGGCGGCGGCGGCTGTTTATTTGCAGAAACTGCAACCGCAAAAGGTGGTCAAGTCGCGACTGAATGAGGTCAGCGTGTTCATTACTGCGGCAATAGTGAGAAATTGGTGCACACGTGGGACTTCTTCGAAAATTGAGTTGGAATTAAAAGAAGCTTGGTTTGACTCACTTCACAAGTCTCTCTGATATATTCAAAATGAATCACCTCTGAACGCGCAACTATTAGCAAATATTTGCAAAGCTCATGAACACGCGTTGCATCGCTGATGGGTCCTTCCATCAGCAAACATCACCACCTTGAACAGTCCCGCGTCATTGGCGCTTCACGAATGCATCTCTGATTACGACCACCGTTGTCGGTATCACCCGCTGCAGTGAAAGTCACCGTCGCCGCCTGACTGCAAGCTTATGTTAGCGATTGCAAACACCGGAACGATGACGACAATTTGCGCGCGCCTTGATAACAAAAATACACGCCCGGTGTGCGTGCATTAGGGCGATCTTGAAGTGATTTGGTGTAGTGCGGAAAATAGAGGTGAAACCCTTGGCTTACCTCCTGATTTTTTTTATTAGGCCTATTCTACCACCTCTAATTATATCCGTTTGCACGTATAAGGTCCTTATTTTAATTATTGAGTCATTTTTCTATGACTTAGAAAGCTGTTCAGTTGTTTTTGCTCATCATTTCTTCAGATACATTTTTTTTTGTGATTGTATCAACAAAAAATTTCAAGAACAACAAAGCTACTGCAGATGCAAAATAAAGGAGTATTTCTACCCAAAACGAGACAAAAGTTTGAAACATTGGCAAAGTTACATGAAACAAGTAAAAAAATTAAAACCATAGTTATCTGAAAATGTATGTTTTGTTCTTTTAATTTCTTTTTGAATATAACAAATAACTGACTCCTCCAACGTTGTTTATGCTATTCTCTCACTTTTCATGTCAAAATGTTTTTAAAAAAAAGTGACCAAGGATTTTTTTATGCTGTCGCATTAACACTACTTTCATCAGATTTGAAATGATCCTGCTTCAAAGAATATTTGAACATTGAAACAATGAACATCAAACTTTATGACTCTTTTTTACAAAGAATCAACTACATTAAAAAAAACATAAGTATCTCTTAAGTGCTCATAACATGAGATAGAGTTGCCAGATCTTCAAATTTAATTACTCTTTTCTACGGTTTTTCGGTAACTCTGAGTGTTTACGTCAGGGTTGTAAAACCTTTCGACGGGCCAAATTTTGTTTTTCTGAAGCAATTGTTGGCCAGAATTTTCATTTATTTTTTTATGTAAATAACGATTTTGAGACAAGTGCTGAAGGTTGTATTGTGCATATTGCCCAAAAAGACACGCGGCATACCAGCCTCAAAACGACGCGCCGCACTTTCGGCAAATGCGCGCTGTCAAATCCCATACTGCGTGTTTTGTTTTAATTGATCTTCTTTTTCGAATCGCTTGCCATTGTTGCCAGGTATGTTTTTATTGCACTAAAAGTGCAGAAAATCGCTGGCAACAATGTTTATGGCACATTCTGAAATGCCGCGCGGTGTATATCTTGAGTTTTTCAAAGATCCACAAATAAAAAAAAAACCTGGTACATATTTGTTTCCATCTTAATGATCATGAAATGAAAAAAAAAAACTTTTTAAGAAAAGTAGATGAGAAAGGATACAATTGAAAAAAATTGCTCACATTTTGGAACTATTATAACTTTATTGAAAGTCAATGGAAAATCCAAATCATTATCCTTTGCAGGTTTAAAAATATCTTTTTTTCATAATTTTTATTTTGTAGTTGCCAGAAGAGTGTTTTAAAGGAGACTTCGATCTTAATTTCATGTTTTGTCTGCCTCCGCTAAAAATAAATAAAAAAAATGAGAATAAATTATAACTCTGATAAGAAAATATATTTTAAAAACAAATCGAATTGAATATAAACTTGAATACTTGAAAATTCCAATGTTTTTTTGTTAATAGGAAATGGTAAAGTTTTGAACAAATAGAAAAAAAGATAAGTTCACAAACCTGAAAAAAACCGGAACGTATGAAATAAAAAAAGATCCTTGGAAGTCTTAGTTATCTCAAGTAGAAATATGGATTACAAAAAGTAATGCGCGTTCCATATTCATGAAAATGCATAAAGGCGTCATCCATAAAGTATGTCACGCTCTAGGGGGGGAGGGGGGGTCTGAGGAAGTGTGACATTGCATGTTATAAGTATAGGAAAAGCGTGACAAAGGGGGGGAGGGGGGGTAAATTTTGGCTGATTTTAGCGTGACGTACTTTATGGATGAAGCCAAACCAGTTTTTTTTTATTTTAAACTTTGAATCAAATTTGTAAAATTCTGAATTAAAAATCTAACAAAAAAAATTCTAGGCAATAATTTTTAAAACATGAAAATTTCTGTTGAACGAAAATAAACATTATTTATAGGCTAATATTGACAATAATAATGTTGGTCCTAATTTGCTGAGCTTTTCTATGTTTGGAGTGTTTTAAAGAAAAAAAAACGACATATTTTTGAGGCTTCGTATTTAATTTTTAGTTTGAAATTCATATGTAATTTTTAAAGAAATTTTCGCTGTTTATTCAAGCAACTTGTTGAATGCTGAGTAGTATGTGTTGACAAAGTGTTAAAAAATTCTACGAAAAAAAGTTCCTTATTTTGTTTTTTTTTGTCGTTTTTTCGGGTGACCATGAACGGCCATGATCAACGACGACCAACTTTTTAAAAACTTTTTTTTTTCGTAAAATCGCGTTATCTCGTGATGGTTGCCAGAAAACCCCATATGCTTATAAATCTTTTTTTTTTTGTAATTTTCTGCTCTACAATTTGTACAACATTGTTATACTCTTAAAAACATCCCTGCAAAGTTAGAAAAAACACGGAATTTTAAAATGATTTTTTTTTTCTAAATTAAAAAATGGCCTTTCTGGGTTATTGCAGATTTGAAAAGTACATTAAATTTTCCTAAAAATAAAAAAAAACAAGACGTGTTTCTCAAAGGACTTTTGTGTCAAATTAGACGTCCGATGTGATGGTGTATTGGTGTAAAATTCCGAAGTAACATATTTTTCATCACAAAAAGTTCAAAAATTGTTTTGAAATCATCGCCATTTACCGTTTCTCAATTATCAAAAATCGAAAGACATGTCATTTTATGAGAATTTTGATGTTTTTCTCCGTGTTTCGTGTTTTTTTGGTGGCATTTTTCGAGACGAGATTTGTCTTATCACGCCTTCCGTCGGACAGGGAAGTAAATGTTGGCCTCGGTCCAACCTAGAGGTTAGGTCGTTAGCTCAGTCCAGGTGTAGGAGTCGTCTCCCTGGGTCCTGTCTCGGTGGAGTCGCTGGTAGGCAGTTGGACTAACAATCCAAAGGTCGTCAGTTCGAATCCCGGCGTGGATGGAAGCTTCAGGTGTAAAAAGAGGTTTGCAATTGCCTCAACAATCAAACCTTCGGACACCTAGTTTCGAGTAGGAATCTTGCTATCGAGAACGCCAAGGCAATGCTGTAGAGCGAACAATTTCTTGTATTTGTTTTTAGAGTAGAGAAAATATATTACAAGTTTTAAAACGATTTTTTCAGTATATCAACGTAAAAAGGCAAAGGTTTTAAAACTTTTTTTGGATTTTTTAAATGCAAAATGCTGTTTTTTTTCGGAAATTTGAGAACGCCAAAAACTCCAACTGATGATATAAGTTTTAGATAAGTTTTTTGTTTTGATTTTGAAACAGGATAAACAAAAATCTTAAAATTTCTTACCATTACCAGAAGATCCAAATTGTGTCAGTTAATGTGAAAATGTTTCATGCATCAAAATTTGTGTTTTTAGTAAATAAAAATGATATTTTTATATATTTTTTTTTGTAAGTATTTCAAAAGTAACGCACACAATTTTTGAAACGGTTTTAAATGCCCCATCAAGGGTTAATCGCACACCCGCAGATGCCAGCGGATTATGTTGATTGTTTTAAATTGGCGCGCGTTGATAGTGGAATTGGTTCAATGCTGCCCCTTTTTCTCGGCCATAATGAGCTCGGCTTCGGCGATGTATCGTCCATGGCGCACGTTAAGTACGTACCCAACCCCACCTTGGAGGAATGCATTCGGTGGAGAGCTGCTTTCCCAAATGGGAGATAAAAGTGTTCAATTTTGGAATTTAACATGCACGGTTGTTTCTTTCAAAAATGCACTACCCTGCCTGCCTCGTTAAACCAGCCAGTGGAGGGTAAAATTTGTCGAGCGAACCAACGAAAACATCAAAGAGTGTTCAAGGTTTTTGCTCGATTTAAAGTGTCGACGACGACGACGTGCAAAGAAGACACTAAAATAAACATTGCACTTAGTGCAGAAAACAACCTCCCCCCGCCGCGACTTTGGGTCACGATGATTAACGGTCCACTCTCTAGGTCATTTTTAATAAATAATGACAGTTTAAGCCGTGAAATTTATTCTCGACAATTAAGCGGGATTGCGACACAATGCCCCGCAACACGGTCGAATGGGGTTTTTTGAGAGAGCAAAAACAAAAAGCAACAACCGTAAAAATTTGGCCAAGAATGCAACGTGTTCACGTATGATAAATAACAATATTTAATTTTTCTTAACCCCTTGCTGTTTTCGGGTCGTCATCGTCTGAACGTGTGATTAAGTGAGATGAGTAGCTGTTACTAGACCTGTTGTTTTAACTTTGAAAGTGTGACTTTTAAAATGTGATGTGCTACTAAAGATGTCATTTTTCTAAATTTCAAAACATGAAAAAAAAATATAAAAATATATTTTTCCCTTGCCAATTAAGTTTCCCCGATCCTGAAACTTTGCTGCAAACTGTTGACTCTTGAACGCAATTAGTGATTAATTAACCAGCAACCGGTTAATTAATTGGCTGAATCGACTTCCATTTGCGTATTTCCTCCTTCAATCACCCGGAACCACACCCCCAACAACAACAAACAAAAATAAACAGAGAGGTCAAACAACAACAAAAAGTTAATCAGCCGCGTAAATTCGCATTTGCATTTTTGGTCAATGCAAATTTAATTGGCCGTGGCGTGGCGGTGTGTGGGTTATGCACTTGTCACCACGAGACCTCGGTCCAACAACCTCAATGCAATTCTTCAAAATCCCATAAAAAAAGCTTTGGTTTTAACTCGAGCTTTCGTTTCTTTCCGTCCGTTTCAGATGCTATCGGTACAGTCGCCCGGCTGCGCGGGGATGGAGCGGCTTGGCGTTCCTGCCCGCAGTTCGATTGGATCACCACCACTCCGAGATGAACGGTAAGAGAGCTGAACCTCAAGCATGAAAAGGTATCACCTGAATCGTTTCTTTTCCTCCAGAAATCGACGATTACGAGTGGACAGCGGCACATCCGGCGCCGCCTCCGCCAACAGCAACTCTTCCACCATCTATCAACATCATCCCAACGTGCACAGCCATCACAGCCATCACTCAGCAGTAGGAAACAGCAGCAGCACTAGCAGTAATTTTATGAGCATTCATAACCACCACGCCCAGTTCCACCAAGCGACGACGACGACGAGTCGGACGACTGCCCAAAAGGACACCGGAAGTTCTGGTGGGGGCAGCTCGAGCAACAGCTATCTCAAGGCGGCCAGCACCGGAAGCAGCAGCACCAGTAGCAGCTTCTACGGTACGATCAACAACAACAGCAACAACCTGTGCAGCGCCAGCACCATCAGCAGGTGTCCGCACCACGTGGCCCTGCCGGATGGGGAACGGGGACCGGACCGGGACCTGCAGATACGGTCGTCCAGTCAGGTGAGTTTGGATTCATGAGGGGGGGAGGGGTACAGATGGTGGTGTTGCACAAAAGTTAAGAGCTCTTATTGGAGCACATGTAATGTTTTTGAAATAGCGAAAAGTGAAAAATCTCGAAAAAAAGGCTCGAATATTTTACAAGTAGGTTTTTTATGAAATTGTCTCGAGAATTTTGTCTTCCTTTAATCAAAATTTTACATGGAATAATCGATGAAAAGCAGGAACATTTTTACCAATTTAAATTATTTTGTAATTATGTTATTTTGCAACTACAGTTCAGACTCGATTATCCGAAGATTTGGCTATCCGAAGTTCGATTATCCCAAGGTTTGAATGGGACTTCGGATAATCAAATCATGACCAACAATTTTTTTAGTATATTTTTTTTTTTAATTTCCTTACTTTGAACATTCAATTCGAGTTCTACGACACAATTTCAGTTAAATTTGAATATTAAATTGCCCTTACAATTACAAAATGATTTTTTTTTCAATATGTTGCTATCGCCGTTTTGGCTCCCATCTTAGTTTAAAAATTCTAAAAAAAAATTAGAGTAGTTTATGGGTCATATACTTAATAGAGTGTAACAAAAATGACTTTTTGGCGGGCATTCAAGGGTTTGTTCCGGTGGGCATACTAAGCCCAAATCCAAAATATGAGCTTGATTGGACGTAACAAGAGCTGGCGCTCCGCCCTTCAATTTTAAATGGGATTTAACCCGTAAAACAAGATTTTTTTCAAAAATGTCACTTTTTGGGCATTTTGACACTGAAGCGTTTATTTTCGACATCATTGGTGTGTAGCCCAGATCCTTGCGCATCTTTTGGTATGTATAACATTGAAATTTGGAGTACCCTGGAGCTCGGTACAGGTCTTCAAAGTTTGGCATTTTTTCGAAAAATTGGTCCCGGCTAAAAAGATATGCGTTGCGCCTCGCGACGCCCTAGACGCCATTTGATTTTGCCAGGGCCGATTTTTCGAAAAAATGCCAAACTTTGAAGACCTGTACCGAGCTCCAGGGTACTCCAAATTTCAATGTTATACATACCTAGAGGGTGACGATTCTCGAGATTTTCAATTTCCCGGGAATCGAGAGTTGAATTTGGCCATTTCCCGGGAATTCCCGGGACCCGGGAGTTTTTTTTACTATGCCAATAGTGGTATAATTTAAAAAGAAAAGTATAAAATTCGTTACTCATTCGTTAAATTAAGTATCCTCATAATTTAGAGGAACTATAGTTTACTTTAATAGTTTAAAATGTTTACGAATCATAATACGCACTGAGTGATTTTTCAAATGTTGCACAAACTTGTTCCAAGAACTTCTTATTATTAAATTTTTGTGAAGTAAAAACATCTATATATATAAAAAAATTGGATGGTTTTGTTCGAACGCGAATCAGTTGAACACGGAACGTCGGATCGAGGCGCTTTTTGTTGCACTGAGTTCGTAAAAGTCCAAGGAAGGTTCTTATGCTAACTAATTGACACTTTGGCCACCCTGGAACCGATTCCGGAGCATTGTCAAATTGTTTGCAGAAAGTTACGTAAAATCATATTTTGATCACAGGAGGCTGAATAAGCAAAAATCGAAAAACGTCAACAAACGAAAAAAGGCAGAACGAAGCTTGTCGGGTAAGGCTTGTAGCTTATATGTAATTTCCCAGTATCGAGATTCTTGCAATATGATAAATAACGACTCAAAACAACAATTTAAACTTTTTTCATCATTTTTAAGGTCAACTTTAAATTTTAATTTAAGATATACATATTTACAGTTATCAGGAAAACTGGAGTGTTTACAATTGGCGAACCTTAACTTTACAAAGATTACCGCTCCAGAGTTTTTTTTTACAAAATATAATTAATATTGAGGTTGATGTGAAACATAAAATGGCCTGTTACACAAAAAAAAAGAAATTACCTTGATACAGCGAAATTACCTTAGGTACCGTAAACCGGGGTGACTTTGATAGGATTTCAATTTGTTTTAGAAATATTTTCCAACAGGTAAGGTTTTTCTCAAGATAATTATTTTTAAAACATGTACTGGGGTAGGCCACACAAAGTCCATGCACTATTTTGGAAAAAAAGTTTTTTTCAATAGTGTTTAGAAAAATAGTTACGTTAAAAATTCTTAGTTTAAATTCCGGGGTGACTTTGATAGTCATAGTTTTTCTTGTTAAAATCATATTTAAGATGTTCAAACTTTATTTGTACGTTAAATGTACCATCACTAAAGTAGCTGATATAGTTTTTAAGAAAAAAAAATCAATGTTTATATTTAGTTAACTAAGTTTATAAGCTTTTTATCAAAATACTAATAAATTTTACATAAAATTGTTGAAAAGTAGGAATTTTGCCTGAAATTTGTTAAAACTAGTTTTGTTTATAAAATTATCGATTTATATTGCATTTTAAACTGAATACAAAGCACGAATCACAAGTTTTCACATTTTACATGAAATTTGTTCAACTGAAATTGCCTATAAATTTGGAGATTTTTTTTAATTGTGTTTCAAGGACACATAATTTTTATTATTTACAAACTTATTTAACATTCTCCTAGTGGAAAATTGTCCAAAGAACCCGAAAATGCATTCCGTTTTCCGATTCAAAATCATGTTCATTGAGAAAATCATGACACTTTGAGAAGTTTTAAATAATGACTTTCATCAACATTTTCTTAATTATAGTTAACTAACTTTTTAAACATTTCAAAATTTTATGCAAAGTTCTTCTTGAGGTACTTTGAACACTTCTCTACCACGGTCAGTATGATTCTGAACCATTCCGTACGTATTTTAATTGTACTCTTCATTTTGCAGAAAAATCGCAAACCTATCAAAGTCACCCCGGCTATCAAAGTCACCCCGTTTTACGGTACTAAGAATTTAAAAAAATATATAAGCATTGCTATGCTCGAGAAAAGATATGGAATTTGAACGTATCTCGAAAAAGTTATAATAAATAAAAAAATATTTCTAGAGTTTTTTTATAACGTCCTATAAACATATGAAACCCAATATCTTATAGGACATTAAAAAAACACTGGATTTATAAAAAAAAACATTGAATTTCATTTCTGGGGTATATCTGCAAAGTATGTTTTAAGGTAAATTTTGAGGTCCAAATTTTTTTTGTCTTCTCTCGATTATAGTTATTGGAATTTTTGACAAGTTAAAATTTAAAAAAAAATGAATAGAAAGATTAGATAAACACTGGTTTATTCGACCTTGAACATCGAACATTAAACATCCAATGTTCCAAACAATTTTGAATTTTTCAAGTAATTCTTGATTAGTTTATATAATTTTGCTTCAATAGTTTAAGTTCAAAATTTCCCGGGAGTCTCGACCGAATTTCCCGGGAATCGAGAGGTCCAAAAATGGTCGATTTCCCGGGAATTTTTTCCCGGGAATTCCCGCTCGTCACCCTCTATACATACCAAAAGATGCGCAAGGATCTTGGCTACACGCCAATGATGTCGAAAATAAACGCTTCAGTTTCCAAATTGCCTCAAAAAGTGACATTTTTGAAAAAATCTTTTTTACGGGTTAAATCCCATTTCAAATTGAAGGGCGGAGCGCCAGCTCCTGTTACGTCCAATCAAGCTCATATTTTGGATTTGGGCTTAGTATGCCCACTGGAACAAACCCTTGAATGCCCGCCAAAAAGTCATTTTTGTTACATCCTAATACTTAATCTCGACCATAAAAAATTAGACAACGAATAAACTTTTTTTCGTGATTCGATTATCCGAAGTGAAATTTTTCCGAGACCTTCGGATAATCGAGTCAGGACTGGATCCCTTTTTCGATCCCCTTCTTAAATATTTGTCAATTAAGTTTTGTATGCAATTGTCCATTCTTTCATTTTAAATTTAATTTTGAAATATATGAAGATAAAATCTCTTGAAACGTGTAAATTTTTTTCCATTTGTTTAAATAATTTGTAAATATGTTTTAGATATATTTTTTTAAATAAACTTTAATGAAAGGAACATTCGTTCAAATTCCACAATAGGGTCCATTTTTCGAATTCCACAATAGGGTTGGGAAAAAGAGCCTGCGGTTTCGCTACCTTTTTCTAAGTAAGCTAGCATCAACACTTCCCGTGCTCCGAATCCTTGTTCCTCCCCGGTGTATGGTGGAGATGGGAGCGGCCGGCAATGGATGGCTTTCATGGTGCTGCCTGTTCTGTTCTGGTAGAATTGGTTTTAATTCCCTTTAATCAATTTCTAAGCAACCAGTAATGGACAATCATCACATATACATGACGAAATCCAGTCTGCAACCCGCTAAGATCACCATCTCCATGCGAATGCGAATGCGAATGCGAATGCGAAACTTTAATGAAAGGAACATTCTTCCGAAGATTTAAATTCTTCCTCGTTTCAATATTTTGCAGTTAAGCTTTGATGCATTTTTTTCTTCTTTGATTTCGAAATTAAACTTCAACAATATAAAATCTCTTGATACATCAACATTTTGGCTTATTTACATAGTTGACAGATGAGATTGTTTAGTGGTCATCCATTAACCAAGTGAACACATATGGCCGATGACCATACTCAATACAAAAAAAAGTTTGTTTTGTTTGGATAATTGTTCTCAATTTGGGAATTCGTCTATTTGCATAACGAAATTTAAACAAAAAAGTATTTCTTTAATTTTCAAGGTCTGTTGTGCCCTAATGCAAATTATCATAAAAAATGGATTGATAAGTTAAAAATTTGCTAAGCAATACAGAACATTCCTTTTTAAAAACGTGATCTCTCAAGAATTTTTCAGATTACCCTGAGGTTATCATTGAATTTAATTTAAAAAAAACTCTCAGCAATCAAATGCAACTGTCAGTTTTCCCGTAAGTAATCGTCCAAAGGGTTATAAATTCTTTTTAAAACTTGAAGCGTAAAATTTTCAGATCTGGCAACACTGTACATTCATTTTGAGTTCGCCATTGAATTCTACGTCAAAAAACATTCAAATTTGCTCACCCAAAATTTGTCTCTTTAATAAGTTTTCTCTTAGGAAAATGCATTTTAAAAATGAGGTTCTTAAAAAAAATTTAATCGTCTTAAATATAGAATCTATATTATAGATTAAAATGAAGGGAAATATTGATGTTATTTTGAAAATTCGTTTCAATCCACAAAACTGGAGATGGACTTTTTAATATGTATTTTTATTAAATTAGGTTCGTTGCCAATATTTTTAAAATCGATTTTTTACAGTTGTCTTGCAAACATTTTAAACAAAAAAATTTTTTAGTTCTTTAGTAAGATGCACTATCTTATTAACATACTTTAAAAATATTTTAAAATGTTTTTAAATCTAATTTATATTTAAGCATTTAAGAAAAATATATTTTGAAGTGTTTTAAATTCACTGTTCTTAGGATTTCTTTTAAATTTTCAAGCTTCAAAAGTTGCTTCTGGAAATCAGTTTTTGCGATCTTTTGTATCTGTGAAAAATATTGGCAAAAGCATTTGTTGCTGTTGAAAACAGTTATTGGGAAATGCTACCTCAAATTATTTTTCACAACCAGGGCCAATAAAAATCCAAATAATACGTTCAATTGGAAACATTTGAGTGCTAAAAAGCAAAGCAATCCACTTTAACGACCCCCGAGTCTTTTGTGGGCTCTGTTGCAAGTTTTTGCTCATTTCTAGGCGTCCGAAGGTTATGTGTGGTGAGTGACTCAAAACCACTTTTACGCTAATGGACCGACGTTTTACTTCCCCATCCGATAGAAGGTCAACTTGTTACCGGTCCCGTGTGCATGATGGAGGCCGATTTTCAAAAAGTTAATTTAAAAAAAAGATAAAAATACTTTTGTGTTTATCATATAAAAAATCGACAGTTTTTGATTTTTGTTTTTTTAACTGAATTTTAAAATCGGGCTTCGTCATGCACACGGGATATGTCTTGAGAGTCTTCATCTTGAGATATCGTGGCACTTGTAAATCTATTCGATGCTTCGGAAATACGCTCAGAAAGTTTGACAGTTAACTTTGCGCATGGCAAAAATTCAAGCTTAAATCGTCTGTAACTAACCTTAATCATAAAATATCTTCATGAAACGTTCAGGAGTGGTTGAGAATCATGTTTTGAAAAGATTTAATATATTTTCTGTACCATGAAATTTTGACATTTTCTTCATGTATGTAACCCCTTCAAACAAATTTTCGGGGGTTTTCGAATACCACAATTTGTTTTTGATACCACAGAAAGGTATGATTAAGCATTTCTCTTGTTATTTACCCCTTACTTCAATTTTATTTATAATTTGAAGAAACTAAATCACTGATTTCGAACGCATTTCTCATCCTCAATACAAAAGCCTCGCATGTCCTTGGACCGCTTTTCGCGACAGCAATATAGCTACCGTGGAACAAAATCAAGCACCCTTCTTCGAAACCATGCATCCACGGATTGTGCACTATTGTACCAGCCCCATCATCATAATCATCATCAGGCTAGGCAGCATGATCCTGCCCTCGTTGGCCGACGTTTTGAGCACCACACGTGGCAAAGCCTGCTCGCATCGGCTGCTGTCGTCAGGAATAAATCACCTGCACTGACCTAGATTTGATGCTGCTTCCCTTTCCCCCTCCTTCTCTCTCTGACTCGTGGAACATGAGGAAAATCCTTTTGGCACATAAACACCACACAACAAGCACATGTCGTCCTCATTGAAATCTCTTGACGCACGTACGTTTTTGACGTTTCGTTTTGCGAAAATGTATTATTAGATGGACGACTAATAAACTGTTGTAAATTCGAAAATTTGGCAACCCAAAAAAAAAAGATATCGATTTTATAACTTCAAGATTGCGTCGTGGCAGCACAATTTCGACCAGTTGACAACAGCAGCTCGAGTACGCTGATGACGTACACTGGCACTTTGTAATTCCAAGCCAAGGATGGCGTTTTCTGTGCACTTTTTTTTCTCCTCCGCTCAAAAGCCACCATCAGCCTAGTTCTAAAGTTCTAGGATGGGCAGCATCTGCAGTGGATGACGTTGGGGTGGTGCATATAGTGCACACATTTGAGTCTCCCCTCGGCTGATGATGCACCGAACAAAAGCACCCTCGAGACGATTCTTTTCATTCTGGGTTGTACGCCCCCGCTTCCCAAGAGGGGGTTGATGTATATAAGAGTAAAGTAGAAGATTTGTTGGGGTTGTCGCTGATCGGATGAAGAAATGTGAGTTATAAATGGCGTTTACATGGATTAATATGGTTTTCTCTTCAAAACTGTAGATTGAGCATTTAAATTGTAAATAATTTGAGTTTGAGTTTAATACTCTACTTGCAATTTAAAAATTATAAAAAAATCCTGTCACGAGTGGCATTTACATGGGGATGGCTCCTTTAAGCGAGGGTAACTATTTTTAACCCTCACGTTCCCCCCTCGTTATGTACTGTTGACCTGGAAAATGGGAAATCTCAACCCCGTGTGGTGCTTACATTGATGGTGATGCACTAGAATGTGTAGCGTCGACATCGTTGTCGAGTGGAGTGCAGTGCAACCCCCTCAAGCTAAGAAAAAAATGGGTTGCAGCGATGCAACGGAGTTGCAGTTACTAAGGGGTGGTTACGATCCCATTGCAGCTCAAGTTTAAATTTTGCAGTGATTTTTTTTCTATTGCGAATGATTTTTTTTCGCTTGAAATGCTTCTTGTGCTATCTTGTCACACGTCGATTCGTCTGCCAAATTGAGAACGCAGATTTGTGCAGCTCACAATGCCTTTGCCTTTTAACTTTCACAGATCCACAAAATTCAATTTCAATCCTGAGATATTCAACCTTGTCGTGCTATCTTGACACACCCTGAAAATGGCACCTGGTCAAAGGGATTCTAGGTCAGAACGCGTTTGACACACGTGCATGCCCGACTACCATAAACATTTGTAATTATCAAAGTTGTTAACGATAAAATGATCGAGGCTCGGGGAATGATATTTCTATCGTTATCGTTATTTCGAAAATTCTATCGGCGATAATCTTAAAGCTTTGGGTATAAATACCCAAAACTGTTCACAAAATACTGTATCTGTTTTGAAAACGCTAAAATAATTTGCAATAGGTGGATCAAACGAAGAGTTTTTTTTTTTTGGTTAAAAACTAAAATTTTCACAAAATACCGTATTTTTCGAAAAAACTCAGTTTTTAAATAATTTAATAATATCGGTATCAAATGAAGCAAAATTGTATATGCATTTTACTTTATGGGAGTTTTTGTTGGAAAATACTAACATTTTCACAAAATACCGTTTTTTCGAAAAAACTCAAATTTTCAAAATTTGCATTTTGAGTATCAAATAATAAAATTTTCACAAAATACCGTATTTTCTCTAAAATACTCAAAATTTTATAATTCGCAATAAGAGTATCAAAAGATTCGAAATTTTGCATGTATTTTAACTGTTTTAGAGATTTTCGAATGAAATACTAAAATTTTCAAAAGTTTTTACTTTACTAGAGTATTTTTTTGGAAAATACTAAAATTTTACAAAATACCGTATTTTTTGAAAATACTCAAAGTTTTATAATTTAAAAATATGGGTATCAATCGAAGCGGATTTCTTTTAGCTTTTGCTTTTGATTAGAGTTTTTTTGAAAATTCTAAAAGTTTCATAATTTTTTTTTTGAAAATACTAAAAATTTTATAATTTGAAAAAATTAGTACCAAACGAAGCAAAATTGTGTATGCTTTTTACCTTGTTAAATTTTTTGAGAAAACACTAAAATTTTCACAAAATACCTTATTTTTCTAAAATACTCAAATTTTCTAATTTTGCATTATGAGTATCAAACGAAGCAAAATTTTGCATGCTTTTGACTTTATTCGAGTTTTTTTTTTAAATACTACATTGTTAACAAAATACCATTTTTTAATACTCAAATTTTCAAAATTCGCAAAGGAAGCGTAATTTTGAATGCATTTTCACTTTATTATCATTTTTTTGTAAATCGCTTAAATTTTCACAAAATATCATAAGGCCGATGCAAATATTTAAAAAAGTTTTTGTCCCTCGGCCCTGGCCGAGGTCAAGGGGGGGGGGGCAAAAAAATAAAAAAATATAAAAATTTAAATAACAAGCCATAGTCTTCACATTTAAATGAAAAAAGTGTTTTAAAATGCATTTTACACTAGTTCAGTTGTTTTGCAATCATTAGTTTTCAAAAAATCTAAGATCTGACAAAAACAAAAAAATGATCGAAAAAAAAGATTTTGCATCGAAAATTTTCAAAAAATCTTAAGATTTTTTAATAAACCCAAACATGCTAAAAATGATTTTAAACGCAGGAGAATGTATTTAATTTGATTTCAGCTGGTTGCACTTGAATTTTCATTGAAATTTTGAAGATTATTGTAAAAATATTTTTTTTGCCCCCTGATTTTTCGGGCCAATTTTGAAGGCGGGGGTGACAAAAACTTTTAAAAATATTTGTACCAGTCTAATAATGAAAATATATATATAAAAAAAATACTTTCGCAAAAAATACAATATTATGTGAAAATTTTAGTTTTTAACAAAAAAAAACTCTAATGAAGTGTAAAAGCATTCAAAACTTTGCTTCTTTTGATACCCATATTATACATTATTAAAAAAAAGTATTTGCGAAAAAATACGGTATTTTGTGAAAATTTCTCATTTTTACAAAAATACCTCTAATGAAGAGAAAAAAACATAAAAAAAAACCTCGCTTCGTTTTATACCCATATGGCAAATTATAAAAACCAGAGTATTTTCGAAAAAATACGATATTTTGTGAAAATTTTAGTATTTTCCAAATAAAACTCTTAAAGAGTAAAAAAGCAAACAACATTTTATTTCGTTTGATACCCATTTTGCCAGCTTTGAAAATTTCCGTTTTTTTTTAAATACGGTATTATGAATTAAGAAAATTTGAGTATTTTCTAATCAACACGGTATTTTGTGAAACATTTAGTATTTAAAAAAAAACTATAAAAAATACAAAACAAACAAAATGTCGCCTCGATTGATACCCATATTGCAAATTATGGTTATTTTAGTACATTCAAAAATACGGTATTTTGTGAACAATACCATGAAACTTACTAGGGGAACTATACCCTTTCTCAGCCTATTTCTATTATCGGCCTATCAGGACTTTGATCATGAATTACAGCTTTCATAAAGTATTTTTGACTGTTCCAAAGTACTAAATAGCTCAATTCAAAGTGAGCAAGCAACTCTCCATTGTTGATAAACCTGAAAATGTTGATATAATAGCGGAAAACGGCAAAAGTGATGAGTATTGGTCGAACGGCTTAGAGTGATTAAAATGGGTATATTTCCCCTACATCTTGAAAAAAAAATCTTTGTGAAAGCATTGAAAATTTAACCCTCTAACGCCCAGAGCTGTTTGCTTATCGTAAAAATAGTAAATGGCTAAATTTTGGTACAATAATGCAGGAAATACTTTACTTTGACCCACAAACATCGAATTGGTGCTAAAATGTTGAATTTGAAGTGGTTCACCAGAGCACCATCAGGAAGATGAGCAACTTTTTTTTAAATCACAAAATCTCGTTTTCTTCAAATCTATTGGTTCAGTTGTTTGAAATTGCTTCGAAATGTGTTAAAAACTACTTATTCTTTGCTGTTAGACCATATTTCTGAAGTATGAAATACAAATTTTAAAATCTCTGCATTTTCAGATTTCTTTGATTGGCTCATTCAAAATTCACAAACAACAATTTTCACGAAAAATAAGGAAAATAATAAAACCATCGGTCTAATAACAATGTTTTGTCTTGTTTATGAATAGTCAAAACGTTTATAAACTTTTGTTTTGATAAAAATAAGCTTTTTCTGTAATTTAGAAAAAGTGCTTCTGAATATTTAGTTGCTCATATGCCTAGGTGGTGCTCTGGTGCACCAAATGAAAAAAGTTGAAAAACACTCAAAACCGGTCCAAACTCACAATGTTATTTACAGGGGTTCTTGTCCTAGGTTCAAATGATAGCACAACATTTTTTGTTTCATAAAATTTAGTGTTTGGTAATTTTTACGGACTTTCGAAAACAGGTCTTATTTATTTCCCTTAAATTGGCCCATTTTTGTTTACATTTCGTACTGTAACTTTGCTTGTGCTTAACCAAATTTGATGAAATTTGGGAAGATGTTAGTATACATTCTACATGAACACCTGCAACCTGTTGTGTCAGTTCCGAGATATTTGAGTTCAAAGTTTTGGTGCTCTGGAGTAACCATGGGCGGGAGAGGGTTAACATAATATGGTGGAATTAAGTCGATTTTTGAAAGATTTTAAAAATGAGGCATCGTCCAAACATTAAAACGCGTTTTTTCTCGGAACGTCAACGACGTGCGACAAGATATCACCAAATATCACGATAACGTCGAGGTGAGAAAGGAGGCGTGGACATACCGTACCAAACACTTTCAGCACATAGGTGGAACTCCATACAACCTGATAGCTCAAAAAGTGGGACGATTGTTGAGTTCTGTCACTGGTATAGTGGAAATTTGTCCACGCTTGTCACAGCCTACTCAGCATCAACAACTGTAAAATTTGAATTTATTATACCTCTTGCAAATTGACAGAACAAAATATGTATACCACTTGTATGTTGACAGAAACTTCAAGCATTCATTCATTAAATGAAGGAGTTCATGTTGCTTTGGTGACGCGATTTCTTTGCTAATGATTCAATTTTTATGCTCTTCCTCAACAATTAAAGCTCTCCCTCGTGATTCCCTGATGGACGATGAGTTAATGACGTCGTTGATTTGAAAATTGATAGGAACAGATTTAAGAGCTGCGAATCTCCTCCTCTTCCCATATTTTTGTTCGATGTCATAGAATTCAAGCCATGTACTACCGGTGCTACCTAAATACCTGTTTGCAATCGAATAAAATGATGAGCCATGATATCTGAAAATGCAGTTTTAAATGCACAGTTTTTTCCGGCATTTTGGAGCAGGAAAGGTAAAAGAATCGCAAAAACAAACGGCCACACGAGAGTCGCACGAGAGGCAAAACGAAAATTCAATTCATGGAGTGCTGCGATGTTGTTTACTTGAGGCAACTTTTCAGTATACCAGTTTTGATTGGACCAAGGGTCAATGCATATTTCATGTAGCCGGTGCCTGTTTACGATTCAATAAAATTATCAACTAGGATTTCACTTAAAACACTAGAAGCATTATTTAAAAAAAAAATATCAAAAAAGGATAAAATTTGGAATACAAGAAAACTTGCTACAAATTTGAAATTTGGTTGTGAGTGCTACAAATACATATGACACATTCCGGCGTTGCAACGTCACGAAATTTTCCACTTTTTTGCGAAATATGTCTCGTATGATATTAAAACCTGTTCCAAATATAAATATTATTACAGATTCGGATTGACAATTGAATTTTTTACAAGTAGTGACTATGGAAGACTTATTTTAAGTCGAACTTTTCATTTGCCACATCGATCACTCTATGACGTTGCAAAGGATACTAATTTAATAAGGCATGTTTTAATTATTTAAAACATTTATAATTGTTATTCCAGCTGCGATTGAAGATTGAACCAATAAAACAACGAACAAATAATTAAAATGATAGGCTGATAGGTCTTGAGCCAAAACGGGTCGTTTTTGTCGCTAGAGAATGTGCCATATGCACAAAAACATCTCGAACAATATTATAAAAAAACAATCTAACAAATGTTTTTTGCGCTATTATAAGCGTTCTTAAGAGATTGGGCACAGATGAAAAAGAAAATAGAATTTTAATAAAATTGTGATCAACAAATGGGACTAGATTAAATTAAAATAAGGATTACTCATTAGCTACATCTACTGGCAATAATTATTAGAATCTACAGAACAACGCAACATCAAGGGATGTGTATGTGTGTGACAAATTGTCCAAGGCATTGTCGTATTGAAATTAATCATCGTAATCGGCTATGAAATTATTTGGCTGGCCGGAAACATTGTTTTCAAATGAGGCAAGTTTCGTAAAAAGAGTTCTGTTGAAAATGTTGTTGAAGTTTAATTGCACGCAGTACTGCTAAGTCAACATTATGTTCTCGATGGAAATAAATGCTGTAATCATAATAAAAAATAATTTTCCACTTTTTATAATTTTATGAAATTTAAAATATTCTAATTACATGCACTATGGACGACCCATCGATGCAAAACTGCCATAAAAACTTGTCGAAAAGTTGGAGCTCTCCACCGCTAGAGGCAGCACCGTGCATATCCTCGTTTTTGAACCTCAAGTTCCACGGATGTGCTTTCAGTTATTCATGAATATAATGGTGTGTAGGGAAATTGTTGGAGAAGGTATGTTTTTGTATTATAAAGGTATATATAATTACATTGTGACATTACTCCATACTTCCACTTGAATCCTTGTTGTTTGTTCATATTTAAAGTTCAGTCGTTCAATTTTTAGGAGACCGGTCGGAAATTCAAACTTCGACCTTGCGCTTATGGGGGGCCGTAACCATTAAGTCACGGGTTCGTCTTCTAAGACGCTTACAATTTTGTTAAGAAACATGAAGAACGCCTTTCAACTTTTTTTTCCGTTGAAGATGTACTTCATCATTAGCTCACTGTGAGCTAATGACAGTATTTTTTGAGAAAGATTAACTTAAAAAATCCATCTCTATGCAAGTCGATTCCAATAAACTAATCCAACTAAATCTCTTCTCTTCTTTCTCACTCCTCCCAGCAATCGGAGATCCCCCGCACGTACGTCAAGGCCCCGCCCAACAAGACGGTCCGGGACGTGCCCGTCCAGCACCAGCACCACCATCCGTCATCGTCCGTCGGTGGCATCGGCTCGTCCGTGTCCTCGTCGGCGTCGTCGTCCATGAACAATCTCACCAGCCAGCACGCCCGGTTCGGGGGCAGCGGCAGCGGCATCAGCCTCGGCAACCGGGCCCTGGTCAACAGCATGTCGACCATCGGGTCCAGCCAAGCGGCGGCAGCTGCGGCCAAGTCGGACAAGCAGAAGAAAACAATCCTGTGGTTCCTCGCAGGTAACAAAACGTCGAAAACGTCGACGGCGGCGACGACAGCAACTAGCAGTAGTAGTGGTATTAGTGTTAATAGTAGTAGTCATAACAATAACAATATTGGACCTAACAGTAGCGGCGGCGCAGCTAGTTGTAACAATAATACTATAAGCTATCAAACGCGAAGCAATCCGACGGCGTCTTCGTCGGCGTTGGCCGCGGCCAGTATGAGCGGGAGTCGGAGCGGGTTGAGCTCGTCCAGTCATCTAGCAGTAAGTGGAATACATTCACATAATCATCACTACCGGCAGTCGACGGCGTCGACGGTTCAGCAGCGGCACCAGCCGACCTCGTCGATTCCAAGCAGTGCCAGCGGAAGTAGCACCGGCAGCAGCAGCACCAGCACTCCGATGTCGGTGTCGGCCAGTCCGAGCCCGGACACGAGCACGCACTACATGTGACAGGACGGCCGACCCGCGCCGGACAGTTGAAATGGTGCACACCGTGAAGATGTGCTGCTGCTGCTGCGGCGACAGCCGTTCTGTCCTTCCGACGAGTCTTGTGACGACTCGTCGGATTCGGCCCGGAAGGTTCCGCTGCAGGACGTTGGCGTGTGCCACCGTCGGCGTCGTCCCCGTCTGGGCGGCTGCCACGCGGTGGCACTCGAGTGTGACGACCGGCTGTAGATCGGACGTCGAAGGATCTCAGATCAGATTGTGTTTGCCTATAGCTAGAGGATTAATTTTGGTTCTTTCTTCGTTGCTGGTGATGATGATGGCGGCTTGATGGATGTTGGTCCCGCGGTGGCTACCCGCTCTTTTTTCTCCTACGCTGCTTAGTTGCAAAGGGAAAGGTGAGGCGTTCTTTTTTCTCTGATGAAATTGATTTGAAACTTCTAAAAACAAAAATTTAACAGTGTCATTAGTCTCAGAAAAATAAGCTATATCCGTTGTGTGTAATAAAATCAACATTTTCAATCACATTTTTTGATCCCATCTCATGATTTTCGGGAGGAATTTTGTTCTCACCGTCAGGGATGGAATAATCGCACATGTTTCGTTTTCGCTAGCGAACTTTCTCCACTCGCGAAAGAAGAGACGAAACACGCAAAAAATCGCTCTCGAACTATTCGAAAAAAAAACAGTCAAAAGAAGATGTTTTGCGAGTCTCACGGTAAGCACCACTTAAATTCCTTATTTCGTTTTGTTTACAAACACTGTTCATCTACGAAAAATGACAAAAAAAAATCATTTTCAGCGCCACTTAAAAGTATTTTACTTTGTTAACACACATTGCCCATCTACTAAATGTGACAGGTCATTTTTCAACTTGTGACGTTACACTTTCAAGTGGAGTAAAAAGATGACAAATTTGGTGGTGGTGGAAATTTTCTTTTATTTCTTTCACCGATCTTTCGTGTGCGAGAGAGGAGAGCCATGCTCACTTCGGATTTTTTCTCTTGATGAATGTCCAATGATTTTCTTTTGATGATGATTAATCAATCGCTGGGTTCGATGTGAAATCGATGTTCCGCCGAATATTCCAAATGATGATTTTTTGAGTATCCTTCTACCGATTCTTCGTGCGTGAGAGAGAAAAGCCATGTTCCCTTCCGACTTGATTAGCGTCAATGTTCAACTCTAATGACGACCAAATTTCGAGCTGCTGAGGGTTATAACAGCGAGGTTCACTATAACCACATATAACAATCGCTTCCCAGAAAAAAAAAGTTGAATTTTGGAATGTTTAAAATTTGGTAGGTTGAATATTACCTCTTTTTTTGAGTAATATTACATAAAAATGTGTAGAAATGTGAACCTGATGAATATACATCAAAAACTGATGAAAATTCATCATTTTCAGAGGTAAAATTAATCATTTTTTTTGACACAAAATCTGTCACCATTTCCTGATGAATATTACAATCATTTTTTTCTGTGTTACTCATTGATGCTCTTTTGAGAGTTCGGTAAAGATTCTTATCCTCATGTTCAGCCACGTCTTACTGTCATTGGTGAGAAAGTTCAAATGTGAATAATTAGATTCCTTCCTTCCTGGTATTTGTGCAAATTTTGGTATATTTTGTAGCAATACACTAGCTTTTTATCATAACACATTTTATGAAACTATTGTTGTCGATCAAAGAAATTTTAAACGAATTCCAAACTTTTTCTTGCAAGATCTTGTCGCTCGATTGGAACATTGTTTTGACAGCTCGATTAGAACTCAGAAAGTTCGCCTCTCTACACATGCTCTCTAATCCAAGGGTCTTGATTTTCGGTTCAAAGATCAAAAATCGCTCATTCAACGCCGAGCGAATCTTTGCCGAACAGGAGCGCACAATTATTCGCGAGCGAACACGACTCGCTAACTGCCAGCGTCTTGGACAATCGTTTCATTCAGCGATACAAATACTTCGTGAATTTCTTTGCCGTCCATCGACCCGAGTCACAAAGAGAATATGTTCAGAGAGGAGAGAATCTAATAAAATACAAGCTCGGCGCTCTTTTGGCCTGCGCTACCACTATTTGCCGTAAATTTATATTTGGCAAGCTGGAAATAGCTGTCTTTGATGTTGTGTTATCAACAAAATTGCAAAACATTTTTAATAGCAAGTTTAATAAATGATTAATAAATGATCAAAACAAAGCAGACTATTTCCAGTCAATTTTGAGCGAAAAAACGCAATCAGCCTCTCTGAACCAATTGCTGTAATATCCGTTTGGAGTGAGAGGGAGAGCAAAGAGAGAGTAGTCAGTAGCGATTGGTGTGGAAGTGATAAACGGTAGGAAACGGTCCGAGCAGTTTTTCGTCGCGTTTGATTTGTGATCGCGAGTGACTGAGTCTTTTTGGAACAATCAGGAACCTTGCTCAATTTTTAACAAAATTAGGTTTTACAACTTGACGTCATGAGCGCACATTTTCACAAAGACACATGTCGATGCCTCTGTGCTCATATGCTAACCAGATAGGAAACCCAGCAAGCTTACTACAAGAGAGCACAGAGGCATCGAGGTGTAAAAAATGTAAACAGAGCACGCTAGCTGTCAAATGTCAGGTTTACGCCCTTTTAAAAAGTGATTGCGGAATTTCAAAGATCCAACCGGGAACAAAAACTTTCTGCTTGAGACAGTATTTCAGAATTTTAAAAATACTTGAAATTTGTTCAGAAGAGACTTATAATTTGAATATTTGAAGAGAAAATAGAATTTCATCAATTTCTTTTTGCAACTAAGATAGAGAAAGAGACATACTTCCAGTATCAGTCAGTTGTACATTTTCGTTCTGTCGTGTATTGTAGATTTCCGCACGTATCCTTATCCTTTTCCCCTTTCCCAAACCTTCCGAGTAAGCAAACCCAAGTAAGAGAAATACAAATGTTTTAAAAATAAAACCCTATATTTTACTGTAGCTCGTAAGGTCTAAGCAGAGAACTAAAGAGTAATAAAGAAGAAGAAGAAGAAAAAAAGTATCAAATCCATGTGCAAGACTACCATTTAGTGAAAGAGGAGGGGGTGCAACCAAAATGAAACGAGAAACGAAAACAAACAAAAAATGTGGGTGGGTGGGGGCTTGGGCAGAGCGTAACTAAACTATCAGCAGCAGTGTGTAAAACTAGTAAAGGAAATTAAGTAAACAAAAAATGCCAGCCTATTTTCCTCTTTCCTGGCTAGGAGAGGGGGGAATGATGAAAAGAGAAAGAAAAACACTAGTAAAATTTTATTATTTGTTAAGTTAAATTATTTAATTCTAAATCAATTTGTATTGGCTGGTGGAGTTGAGAGAGAAGAACAATAGACGTCAAATAATCCTACAGCGGAATCTTACTACACAGCTAATGCAAAAATTCATATTCAAGTTATAGCAAACAGAAAAATAATAAAACAATAGTAAACAAACGAAAACTGCTTCAACAAATATATAGCTCAACTACTACAGCAAAATGCAAACAAAAAAACAACACACAATACTTAGCACAGGAAAATAATAATAAAAGAAATACATATACAAGAAAATAGGTGTATAAAGTTATGCACACAAACACACAAACAACAGGCAGACCCGCAAACCAAACAAAAACTCATAGAATAAAACTACAAACTACTGGAAGGCAAAAGCGAAACTACTACTACAACTTCAACTTCTACTACAAACTACAATAGCTGCAAGAAACAAAGCAAAACAAAACAAAAAACAGCAACAACAATACACTACTAAACAAACCACTTACATAAATCACATGGCTGGGAATGTGTAATCTTTCTAATTAAACAAATCAAAGTTGTAAGAGCGCAAGGCATAGATAAAAGAAAAGAGAGCGAGCGAGAGAAAAGCGAAACAGCAAAACAACAAATAGCAAAGTAAACCAATAAAGCAAGCGACGCAAAAAGTGAAAAAAAAACTATCATCCAACAATTTTCAAGCTGGTGCGTGAGAGAGAATGAGTGAGAATGATCGAAAATGAAAATGTAGGCATTAAGAATGTGTGAATATTTATGTGTTTTAAAAAAAGCAAGCAAAAATATCGTGGAGATTTCCGGATCGACCGAATTTTTCGGAGTGGGGAGGGCACACGGTTAGTGAACAGAACACTTTTTTCGGCGCGAATGAATTGTGATAATTTACCAAATTGAGCAAAGCAAGCAGTTTTTAAAACAAATCGATGGGGAAGGGGAGGGGGGAGTTTGAAATTCAAAATTTCGTTTCGTGTTGCTTTCTAAGTTTTTAAATTGAGAAATCCACCAAAATTAGCGCGAAACGCGCTCCGAGAGAAGGCACTCACTAACACACACACACATAAATTCACCGAAAGTGAGAGAGGGAGAGCGAGATGTTGATGTTGGGAGAGGACCGCGTGTGGCACCAGGAAAGTTTATTTAATAAACTACATTTAAATGAAGAGAATGTGAAATTGTGATATATTCAAGGTAACGAATAAAACAAGAATAAAGAGAAGAAAAAACTACTAAGCGGTGTTCATTATCTAAAGTTAAGGGAATGTAGCGTAAAGTAATTTTAATCGCAATTTTCTGTCTGTATGGTGAGGGAAAAGAGAGAGAGAGAAAGCGGGAGAAAGACGCGGGATGTACGCACGTTGTAGGGAGAGAGAAGTAAGATCCGAATATTGGCATTAGAACCGTACCCACTCACACACGCATGCGAATATATAAATACAATACAGATACACAACCGTACACACACATACAATAACCAAAACTAGCCGAAACGAATTGTTGTACACCGTAAATATGGAATGTTCTTCGCTAAGCATTGAATAAATTTTCCGTGAAAGTTATTGCTCTTTCCTAGCATCAACTTGTTCCGAAGATTTTTTTTCAAGTCCAAATTCTCATTTCTGCACCCAAACGAGAGAATGCGAAACTCGTTTGCAACAAACCAACTGAACGCACACTACCGAACATCAACGCTTGCTGACGTAGTAGGCGTGCGAAACATTCAATCCTTGAAAGTGGAAAAATCATCGAAAGCAAACTTCTCTTCTCTCTTTCGCGAAATTTTGATCGATTTGTGGGAGAGCCAAACGCTCTCACCAATACACTCACAAGTGAAACGTCAGACGCTGCTAAATGTGCTGTCACTTTTCGTTGCCATCCAATGTTTGTAAACTGTCTGTGAAATTCATGAAATTAATTTTTGTTTGTTGATATGTTTTTAAAGTGATGAAGAGCCGATATTTCTCTTTCATCTGAGTAAAATTTTCACAAGTTTCGAGTGAAGAATGAATTTTAAAGAAATTGGAATTGCCGGTGCTGTAAACACTAATGTTGCCAAAGTCTGTTTTTAGCAAATTTAAATTCAAAGGAGTGATTTTTTAATTTGATATTTAACTATCAAAAAAGTTGTAAAAGTTGACTAATTTGACATCATAAATCCAAATAAGTAAGAAATGAAAAAAAATATTTAAAACAATGAGGTAAAACTAATCTGTAAATGAGAGAAAACGATGGCATTTTCTCTCCCATAAAAAAAGTTTCTCTCAGCAGCAGGCACTTAACAGTCCTCTCACTAATACTATCACAATAATGTGCATGACAGCGTCGCATTCTTCGGTTGGGTGTAAGTCAGTTTTTTACCTTCACTTCTCTTAGTTAGAAAGCTAGCGCAATTTTTAAAATATAGTTAAACATAATTCTCAACAAACTGGACTCTAGCGAAAAAAAAAATGCAACCAAAATAATCAAAACAAATATCAACCTATACCTGTCTATTTACACACACACAACAACAACAAAACACAACAAGTCGTCGAAACCCCTTTTCTCCCATTTGTCTACATCCCAACGAACGTGTGAGTTTTGTGTAGTGAAAAGTACGAAAACTAGTTAACCTTCCTTTACAGAGCAAAAAAAAAACATTATCGCAAATATTTCTTCATCTCCTACCACAACAAAAACAACATACTTCTGGTGTATCGGCGATTAATTTAAATAGTTACAACGCATTAAAAAAAATCCTGTAAATATTGTAAAAAAAATAAATTTTAAATAAGCATAATAACACTGCTACAATAAAAACACAACCACCAGCATCAAAATTTCTCGATTCGCGCCATCTAGCTTCGTCAGCTTCAAACACTCACACACACACTCACATCACAGTGAAACATCCTTCGGTTCCAACTATGCTCAAGAAGAAACAAACGAGAAAGCAACGGGCGAGACAGTGAGCAAGAGAGCAATTCTCTCGCGAAGAGTAAATAGCGAGAGTTGCTCTCTTGCTCACTGTCATGCCCTGATAGCAGAACACAACCTAACAAAAAAATAGAGTAACGCAAATAATGCTTAAAAATATAATTTTTTCGCCACAAAATGGGATACAAATTAGAACAGCAGAATTAAAAGAAAACAAAAAATAACCAATCGTAAATCAAAACAAAACACAATACAGCGGACCGAAAGGGTGGAATCGGAAATATTATTGAAATACTGTAGCAAAAAAAAACAAACCAACCTAAACCATTTGGCTTGGAAAAAATCATCTAATTTCGTTTTCATTAGGTGGTTAAACAATAAAAACAAGCAAGCCGAGAATATTTTAAAACAAATGTCTATATTTTTATAGAAGTGTTCACCGCCAGCCAAAGGAGAGAAGAGAAAAAAGGCAATCCTTTTGGTGTAACCTTACACTTTAAATTGGAACGACGCTGAATAGTTTCGCAACCAGTACGCTTGATTTAGTTTCGATTTCTGGTCAAAATTTTAATTTCGAAAAAAAACTCACAACACGAAAAAACTGACGCTTTGTTCCAAAGGTTTAAAAAAAATTGGCCGTTCGTTTCATTTTAGTGCTAAAAGCAAAATCGGGAATGCTTCCCAACCAGTCAAAATTTCAGCAAAAAAGTAAAAAAAAAAAACCATAGGATTAGACTGCGACGAATGGTGTGGAAATGTGTGCGCGTGCATGAGTACTACTAAAAAGTGTGCGTGAGTAGAGCCCGATCGGTGTGACATGTCGTCTATGAATATTGGTGGAATCAAGGTAAACAGAAGAAAAAAACATTGAGGAGAGAGAAAAAAAACACATACACACACGAAAAATCACGCGTAAAAACTGTAAAAATTAAACTTCTATGATAACACGTATGTAAAGCAGTAAGAAATATTTTATGTCATCTTCTCGTTTTTATTTTTATTATTTTTTTTATTACGAGGATAATAAAAAATGTGAAATTTTAAATTATATATTGAAATATAAATAAATCAATGATTAATATTTATTATGCAAAAACTGCAAAATCCAAGAAAAGTGGAAAATGGAATATATATTGAAAATAATTAAACAATTATGAAATAATAAATGAAATTAACATTCCCCAAGAGTCGTGCCCACTTTCCTTCAATGAAAGATATCACATCCCTTAATCCAAGCAAAATTGTAAAATGCAAATAATATTCATTTAATCAATACTCGAAACGGTTTTTCCCTGCAACTCTCATCGGCAATTAATAATCAATTTTCCCACATTGTAGGCGGCGCGTTTCACCTGCTGGCAACACATACACGAAAAAAAAACATGAAAAAAACAAAGTACCACATACAAAGTTGCGCGCTCTGCGTGATTGTTAATTGAAATAACTGAAATAAATCAATATTTACACACATCAATGGGCTTGTATTTTCCGCTTTCGTGCATCGTTTGCCAATAATCCCAAACGTGATGTAATTATTTGAACTCATTTCCCACCTGGTTGTGCGGAAAACATTGGGCTATTTGGGTTTAATAATAAAGGTGATAGGGTCATTGATCCTTTGCTCTTTGCAGTAGCACTAGCATGACCCAATTTTATTAGTGCAGCATTTCGATCACATAAAAAAATCATCGACAAGTTCCAGTTATTGTGTCTTTTCGAAAATAAGATATTTTCAGGGATGTTCAAGCTTGTTTATGACATCTACATATTAAAAAGTTTCGTTTTTAGAAAAAAAATAGCTGCAACTCGAAAACGGTGCACGATATTAAATTTTATGTACAGTACTTTTTGAATGCAAATTTAATTTTTAATCTAAAGATCTGGAGTTTTTTTGAAAAGGTCCAATAACCCAAATTTCCAGTTTTTCGCTTTTGGGTGTTTTTGAAACCGCCTTGAGTCAGGGGTATTAAAAAACACCCAAAAAGCAAAAACTGAAAATTTGGTTAATAGGACCTATTCAAAAAACGTTACTTAATCCACCCTTAGGTGGTTGGTGCCTTCCTCACATTTAGAGGGTAATGCTATCCAAAATAGATACAAAAGGGCTGAACTTTCAGTGTTCTATCAACTTGATTCATTATTCATACCATCAGATTGGGTAGTCAGATCTTCATTATTCAGGCCACTTATGTGCTTATAACTTTTGATAGGGTTGTCAGATCTGCAATCTATTGAACTCGTTGGAAAGGTCTTTTGATTACCTATCCAACGATAGGTCGCATGAGAGATCCGGACAACGTTTTCATCGAAATATTCGAGATCCGGCCTCCAAAAAGTGCATAAATAACACTTAAGTGCTTATAACTTTTGATAGGGTTGTCAGATCTTAAATGTTTTGGACGCGTTGAAAAGGTCTTTTTATTACCTTTTTAAAAATGTATAGCATGACGGGTTTTCTTACAAAAACCACCCTTTTTACAATCTTCCGGACTTTTGCTAAAATCGTTTTTTTAGCATAACTTTCGAAGTACTTATCTAAACTTTATAATTTTCAATAGCGACTTATGGGACCCCAAGACTGATCGAATGAGACCAAAACGATCCAAATCGGTTCAGCCAGTGCCGAGATAATCCAGTGCATTTTTTTTATCAACATCCCACCACACACACAGACATTTGCTCAGAATTTGATTCTGAGTCGATATGTATACATGAAGGTGGGTCTAGGAGGTAAAACTAAGAAGTTCGTTTTCTGAGTGATTTTATAGCCTTTCCTCAGTAAGGTGAGGAAGGCAAAACTCAAGAGATGAAGTCATTTTTTCGTCTTTTTTGACATTAAAAAAAATGGAAATATTGGCAACACTGCCAAGTGTAACTTGACCAACTTGTGGCAAAACTCAAATGATGCAACTTTCTGTCATCTAAATCATATTCAAATATGTTTTTTATGTTTTTTTTGCGAAATTTGTGTGTAAAGTCGAATTGAAAAATAGGTAATTTTTTAGAGTTAACCTACTTTTCCTGAGTAGTCCCATAGTAATATCTACAACTTTTATCAGAAAATTTGAACTCAAGATACAGATTTTTGAATATAAGCCTTTTTTATGGACAGCTACCAAAATGGAATGAAGATTTTGTATGAATAAATTAATGATGCAAAATGTCTTCTTTAGTTATAGAAAAGGTTAAAAACAAAGTTTCATTAAAATAAAATAAAAAATATTAACACCAAATTTCCTAAAAAAAAAAAATCTGACAAATTAGTAGAACAGGCTTTAGGGGTCCAGCGGAATGTAGACATTCTGTAAAAAATACCATCAGTGGAGGTGACCATGGATCAAAAATCGATACATCTCTCGTAATTTCTTAATAACAATAAAAAATATATCACTCAACTTTTACTTGAAACTTGAATTCAACTTTTTACTTGGAAATGTGTTTGAAAAGTTTACTCACATTTTTTTCAATATTTGGCGAAGATTGATGGAACATCTTTAAAATGCCAATCGACAACTTTTACACAATTGTACCCCCTTGGAGGGTGTGACATTTGGGCTAAATGAAACTAAAATTATGCTCAAATATAAAAATTGGGTAAAAAAGTCATTCACCAGTGTTCCATATTCGTATTAATATGCTACAATGTTAGAAGTGAAGAATTTCAGTACTTATCGATCAACAACAAAAATAAATGTTGATTCTTCAAGAGGTCAGGAACCATCAAACATCAAACAGCTGCCAAAATTTCAGGATTTGTTCTGAGCGTGACTTTGTCAGCAAAGTTTCCTTAAGGGGTTACATACATGTAGAAAATCACAAAATTTCATATTACAGAAAATTTATTAAATCCACTTAAAAGATGATTTTCAATCACTCCTGAAAGTTTCATGAAGATATTTCATGATTTAACTGAGTTAGAGACGATTTAAGCTCAGAATTTTGCCATGCGCAAAGCCAACTGTCTAACTTTCTGAGCGTTTTTCTCTAAACACCAAGTTGATTTACGGGTGCCACGATATCTCGAGATGGGATGGACAAAATTTGCTGAAATTTTGGGTGAAGACTCCCAAGACATGTCCCGTGTGCATGACGAAGCCCGATTTTGAAATTTTGAATTTTCAAAAAATACAAAAATCAAAAACCGCCGATTTTTTATATGGAAAACAGAAAAAATATTTTTATCTTTTTTTTAAATAAACTTTTTGAAAATCGGCCTTCGTCATGCACACGGGACCGGTTTAACGAGTCTTTACCAAAATTTTGAGCCGATTTGGTCGAAGCAATGTTGAGATATCGTGGCCAGGGTAGGTAAACCATCACCATCGCACTATCATTGATGCATATTTCGGTGCGTTCCTCGTCTCTTTAAATTTCTCTTCTTTTTCGCAGCCGAGTGATGGTCGGCTTGCTATCGCGAATATCGAAAGCCCAACGAATCGACGAGAAATACCATATCGCTGGCTCCGATGGAACTATCGTTCCAACCGGAGAGACACGCACACGAAATTGCTGTATACATACACTGGAGCTCACGCACACAAATAAACTAATTTCTACAGGGCTTACGGGCGAGAGAATTTCACGATTGCTCTTTCTCTTGCTTTTTGAGCGAGGGGACTGGCCGTGTGAGAGATTTTTTTCCGTCTTACGCATCGGTTTGTTCGTTGCTCGCTATTTCATCGGCGTCGTTTTCGCTTCGCTCTCTTGATGCAGTTTTGGGAGAACGCCGAAAATTTGATGATTTGAGCGAGGGACGATATTTAAAAGCCCTCGCCATCGGCGAGGAAACGAGAAAATACCATCCCTGATCGTGGCACCCGTTTTCTGAAACTGCTTATTTCAAATAGCTATATCTCGGCAATGATACAACCAAATGTCTTCAAATTTGTTTTGTTAATAGATGAAAATGTATATTTTAATGCCCTGAAAACAGATTTTGAAAAATGTTTAATTGTGTGCTCAAACCGACCTCTGACATTTTTGCCGATTTACATGTATGTAACCCCTTAACCCTCTACCGCCAATTTTTTTTTAATTTTTTCCCTTGTTCAGGAGGTCATTTATAGTACTTTTCTTGTTTTTTTGTCTTTTTTAAATTTCATTTTTGATATTTTAATATGCATTTATCTTGTTTGGTTTATGTTTGTGTCTGATAGTATTTGGCTTGTTCTACCACCTTCTATCATTACTTTTTTCCTATGAAAAACGAAACTATTGGCACTACGCCCCCCGGGGCATGGCCTTCCTCTAACGTGGGATTTCTGCTCCAGCGCCTCTGACGAGACAGGAGAAACCGGGACCGACGTTTTACTTCACCATCCGATAGAAGCTCAGTGGATAAGGCGGGAATCGAACCCGCGTCTCATAGCATCATCGGGATCGGCAGCCGAAGCCGCTACCCCTGCGCCACGAGACCCACCTATATAATATTTAAAAAGGTTTTTAAAGCCACTTTTTAAAATTTTTAGCTTGGTTTCACATTTTTTTCTTAAGAAAGATATCATTATCATTCAAAATTGTAAAAAAAATGCGTAGAGGTGAAGTATGTGACAATACCAAATCTACTGCATAGTTATTACATAAAACATAAAATATATAATTACATAAAATATAGAAAATGACAGTGAAAAACAAAGACAAAGGTGACCCAGAAAAAAAAAATATTTTAAAAAACATAGCTAAATTCACATGAAACAAGTCACACTTCCAACCCTAAAATTTTAAAAAATTATAAGAGTTCTTCTTTAATGCTTTTGAAAAGAGAAAAAAATACAAGCCAGAATTCCAACATTTTGAATGAAAAAAAAAACCATTGGAAAATGCACACACGTGTACAGTGTGCACAGATATGCACAATCATTAGTTTTCAAAAAATGTAAGATTAGACATTTTCGCGGTTTTGTACATTGACAATTTACAAAAATTTAAAAGATTTTAGAATTAACGCAAACAAGCTAAAAACTATTCCAGTTGCAGGGGAATGTATTTAAAATTAATTTCAGGTGATTGCACTTAATTTTCCATGAGAAATTTGAACTTATTTGATAAAATATGTTTTACCCCCTGATTTGAACGTTTTGCATGAATTGAAAGCTTAAACATTAAACTACGTTTGATTGATAAGGGTAATTAATCAGATGAACTCTTCGAATCATGCCAAGCGTTTGAAAAAAAAATATGTTAAACCGGCATTTCCAAAATGTTAGGGGTTATTTGATCCCCCTTTCAACATTTTGAAGAAATCTTAAGCAAAATGTTTCTTATTCATCCAAACTTTTAATTTTCTTTAGGTTACACAATTCACATAAACCTTAACGTTTGTGTTCAAAATACGACAAGTTTAGTATGTAAAATATGCAAAAACCAAAAATTTACTTTGTTAGACCAAAATTGAGCATGTTAACACAGGCTGGTAATTTTGTTTCATAAAACATTTGAAAAATGGTTCAAACAGCAGTAGACTTACAACTATAAAAAAAACCAAACCAATTAATTAAGTATGAGGCTGATTTCAGTGATTGTAAAAATGCAGGAAACAAGTCTCCCTAAACGCACTCTAGACGTCTAACCACGTCTAGAGATGGGCTTCATATTTAGAATATTTAGAGTCCGCTGGCGCTGAACCCGAGTGCACTTACAAACTTCACATGTCAACCGTGGCGCATATTTTCGGCCTTCCTCCCCCTGGTCGAAAATGTAGAAAATGCAGTGAATTTATAACTCGATTGCAAAATCACTGAAATACTATCATCGCAATAATTGCATTTTCGCTTCCACATGTTGAGCTTGATTTAGAGTTTAGACTGCAAATTGAGTTGGTAATTGCGTTAAGGTCAGTTTTCTTTCGTCGTCTGCACCATCGTGGGCAAATAACCCGGTGTTTCGTATATAGGGTGGTTCTGTTTTGAGGAGGAAAGTGTATGTTATGTGATTTTAGAAGAGGTTTTTGCAAAATATTTCAATAGCAAATTAATTTAAAAAAAATGCTTGATGAGATTTTTGAACCAGTACCACCCTATATATTCACCGGCCAGACAAAGGTCCGGCGTGGATCGGTCACATTGACACGTGGGCTGTGCTGGGACGAATTTCCGCCAGGCGAGACACCAGGCAGACTAGTGGGGGTGCCCGCTGGCTGGGCTGGCTTTGCAGGACGCATAAACGCATTATGGGTCGTCCTTTCATGATTTGCAGCTGGTGTCCTTTTGATGCTGGAGACATTGAATCCAAAGACTGTTGCCGACTAGAAAGTGAATGTTTGTGAACCTGAGCAGTTGAAAGATATATTTGTTCATTAAAATAAGACTTTTTTGCAACAACAAATTGCGCACTGGTTTAAATAAAGTGACTGAGGAAATCTCTGTATTACTAATGTATTTATCATGAACATATTTAGTATTTGTTTATTTCCAACAAATTTCACCGTTCACGAGAATGTGAAAAAAACAGAATAAAGAGTTGAATACGCCTGACAGGTATGCAACCATTAAGAAGTGACAAAAAGTGTTGCATGGAAGGTACGCAACTAAAGCAAGTTGATGTTGCTCTTGAAGAATTTGGCGTGTTTTTAAGCTCCTTTCGTCATATCTTATTTAAACTTTTACTGAAACCACCTTTCTTCTATGCTCATGTTAAGAAATATAAAAAACGCTAGTTTCTCAAGCACTATAATAGAAAACAGGTACTCAAACGACACTTCTAATAAATAGCAATAGAGTAGTTCACCGTCCACAGCCAATCTCCTCCGGTTTATTGAGGTGTGTATGTGTGCGTCAGTGTATGTGTGTGCCCGATTTGCCAACTGGTGATGGTGAGCCTCGGCCCACAACAGAAGGATAATGTCGTCTAGACGGAGGCTTTATTCCGAAGCGAAATGGCGTTCCATTCTACTCTCAATTGTGAATTATTTCTTCCCTGGGCTGGGCCTGCGACTTGCGACTTGGTCCCCGTCTCTACACACGTGTCGTAGTCGTCGTACACGTTCACGTCCAGACAGCATCTCACGGGAAAGGCGAACTGCGTTGTGATACACGTTTTCAGCGGTTGGTTGAAATATTACGGTGTGTGTGACCTGTTGGCTTGAATTTGTGTTAGCAGAATTTATGTTTGTTTATTTTTTCATTAAAAATAAAACACTTTAAACACAAAAAACTCTTTAAAATAAAAAAAAAAGTTTAATATTCACAATACAAGTGTTACATTCATGAATGAACCTTCCAGCATAATTTTAACAACAAAGAAAATTTACAAAAGTTACTATATTCAATCAAAATGTGTTTCAAGTTAATCAGTAAAAATTTCCAGCAAACTGTTCCTTCAGATATTTGTCAAACGCCCTGATCCGTGCACAGAACAGACGTGTCTGCTTGCGTAAAACCCAACAATTTTTCAATTCTGCCTTGGCCTGCCTGCTCCAGTCAGACACATTTATCGTCCTGTCTGAACGCAAGAATTTGGCTTATTTAATCATCATTATCAGCAGACTGGCCAGAATTGCTGACGGTGGTGACGCTGTCGTCATCGTTGCCATAGTTTCCAGGCTCAAAGGCTGAGGTGGAAAATGTCCTGATCATGGAGCCGCTGCTTGGAGTTTTACTGACTGCAAAAAGTTGCATTTTCCAATTTGCTTCCTTTGAAAGTAGGGTAGAGTAGTCATCAATGAGACACGGGGAACAATGATAAAATGACTCTCACAAGTAGTAGTTTCAACCAATCAGGCTCATATTTTGGGGAAAGGTGTGTCTACAGGATACACGTCTGCCATAATAGTGGCTTTTGTTATGGACGCTCCCTTGCAAAGTTATTCATACATGTTTGATTCTGGGGTGTAAAAGTAAATTTTGACTAATAATAACATTTTCGCTTATAAGCTGCCATTATCACAAAAACTAATATTTCTACAAATTTCTTTCGTCATTTCACAGGGCATGAGTTGGGCTACAATGTCCTTTTATTAGGTTTGACCAAAATTTAGAATATATCCAGAATCCAGGGCTGTCTCATTGTTCCCCACTCTTTTCGGCCCATGGATAACAATGAGACACTTTGGTTTTTCTTCATTAAACTTTTCAAAATCAATGGAAATCTTTCAAAACATGAATTGGAAGTGATTTTTGGCATATTTACAAAATTTAAATACTTTTTAGTATAACTTTTGCTAATTGAAGTTTCATGTTGACACAATTGCTTGAAAATGTTCAAAGCTAGTCACCTGCAATGGAACAATATAAAAACATGATGTTTTACTAGAAAAGTATTGATTTTTGTAGAGTGTCTCATTGTTCCCCAGCTGTCTCATTGTTCCTGCCAAGTGCGTCTACAATGAGACAGTGGCATAACTCTGGCTGTAGAGGTCGGATCGATCTCATATTTTCGCCAATGTTAGAACACAATAAAAGAATGCAACAAATAGCTCATTCAAATATGCTGATGAAAAAAATACAAAAATCGTTGAAAGTTAAAAACCAAAAGTGTCTCACCCCACCCTACCACTGCAAGGATGCAACATTGTAGCAGCAATTCCCCACGAAAACAGCAATATTCGAAAAAAAGTTCTCCGATCGGGATCAAATTTTTTCTGAGGGTTCCTTGGCTGAAATAATTAGACCCGTATTTTTTTGTTTGGCCATTAGGGTGACCTACGCCGTGTTAGGGTGGTCAAAAAAATGGGAATTTTCGTCGATTTTCACAAAAACCACTTTTTTCAAAAAAACCTAACTCCGTGCCATTTCACCCGATATGAGCTGTCTTGGACGCAAACGAAAGGGTATTAGACAGGTTTTTAAGGAAAAATAGTCACAAGTTTCAAATATCTAACCTAACATTTGAAAAGGTCGTATAAAAACTTAAAATGCTGTTTTGAAGGTATCGGGACCAAAGAGCTTATGTCTGAAAATAATTTTACCGGTTTCCTCGGAAAATTTTACCTTACATTAAACAAAATGGTGAAGTTATGTTTTCAATAAAAACTGTTTTTTCGACGCGCCACGCGCAAAAATGGAAAATTGGCGAAAACGGCAAAATATCGGCTATTTTCAGACATAGGCTCTTTGGTCCCGAGACCTTTAAAACAGCATTTTAAGTTTTGATACGACCTTTTTTAATGTTAGGCTAGATATTTGAAACTTCTAACTATTTTTCCTTAAAAGCCTGTCTTATATCCTGTCATTTGCGTCCACGACAGCTAAAATCGGCATAGCTATGATTTTTTGAAAAATGTGTTTTTTGCAAAAATCGACGAAAATTGTCATTTTTCGGACCACCCTAACACGGCGTATGTCACCCTAATTACAAAAAAAATACGAGTCTGATTATTCAATTCGGTTTTATTTGTGAATAATCAAGTTACAATGAGTTCATTTAGGTACACAACAAATTTGGTGTTCCTTTCAGCTGTGTTTTACATCGTAATACAATCGATATTTTGAGCCCGATCGGAAAACTTTTTTTTCGAATCATGCTGTTTTCGTGGGGAATTTCTGTTTTACGCAATCATAAAAAAAACCTAGGGTGACGTCACAGTATCGCAACCGCTCCCCCCCCCCTTCCCCCCTTCGTCACATCTTGTCGTAAAACGCGTGACTTTTTTACCTGTAGAAGTCATGTCGAGGTCAAGCATTATATTTATATATTTTATTTTTTTCGAGAAAATCTGAAATTTTTCTGAATTTTGTATAGTGATGACTTTTATTATTGCCGTGATGTTTCGTTAGACGATACAGACCAGACTTGATTATCCGAAGGCTTTGGAAAAATTTCACTTCGGATAATTGAAACTTCGGATGATCGAGTCTGGACTAGTGCGTCCATACAAAATTCCCGGGATTTTTTCAAAACCTGGAATTCCCGAATTCTGGGAATTTTTATATTTTGTCCCAGGAATTCTAGAAATTGAAAAAAATCATATTTTAGTCTATAAATTCAATTTTGGTTGCCCTAGTCTGGACTGCATACATTTTGCAACTTGAACAATATTTAAAAATAGTCTACCTTGTAGACTACCCAAGTTCGCATAAATGTTCCATATGCCAAAATAGCAAGCTGAGAAAAACGCATTTCAAGTTTGTCCCACACGTGAGGCTACGTGTTAAGTTTCCGCGATAAAACTGAATTTCCTCCAGATTTCTAAGACAAAGTACTGGCTGTTGTAGGCTTTTCTGAAAGATCACACGATTTTTAACTCAAAAGTGATGAAAATGCATATGGGACATTTATGCGATCAGGGGCAAAATCATCATTAAGTAATCATTTTCAACCAGCAAGTCAATGCTTGCTTCACAAAATTATGAAAGTTTTGAGACAAATTAAGATCAAAAAATCGTAAAACTAAACTGTATAGAAAATATGTGTCCGCTTTCCAATGTAAACCCTATTTAATGAAAAGGCTCTGCTCTGATTTTCCTTAAAAGTTCAACTTATAACCAATCTTTTGCAACGTGTCGAGGTATGCTTGGTTAAACCGTTCCGATTTTTAAAAATGTTTTAGTTTTTGTGTAATTTAAATTCGTCGAATCTCTTCGGATTACTGCGCTGGCCACGGGGACGCGCAGTCTCGGTTTTGCATGCTTATTTCATTCCTTTTGTGGCGATGTTTATGTGCTTGGATGAGTAGCTATTATAAATAGGTGGAGTGATTTTATTAAATGATCATTATATTGCATTGTTATATTTAATTGATTATATAACAACAATATATTTTACACTAAACACATCCTACACAACACATATAAAACTGTAAACTAGAACGTTTGGTACGGTATGGCCACGCATCCTTCCTCCCCTGTAGATTCTGTGAATTGTGATCCGTTCTCAGAATCCAATTTGTGGTAAACACAACGCAGTAGGTCTGGCCGCTTTAATTTTTGCAATACATTTTCGGATGTTCTCGGATGTACTGCACTTATTAATAAAGACAAGAAAAGTGCTTGGAGCATTATTTAATCACAAGACTTCCCAGCATGCTTTCATCGGACTGGCTGCGTTTGTGTTAGATAAGATTAGATTAGAAACCACGTGAACACTTTGTCTAAATTTCAGACCTCCTCCTCCCCTCTCCCCCATGTGAACAATTGTGAATTAAACAAAAACAATGTTGTATGGATCCTGGAAAATTATCCACCTGGTTAATTTCCCTTTCAATTTTAAATTGATATAAGATCTTTTGACCATGTTGCCGTAAAAACGAGCAACTTTCGTAAATCTATGGTCATGTCAGCTCCTGGCCAGCACACTTACTCTCCATCCTCTGATGACCTACCACAGACAAGTAATCCTTCAGTCATTCACCCAAACCATCAGTCTTGGGGGATGTTCTGTGCTGCAGTTCGCCACTAGTTACAACGGTTACAAGAAACGGCTACCGACGGCGGGCTGGGAAGTGCAGAGCGGTCGTCGTTCTCCCTGGGTCTGTCCCATTTTGGGATGAATAATAGAATGTAAAATCTCTAGCCTCAACGCACCCTCTCTCTTACCTTCACCAGGACAACCATCCTTCCTTCGGGGGCATCCAGACTGCATTTTACGAAAGCGGCTTCGTTCCAGACGAGGAATCCCGGCGAGATGTAATACCGAGAATAGGGTTGGTAACCGGGTTTGAATTTAGTTTCTAGAAGAGCTTAGCCAAAATGTGCTAATTCAATTGCTTAAAAATATTGGTGATATTTTTAATCACAACTTTTTGTTGTAAAAATGATTTCCAAGATTGTCAGATAGTTGCCCCTATTTCGAATCGATTTTCACCAACCCCGACACCGCCTCAGTGTGGCAGCAGCTGGACGGGTTGAGTTATGTATGCACTCGCCGCCCCCCAAGTCTGATGGGTTATCCTGGCCTGGCGGTGGGGGTGGGCCATCGCATTGGGTTGCAGTTTGGGCTCTGGAGAGAGGGAGCTCACCAACCCGTTTATAATCGCGTGACACGAGACAGTTTAAGCCGCTGATGTGGATGACACCGATCCTGCTGGAGCCTGAAACTACTACTACTACTGCCTGGATGGCCGCAACTTTGTACACTGGCACTGGCCTCTGCTCTGGTAGTAACAGCCCGCATGGAACAGGGCAGTGAGACGGCAGTAATGCAATTTTAATGGAAAACTATTTCATTACGTAATTGTGATGGTGATGGGTTTACACTTGTCGCTTGCAACATGGCTATTTAGAGTTTCAATATATGACTGTAAAAAATATGTCCGAAGAATACTCTGCTCTTGGCATTTTATTAAATATTACTCTGATAAGTTTATATTAGGAAGGCTAGATATGCAGAACAAACATTTTTGATCTCAATCAAGCTTCAAACAAGACCCGGCTTTCCGCAAAGCACCTAAATTTTGTGTGGGAAAAAAGAAAATTTGCTGCAACTTTTCCCGAAGAAAGTATGGCCCTATCTTGCTCCTGGCAAAAGATACAGGGTAGTCAAAACTGGAAATAATCACGTTTCTGACCAATTTTGAGAAAGCTGTTACTTTTGCCAGGGGCAAGATAGGACCATACTTTCTTTGGGAAAGTTATAGCAAATTTGCTCAATTTGAACGCTATTATTATCAAGGATCTGACATGCATGCAGTTTTCTGAAGTCACCGCCAGAGGCGCTGTCAATATTGTTTACGTCTCGGATTAGTTTTCAAAAAGCCATAAGAACCATTAGTAAACAAAATCCTTTTTGCATCGGTATTCGACCTACTTACGAAAAAACCAATATCAAAAATGCTTGAGATTGTTTATCTACACGTCCTTCAAGTGCCCCAAACTAAAAATAAATGAAATTTTGTTTCATTTTCGAGAAAAACGAAAATTAGTGTCAGAGGTAAGACCGGCTCCGTGGCTTAATGGTTACGGCTTCTGCCTCACAAGCAGAAGGTTCAGGGATCAAATCCCGATCGGTACCTTTGAAATTTGAAAACAGGAATTTGAACTTTGAATATGAACAAAAACGAATTATGAATCAGGTGGGACTCGAACTCACATCTTTGGATTGGTGGTCTGGGATGCTAAGCAGTCGGCCATAAGAAAGTTTACACTCTAGCATTGAATTGATCCGTAGTGTTGAAACATTTTATTCTTCTCTTCTCATATTAAATACGCGCTGATCCCTGATTTGCCTGACGGGATTGGAAGTCTAAATATAGATCGAGTTTCCTTCAGATGCTTGCTTCTATAGGGACGTGGCGTTACATCGTGCTGCCATCTGGTTTTTTTAAGTGCAAGAGTGGAAAAGTGCTGAGTCATCGTCTAAAAATAGACGGCGTCCTATCTCGCCCAGCAAAATGAAGTCGATAAAGTAGTCGGTTTCGATGAGAAAAAGTGGAAAACGTGGTCTAAAAATAGCGACGCCATCCCCCTATGTTTAGGCGGGGCTGAACAATGCCCAGCGACCTCGGAATTGGACCGCAAGGAGCTCTGTCATTCTGAAACGGGTCGTTGGAAGCAGCGCGAGGGCTATCACCACCTAATACCCGGGACTGAGATAAGCTGTATCAGCATTCGGCATATACAAAGTCTGATACAAAATATACTTTCCCATAATATCGCTACCGGTTAGCGGGTATTGGATTGGACCACACACACACACACAAACGAAAATTAGCGTCAGAGGTCACGGTGGCTCATACGGCTTTTTGAAAACTCACCCGAGACGTGTGGTTTTTGAAAAGGTCGTCTGAAATTATTATTTTCCCATACATAATTATTTTTCCAAATTATTTTTTTGTGAGTTTCCACTATCTTTTGCAGATATATTTGAGATAATTACAAGTATTACGTAAATTTCCCCACATTTATTAGTTCTAATATCAAAATATTACAAAGTTTTACTTGACCATCCAAGCAATATATCACAATACAGTAAACTAGAAATGAAATAGATCCAATTTCCTTGAAACAACTTAAATTACGTTTGACTCTTCCTGGCCGTTGGTTTAGAAAAAATTGCGCTTTTAAAATACTCACTAAATTTCCATCGAAAATGTTTTAAACTAGTTTTTCATTGAACACCAAAAGGGTGATATGCCAACATTAGGTGCTCGATGGAATTAAATGCTGATCCCCAAGCTCAAGTCCGAGATTAAATGTAAATCTTTTTGAAGAAAAAAAAATAAACTAAAAAAAGTTTTTATTTTTTTGTAAATTATGAACGATGCGCATACGACCTTTTCAAACGCTACGCGCAAAAAACTTGGTTCGATCTTGGTTCGATTTTGACTTCACTCGCCTTGTATGTGGATGACAGTCGTGACGTAGCCGTGATTTTTATGCGTTTTTCAATTGATAGAAAAATGATAATGACAAAAATTGAATAACAAAATATACATAATATACAAAATTGAAATGTTTTGCGGAAAGCTGGGTCTGCACTGATTGCTCTCAAATTTTAGGGCATGATTAGGATGTCAACATGTTTTGTCTTTATTGTGTAACTTTGTAATGTTTCTCTTATTTCTGGAGCAACATTTGAAAGGGGCGGTACGACATTGCTCTTACGGCCTTTCGTCCCATTTAAACGCGTATAATGAAACGCCGTAAGAGCAATGTCGTACCGCCCCTTTCAAATGTTACTCTGGATTTGATTGCTATTTTCGACAACTTTACTCGGATTTTAAATATTGCATCCATCGACTCTTACGAAATTAAATTTAGTTCAGAACTCGAAATCAACTTATTCTGATCAAGTTCAAATTTTTTAAACCTCAACTTTTAAAATGAGATATCTCATGAATAACAGTGTAGATTCGGAATTCATTTTGAAGAAAATTGGACGTAAAATCGATTCAAGGAATTATGTTCTGATTAATCTATTTAATTTAATCTTAATAAACCTTAGCGTAGCCAAACTTTCCAAAGGATTGGAAAGAGCCTTTGCTTAATATACTGCTTGTCATTTATTACACTGACCTGCAAAATTTAACAAAAATGACTCCGCAGGCTCAACTCGAGGGGAAGCATGAAATTAAGGGTCCTCAGAAACACGTGCACTTTGAACTTTTGAAAAATATTTAGACTGGGCCGAATGGTTTTTCTCCAAAGTTAGTATGGATAATTAGAGCAGTTCGTCGCTGTTGCGTACAAGTAAAAAATTGCATGCAATATGTGGTAGTAGTGAACAGCAATAATTCTCCATACCTACAAACTTTGGAGAAAAACCATTCGGCCCTGTCTAAATATTTTCGAAAATTCGCAGAAATTTTGTTGGTCGGTGTTACCATTTTAGTGCGCCATTGCTTTAGAATACATTGAAACGGCCAGGCCTGCTGCTTAAAGTTTACCGCAGAGATGAGTCGTTGAAGTGGGGTGAGTTTAAGCACGGAGTGTTTAAACAACAACACAATTCTGAATTCCGAGTGCAGATTCAGATTCATCGGGCAATATTACATGGTAAAAGATGTCCAGTTTTACCAGTGGTTGACATTTTGGGCGTGCATCATTCGTAACGCCATCTTCGCTTAAAAATCTGAAGAAAAAAATTGGAATTTCGTTAGGGTGGTCCCATAGACTTTTTCTTTGAAAATGAGACATTTTCAAATGAATATCTCGAGTTTAAAAAACACCCCTGAGATTTTTCCAGCGTTTGTAGTGCTAGATCTCCCTTTTCGAATGCAAGCGCTCAAAATTTGGCTTGCGATATTTAAGTTTAAAATTTGCATTTTTTACCAAAAAATGGCTGTAACTTTTGACCCTTAAGTCCAAATTGACTTGTCAAAAAAATAAAATTTTAGCTCTTTTTCAGAAAGATTATTAAAAGTTTCAAAAATCTAGCCTTTTATATGAAAAGGACGAATGAAAACTTGAAATGCGGTTTTAATGGGCTCGGGAAAATATGTTTATCGGATTTCTCGGACAATTGTTACACGCAGAAAAATATTTTGTAGAATCAGCTTGTACGACGTTTGATTCGACAAATTTTTTGTTGAATATAATCAACGCCGATTCTGCGTTGAAACAAACCTTGATTTTCTCAATTCCACAAAAATCATTTGTTGTTTTGAAAAAGTTGCTTTGACGTTTAGCGTTGATTCAACCAAACGTTTTGTTGATTCAAATATGCCTTATTTTTCTGCGTGTACGTAAAAATGGTGAAGTTTTATTAACAAGATTAGAAGATATGATTTTTTGAAAAAAAAATACCGGGTATTTTGGCGCGTCGCGAAAAAAGGCAAAGACGGGAAAAACAACTTTTTTCACTCAAACTGCAATAATTTCCAAATTTAAGCGATGACCTATACATTACATGTCTTTCAATTACAAAAAAATTAGTATCCAAAAATGCATAGGTCAGCTAAAATATTAAAGTTATCGCATAGCTTTAAAAGTTGATGTTTTCCCATGTGTTTCCCGAGACCTCCAAAACCGCGTTTCAAGTTTCAAAGAGTTAATAGTGAAATAAAAGGCAAGATTTATGAAACTTCAAACTATTTTTCCTTAAAATCCTATCTAATAACCTTTAATTTGCCGGTTGAAATGGTGCGAGTTATGATTTTTTGAAAAATGTGATTTTGTCGACGAAAATTGCCATTTTTTGGACAACCATATTATGGTGAAGGTCACCCTTATGACAAAACATTAAAATACCGGTCTAATTATTTCGGCCAAGGAACCCCCAGAAAAAAAATTGAGCATACAATTGGGTACTAAACTGCCCCTGATCGCATAAATGTCCCATATGCATTTTCATCGTTTTTGAGTTATTGATGCAGTCTGGTTCAAAATCGTGTGCTCTTTCATAAGAGCCTATAACATCCAGTACTTTGTTCAAGAAATCAGGAGGGAATCCAGTTTTTTCGCTAAAAGTTAACACGTAGCCTTATGTGTGGGACAAACTTCAAATGCGTTTTTCTCAGCTTGCTGTTTTTGCATATGGGACATTTATGCGAACATGGGCAGTAAAGCCCTATGTCAATTTTTATGTACAACGGTAAAAAACACGATTAAAAACCATTTCTGATCACTTTTTTTCATTTTAATCCAATTTTTTTTTTGACTAGACAACATTTTTTCGATGGATCAACTATGGTCCCCTTGGACGGGCTGTCAAGTAGGACCTTTTCTGTCAAGAAGGACCGCGAGGTTAATTTTTCAAAATTGATTTAAAAATCCATTTTAAGCTCTTTGTGGTCGTACAAAGGGTCATTGTACTCAGAAAAATAAGCTTTATCGCTGTAAACAATAATATCAGCAATCTAAGCTTCATTTTAGGACCCAATTTGACGATTTTCCCCATACAAACTTTAAGCTATTAGAGGGAGGGGTTCCCGTAGTCAGAATGAGCTCAGATTTGGAATTTATCCTAGAGATGGATCAATTTTAGATTTCAGGGGGTAGTAGCCTGGATATTGATCACACAAAAAAACTAAAGTAGACAAGTATTCACCGCGATTCTCACGTCTGCGAATTATTTCATGAAAATCTACCCACTCTGCAGTTCCATGGGGCTTAGGACGGAAATTCACCCTGAGGTTTTTTCGAATTTATCTTTGTATCTGAGGATAGCAATGGTTCATAAATTTCCATGCAATGTATACAGCCCCTGTTCGCATAAATGTCCCATATGCAAAAACAGTAAGCTGAGAAAAACGCAGGGCAAGTTTGTCCCACACATAAGGCTACGTGTTAAGTTTTCGCGTAAAAACTGGATTTCCTCCTGATTTTTAGAACAAAGTACTGGATGTTTTGGGCTTTTCTGAGAGAGCACACGATTGTGAACCAAACTGCATCATTAACTCAAAAGTAATGAAAATGCATATAGGACATTTATGAACAGAGGCAGTCTAGGGGTAATCCAGTTTTTATTTCGCGAAAACTTAACAAGTAGCCTATGTGTAGGACAAATTTGCTTTGCGTTTTTCTCAGCATGCTGTTTTGTTTGCATTTGATACATTTTTGCGAACATGGGAAGTATAGTTTAAAGAGTTAAAAGTGAATTTTTATGTTATACAAATCATTTCAAGAAAGGTGTACCTCACTCCCACGACAACTTTTTGCGTAAAAAAGCACCCATAATTCGTCCATAATCGTTTTCATAGCTCGTTAGTTTTTCGCCCGACCAAACATCAAACGGCACCAATTCTCTTCGGTCATGTTTTATGACATCCCCAAAGTCTGTGAGTCCTCCTCACCGGCAGACTGATTGGCCACTCCGGCAGTACCTTAACCCCCCTCCAGCTCTCCTCCCACTCCCAAAACATCATCGTCATCGTCATGGAAATAATGATTCGACAATAAATACCAGTCGATGAAATGTTAACCTTCAACTCGTTTTCCCATTCTCTGGCACAGACCACCCAGAGCAGAGCAGACGATCTCATTTTCCAACCGTTCAACCCTTACCTCATGCACCCTATTAAGGATCCACTACTACTAAATAGGAAGGGGAGGGGAGTTGGGTCACGCCGAAAGTCAGATGTGCATAGCCACCACCCACCTTTTCGCACCCTCCGGCGGCGGCAGCCACTTCCACTTTAATATCCGTCTGCCAATTTCTGCGTCAAGTTTCCCCGCCCCCAAGCCCCCAGCATTGATGTCTGCAGAACTACAGCCCGTAACGAAATTTACCTGTGATTTTAACATTTCCACTCACTTTCAAGGTCGTCTCAATCATTTTTCATGTCGGGACCGACTACGACGGGGTCGGTCCTTTTGGATGGAATGGGAAGTGGGCAGCTACCCGAGCATGGGTAAATAACAAGGGAAATGCGTAATAATACCTTTCTCTGGTATCAATACCAAATTTTGGTATTCCTGAACCCTTTAAAATTTGTCTTAAGGATTATGCAAGAGCAAAATGTGCTATCATACCAATTAAAGGTATTGTTTTTATATTGCAAAATTGCAGAATTTGTCAATGGTCGAACACCACATATTGGTATTCTTTTGGTATTACAGTGTTTTATCAAATTCCTCTGAAACTATAGGAAAATTTTGACCAATTTTGACAAAATAATTAATTTTGCGCTAAAATAATGTCTCAAAGCGAATGCGAATGAAAACCGGAAATTTCAAACTTGATTTTAAACATTTTTGATATACCCCCTACATAAATGACTTGAAATTGTGGAAAATTTTCTAAGTCAGGATGGCACATTTTGGTATTCTTTTGGTATTACAGTGTTTTATCAATTTTCTCTGAAACTATGGGTTTTTTTTACCAATTTGGACAAGATAATAAATTTTGCGCTAAAATGATTTGAAAAAAAAACAAATACTTTGAAAAATGAGCCAATCGAAAGATTATTGAATTTTGGTTAATTTCAATCCAGTTTTATTTTAATAACACTTATTTTTCAATCTTGTTATTTTTCAGAATCTTTAAGAACTTCATGCACAGGCCGTTCATCAATGACAAATGCATTCGGTGTGGTGAAGAATATCACTAAGAACAACATGGAATCATCAGGTGAGTAGATTTGGCTGTTGCATATGGATCATTTCCGTTTTTTCACTAACTGCAACTGCTGCACTAAAAATTGTATGAAAATACCAAATTTTGGTATTACTTGTGCAAATATCAGCGACCAAAATGTGATCTTGGTTGCCCAGTAATAGATGGTAAAATACCATCAAATCGTACCAAAATCATGTATGTGGAAGACCACAGGAATACCAAAATATGATTTTCCAAGGGCGCGGGAATACCTAAAAATTAAACCATGGCAATACCAAGTTTTGGTATTCAAGCAATGTTCAAAAATTCAGAAGACCTCAACTTGGTATTGAAATGGTTTTATTTTGAGGTATTATTTTACCCTTGGAATAACATGGTTTGGTATTGTTGTGCCCTTCCATATACTAGACTTTGGTATGATTTCATGGTATTTTACCATCTATTACTGGGCAACCAAGGGCACATTTTGGTCGCTGTTATTTGCTCAAGTAATATCAAAATTTGGTATTCCCGTGTTATTTACCCCCGCTCGGGTAGGGGTTAAAAACAAAAATACAAAAAAAATAAAAAAAATCAAAAATAGGGTTTTATTTTTTCCATTATATCAAATCACAATTTAAAGTCAGTTTATGACAAAGTGGTTGTTTTACCCCAAAACCCTCCACAGGATATCAACAACCCAACAATAAGACAGACGGAGGAGATGCGGTCGGTAAAGGGCGCAGGCAACTCCACATGGCATGGTCTGGCCACATTGGCAGTGCCGCGGAACGAAACACGAGAATCGGGCAGCGAACCGGGAGGGGCGTCGGAAAAAGCGGGCTTTATGTACCGAAAGCGGGGTCCGAGGTGGTTGTAGTCTCAGCTGATGAGACAAGGTACACAGGCAGCAGAAGGGAGGAAGATGCAAAGCGCACACCACGGCAAAAGTGGGGGAAATTTGGGAAAGTGGCTGAGCGTCCCTTCAGAAATGCGAAGTTTGTTAATTTGAGCATGAGCATGAGCATGAGAGACCACCCATGGTTGTCCTTCTCCGTTGCTGAACAGGACCGTAATATTCTATCAATACAACCGGTCATACGCTTCAACGATCTAATGGTGTTTCCCTTATCAACAGCATGTATGAATGCGCTGAAAAGATAAAACATCAAGATCATCAAAACTAGATCTGGAGCAAATAGGTAACAGTCGTTGGCCACCAACGGCGCCCGCCATGTCAGTTTGTAGATCTCGGGGGATTGGGACGGGAATGTTAGTTAGCACAGGTTGCTACCAAGGGTGGGTTCTATACGATATCCACACCCCTACGTGTGCCGGAAAAACTACTTCTACACGGAAAGGGGATCGATCGCCAAACCAGCGACCGAATTTTGCTGGGTTGGTTTTGCTGATATCAGCGAAATTTTTCTCTAAACCAAACCGCTGGTTTGTTATTTCCGAAACGGTTTCTTTTCCAGCGAAAGTTTTCGCTGGTTTGATACACATCCTTCCGACAGCCGTCATAAATGTTTGTTATTGTTCACGTTTGGAAGCGATTTGTGGCAATCGAATTGCTTTAGGGGTTTTTTCAAAACAAAAAAGCATGAAAAAGTTCTGCATCAAGTGTTCAGCATTAAAATACATGCTCAACAGGTGATGCTTCTTTTCAATGAAAAGAAGCACGTTTCCATAAAGTTCTCGCAGCAGAAAAATACGGTGCAGTGAAGCTGGAGATGTATTTGTACTGCTGCATAGATGAGTGCACAAATTGTCGCAGGTGGCAGCAAGAATCGTAGGCGAGGAACTTGACCATGGCCGCGGAACAGTTTGTGCTGTGGCAAGTAAGTACAACGAGGAACTTGACCATGGCCGCGGAACAGTTTGTGCTGTGGCAAGTAAGTACAACCTGGCTGGACTTTCTTTTAATTCTGCTTCCGTTACTGCGAAATCGTTTCTGACGATTGTTCCATCCGTAAACCTCCGTCAACCGGAACGGAACTTTAAGATTTTTAGGTCGGTAACCGGTCACGCGCTGGAAAAAAACAACATTTGTTCAAAACTGTGTCTTTCTTTACACCACCTAGACTTAGAAAACGCTAAAAAAAAAAACGCCTAGATAGAAACGCGTAAAAGAACACTGGTCCAGTGAAGAAATCCGCTGGACCAGCGAATTGTTTCCCAAAACCAGTACAATAATCTCCTGGTTGATTTTGGTGCCCTGCCGCTTTTTCCAAACCAGCGAGAAAATTTTCTGATTCTAGCAAAACTGATCCCCCAAACAGCGACATTTTTCACCAAACCAGTGTTTTTTTTCACTGGTTTGGTAGAATTTCATCGGTTTCCAAACCAGCGAAAAAAATTAGCGATTCTAGGTAATTTTTGTGCAGGCTGAGAAATTAGCGACATTTTTCGCTTGTTTTAGCGAACTTTATCGCGATTTGGCGATGGATCCCCTTTCCGTGTACTTGGGATTTTGTTAGTGGGTAAAGGTAATGGCCAGGATTCATCATAGAGGATGATGATGCGACCCAAATCAATAAATTTTGTTTAATAGTGTTATAGATTATGAATTCTCAAGGCAAACAGTCGGATGATGCGGATGAGACTATTCCCGGTTATTTGGTGTTGATTTTGATTTTTGATTCAATCTTAGACAGCCGGCTGTGGAAAGATAAAACCAAATAATATTCGAAAAAGCGAAAACGCAAAACCGCCCGGATAGAAAAACAAACGCAATCGGGGGGACAACAAAGACGGAAATGGCAACGAAATTCTTACGTGATGACCGCGACCCGCACCGTTCAACTTCAAGAACGCAACTGTCAAACTCCGCGAAACCGCCCGGATAGAAAAACAAACGCAATCGGGGGGACAACAAAGACGGAAACGGCAACGAAATTCTGGCGTGATGACCGCGACCCGCACCGTTCAACTTCAAGAACGCAACTCATGCGAAGTTAGTTAATTTGAAGAATTGGAAAAGTATTGTATGGGTTTTTGTTTTCAGAAATGCATTAGATTAATATAGCTGTAGTATACAAGAATTTTAAAATATTAAAATTAGGATTTTTTAATATTAAAATCTAATTTTAACTTTAATATTTTCTTATGAGAAAATTTCATACGGTTATAAATGTTGTTGTAAATGAGAAAGAGCAACATTTGGTTAGGTTGAAAATTAGGGTGGTTCACGATTAGGATGATTTTGGAAATGAACAATAAACAAATCTTACTTTTCAAGAATATTTTTGGGATTTTTTTCGTCCTCTAAAAATTTGTTGGGCTTGCCAATCCAAGCAACTTTGTCGAAAACACCAAAATTTTATCTCGCAACCTACGCCTTCTACGACCAAATTTAGAGAAAGCATCAAGATATTCAATTTTCCGGTAATCAATAGTTGATTTTGGCAATTTCCCGGTTATTCCCGGGACTCGGAAATTTTAGTTTTAAGGGTGCACAGCAACGAAGGAAGTTGTTGTCTTCTTATTCCAAAATTGTCTAACTTACGAACCCAATCCTGCAACAACGGGATTGTAAAATTTGTCAAACTTTGTTGTAAATCACTTTGTGGACAGTACTTTAGGGGATGAATAAAAAAAATATTTCAATAGTACCCGTAATTTTGAAGATATTAAAATGTCTGTAACAAAAATCTGGGTGCAAAAGCTCTGGTTGATGTGCACCGTTAAGGCATTTTTTTTATATTTTGACAAAAAATAGATAGAAATATTTCTGATTCATAACAGTTGCATAAATGTAATAACTTGGGCTAGTGATTTTTCGCGATTTCGCGGAAGCCGCGTAATCCGTGAAATTTGCCCCTACTCGTGAAATTTGGTAAATACCGTGAAATGCCACGAAATTCGAAATATTCAATGAGAAATCGCTTCTCAGTACCTTTAAGCTTTATTTTTTAATTGAAACACTTCACAAGATTTTTAACAAACATTTTGGACTTTTGAAATTTGAAGATATTATTCATAAGAATAGTCAAATAAATGCAGATTATCGATTATACATTTCCAGCTAACAATTTTTATCCAACAAAATTCCAAAAAGATTGTAATAGAACATCAACACTGCAATATAATTAAACGCAACAAAGCACGTTCTTATTTATTTTTTAAACTTTGTAAAATTCATTGAAATAATGATGAACAAGTTACATTTAATGTGAGGCAAATAAGAAAAAAAAGAATATTTTGAGTATACATAATGTTTTTTATTCAAAAATACAAAACATGTTGGAATAAAGTTGACAAAGTATTTTGCAATGTAAAAGTAAGAAAAACTGCTATGAATGAAGTTTTGCCTAAACTTAAATAAAATACTCAAATTAATCTATTTCAGAAATTTAAGAAAACGAACAAAATTTTATCACATTTATTTTACAAATTCTACTTTTATTGAATATGACATTTAGGATGTGCTTCGTTTTGAAGATATTTTAGCAAATTAAATTTCTTAAATCTCAGCCTAATTAAAATTGTCCGATTTTTTGTAAAATGTCGCAGGAACCAATGTAACATGTTAATCCACCCAGCAGGGCAATTTGGCCAAATCAAAAATCCAAACATGCAGAATTTATGCAATGCAGAACTTATACAATGCAATTTTATTTTTCAAATAAATAATTTGTGTAAGGGGGTTTTATTTTGTATCTTGAACTACTGCTAACTTTTTCGACACTTTTCTGTGTAAATCATGCTAAATTTAAGGTTTATTTTTAGCAGTTTTCAAAGTACCGTGAAATTGCCGTAAAATTCTAATGTTTTGTTATCGGCATGCCGCGAAATTTCGATTTTTTTGCAGTGAAAAATCACTAGCCCTAGTAATAACGTTAAGTCATAGTTATTCAACATACCGTCAGTAGGGGTGACTATGGGTCAAAAACCGATACACCTCTCGTAATTTCTTAATAACAAAAACAATTAAAATAACACCAAAAATCTTTTATCGTAGAATTGTTCTTAGATAGTTTACTAACATTTTCCCAAAATATGGTGTAATTTGATGGACTCTACCTTAAATGGCAATCGTTTGAAAATTGACCCAATCTCACCCCTTATAGGGGGTTACATTGGGTCAAATGAAACTAAAATGATGCTCAAATACAAAGATATGGTAAAAACAAGTCATCCAACAGTGTTTCTTGTTCGAGGGAATCGTATTGACATGCTAAAATGTTTGAAAAGTAGAGTTTTTAAAACATTTGGGTACTTTTTGATCAATTCCAACAAAATTTTTAAAAAGTTGATTTTTCGAGAGGTCATTTTTGGCCAAAAACGTACCTCAATTTTAGACAGCTGCTAAAATGACAGGATTTGTTCTAGGAACGGGATTTTTTCAGCAAAGTTATCTCAAGATGTCCCTTGCACAACCCTATTAACAGAATTTAGTTTCATTGAGAAGTACCTGAGAAATGGTAAAATCCGTAAAAAATCACTTTGACCCAATCTCACCCCCCAGACCCAATGTCACCCCCACTGACGGTAATATAAGTTTCGAATTAAATAACTTTGTGCTGCTTTCTACATGTTTTTAAAGTTTTCCAAATCTGCGAGTACAAGTTTAGACTTTTCTTATTAGGTCTTATAAACAAACGTAAACATTGACTGTATCCCACTTACTTCGATAGACATTTACATAAGGTGTGAGAAGGATACACTCAATGTTTACATTTGTTTATAGTACCTAATAAAAAAAACTTCCAGAAGTATTATTCAACGATTGAATGATTATTCATAAATTTATTGAATCTGTCTGTGTCGGACGTATTTGGACATCAACCTGTTTTTTTCCAAAACATAAGCAATGTCAACCAAGGGTCCACATTTTCGGTTCAAAGATCAGACATCACTCGCTCATCGCTGAGCGAATCTTTATCGACTAGAGCTCGCAACCATTCGCGAGCGAACACGACTCTCAGGCTACCAGCGACTTGCTCAATCGCTTCACCCAGCGACACCAATCAAACACAAATACTTTGTGATTTTTTTTGCCTGCTCCGTCCGTCGACCCGAGTCAAACACGAATACATTTGAATATGTTCAGAGAGGAGAGAATCTATCAAAATACCAGCTCGGCACACTTCTGGCCTGTACTACCACAGTTCGCCGTAAATTTGTATTTGGCTGGGTGGAACTTGCTTTTAACAAGATTGCAAAACATTTTTCATAACGTTGATTTTAAGCAGTATATGATAAAAACAAAGCCGATCGCAAAACATTTCGACTCAGCTTTGAGCGACATAATTCAATCGATCTATCTAAACTATTCGCTGTATTACCCGAATGGAGTGAGAGCGAGAGCAAAGAGAGAGTATTCAGTAGCGATCGTTGTGTAAGTGACAAACGGTAGGAAGCACTTTGTCGTCGCGTTCGGTTTGTGGTCGCGAGTAAATAATTCTATTTGAAGCAATCAGGATCCTTGATGTTAACTGTTAATAAGCTGTGAATAATTTTTGTTACAGGGAAAACTGAACTGAATATTTACAACTGACAAAACAAAAAATGCTAAATTTTACCGAAAATAATAATTGATTTTTGGTGCCAACACGAAACACAACATGACTTGCCGTCAAAATAGAAAATAATGTTAATGGGAGAAGTCTATTAATTTCAAATTCCTTAGTTTTTCTTTTCTTGGCTGTAACTTATTTTTTTAAGGTAAACTTTGAGCTTCCCAACATTGCGGTTGTGCCATTAACTACAGTTATTGTGATTTTTTTTTACTTTTTTACCAATATCTAAATAAGCAAATCAAAAAAGCATTGGTAGAATCGTACTTAAACTTGCCTTTTTTATGTACGTGAATTCAAATTTACTTGAGTCTAATATTTGTTAGCATCACAATTCCCGGGAGTCTCGACCAAAATTACCGGGAATCGAGAGGCTCAAAAATAGAAAATTTCCCGGGAAATTTTTCCAAAGAATTCTAGCTCGTCACCCTCTAATTACATCATTTTTGAGCACTTGTATCGAACAGTTTTTGACACTGTTTGGGGATTTGGGTTGACAAAACACACGGACGTCAAATTTATGCCGGAAAACAAGCATTTCACTGAAAACCCTATTCAAGTTTTCGAAACTGCAAAAATGTTGTATGCAACTGTATTGAATCCAACTCGGCAAGCCTCGTTGTACGAATCGAGCTAAAAAATTCTTAATTTTACAACTCTTTGCATAAACTTGTATTAAAAAGTTTATGGCAAGGTTTATGCAAAGTTCATTTTGGTTTTATTTTTTAACATACGTTTGTGGACGTAAATAATATTGTTCATAAAACTTCATAAAAACCAAAATAAAATGACAACACAAGTCACGCTACTTTAAGACTCTATCACCCATAAACAAGGCTCAGTAGCTGGTGCGGTGGGAGGGGGGTACGCAGAACGAAATTAAGGATATTCACTTAATAAAATATAAAATAAAGCATCTGACTTTGGAGCGTTTCAGCAAGGGTACGTCTAGCCACCCCGGGGTGGGACGGGATGCTCCAAGTGGGAGTTTGGAAGGACTCGAGCAGCAGCCTCACAGCAGAACATGAAACCGTAGACACCGTCTATATAATACCAAACACACACACACACAGCAATACACACGATAACGTTTGGGTGAACCGAAGAGCCTTTTTTCCCTGAACTTTCTGTACACAAAACGGATGTTGGGGTTGCGGATGAGATGGAGGAGGAGGAGAAGCTGCCCGGCCGTCGATTCCTTTCCGTGCCATCCGACGGGGTGCACACGAGCGCTATCCTGTGTGACCTTGAGACATTTTGCGAAGAGCAGTTTTATGCGTCGGCTGACCTTTTTTTGCCTTCTTTTATGCTGCCTCGCCATCGAGGACGTCCTTCGGCATATAGGACAGCCGAGGGAGTCTTCGGGAAAACTAACAATATTTATCAAATAAAAAAAGTTGTGGTTATTCTAGATATTCATAAAAAGTCGTAAATCCATACAAACACTCATCTTTTTCACGAGCTTGAGATTTTAGATGTTAATTTTATGTCTTTATTTAAAAATTCTGGAAAAAGCCACAACGATTCCACAGAGACTAACGCAGCCAGCTCTTCGACTCTTCTGGATGTCCTTGGTGTGACGAAAGTGCCCGTCCACGAGACAGTATAGCCCAAAAGTTGGTCCTGGCCGCCAATCCAGGCCCGTCGGAGGAGATGGAATGTAAATATTCGGTGAGCTTATTGTTGTGTGTGTGAGTCGTCCCGGGCTCTGGCGTTGAATTCAACATAAAAATAACAATATGTGCTTTGACGAGATATTTGTGTTTGCGGTTTTGGCCTCTCTTCAAAATAAAGAAGTCTCGTCTCGGTTGGGTGATCGTCGGAACGCCATAACTAGGACGCCCGCGGGCATTGGGCTGCCAGGGACAGGACAGCGAGAAGAAAGGACGGTTCTGTCTGTAGTACCTTTCACTAATGGATTAATTAAGACACACTCAGAGAAACGATTGTCTTTGGGGACGGTTCTAGAGGTACTCGTTGGGTGGGATTTGATGGGGGGACAGAAAGTTGTCATGATCAGATGTTTGCGTTGGAAAAGAAATCTGATGAGCTAACAATGCAGTTTGACAGCAAAGTTGATTAAAATTTGTTTGAAAGAAACTGAATTAAGTTCGTTGACTTGTATTTATGAAATTATCTGCCAATGATTAAAAACTCAAATAAAATACAGTCCAGACTCGATTATCCGAATTCCCTATTATCCGAACATTCGATTATCCGAAGTTCGATTATCCGAAGGTTTGTATGGGACTTCAGATACGAACAATTACCATACAAAACAAATCTTGTATGGAGCGTGAACAATCGCTGAACCAATCCTCCCCCTCCCCCCTAAGGTGTTCACGTGGTTTATAAATGGTCCTAAGTCTTATCATGAACAAAACAAAAATTTCGTGTTTTTTATTACTTTTAACATCATTTTCGAGTTCTGCGAACCATTTCAATCAAATTAAAGTTGTTGAGTGTCTTTAAGAATACTAATTACATTTTCTCAGTATTTCAACACCGCCATTTTGGCAGCCATCTTGGATTTAAAAATTAAAAATCACTTTAAAGCATGTTTGGGGTAATATTCAAGCTCAACAAACCAAAACAAGACAACAACAACAAAAATTTCGTGATTAGATTATCCGAAGTGAGTTTTCCGAGGCCTTCGGATAATCAAGTCTGGATTGTATCATTTTTACCATAAGGTCGTTCAATTTATCAAAGAAAAAATGGAAATTTTTATGTAATTGAAAAAAAAAATGGGAAACAAGGACAAGTTTTTTTTACAAAAGACCAACTTTACTTGCCTGAATTAAGTTTTAATTTGGTTTTGTTTGTTCATCACAAGGTTCATTACTTATAAGATTGATATAGTCCGACTCGATTATCCGAAGTTAGATTTTCCCTTAGGCTCTTTTATTTAAATTTGCAAAAAAAAATGCATTTTGGGCGCCCAAGTACCTCCTGAGAGCGCTATATCTTTTTCTTGAACGCGCAGCACAAATCGGCAACTTGGCAAATTGGCAAAATGCAAAGTTTCTCTTGGGCCCTGCTGAGGGCGCCAAATTGTTTAAGGAGGACGACCTTTTTGTTAAAGAATTTGTTAGTGTACGACTAACCTCGACTAACCTACTGCTCAGCCCTTAGTTAGACTATCCGAAGGTATGTATGGGACTTAGGCTAATCGAATCATGAACAGAACATTTTTTTATTAATTTTCTTACTTTTAACATCAGATTTGAGCTCTGCGACCCCATTTTAGTTAATTTTGAATAGATGATTGCCTATTAAATTACAAAATGCATGTTTTCAAAACTTCGTCGCAACCATTTTGGCCGCCATCTAGGAATAAAAAAAAATAAATCACTTCAACGTAGTTTAGGGGTGATACTCAAGCTCGATAATCAAAAATAAGACAACGTAATTTTATTTTTTTTTTCGTAGTTTGATTATCCGAAGTGAAATTTTATCAAAGCCAGTTTTTTCCGGTTCCAGTTTTTTAGACTCGATTATCCGAAGGCCTAGAATTAATAAAACTTGGGATATGAGCAATTCTCGCTGAAACCGTCCCACTAGATGCACATGTTCTCAAATCGTTACGGCAATGTTCTCATTCGATTCAGCGCACCAAAAAACCATAAAAACAACCTTCGAACCAATGAAAATGTCAGCCGTTAGCCACCTGTAAATAAAAACTTGTTTTGAACAATGGATTTTTTCGAAAAAATGCCCTAATTTGAAGAAATGATATGTATGTATGTATGTATGTATGATCCCCATACCCGCAGGCAACTTGGTCCCGAAACACATGTGAGCGCTAGGTGAACAATTCGATCATCTTTTACTCCGTAATCTGTACACCCACGTGCATAAGTTTTTTTGCACGAATTTTAATGCTACAAATTCCAGCGCATAGAACAAAATGGTTTCCCTCTTCCCTTCCCAAACGCCGGAAATTTGTAGCGGGTGTAGGGACACTTCGCATAGACGCCCTTGCTCCCATCACGTCACTGAGGGTATGGAGCGACGAGAAATTAATAAGCATGCCCCCCTAGTCGAACCTTCATTAGAGAAGCAGGCAATCCACAACTCACAGCGAACGACCAAGGGAACACCCTACCGCGTATATAGTTAAATTGGCGTGGTTTGTCTTTATTGATCTGAATGAATGTTAGTATAAGTGAAAGAGTATTTTGATATTTATATAGGAAAGATCTCACCAAATAAGAAAAACTTCATGGGTTGGTCCATCCCGACCGATTCGCCACGAGTCTTCCAGCTTCTAGCATAGAAACAGATCTCGCCTGAACGGATACTGCTGGGGTGTTGATGTGCTGCTGCAAGCCTTGATGAATTTCTTTAGACGATTTCTTGGTCTTGGTCCTTGGTCCAAATCCAGCAGCTCGCTGGTATTGATGAGAGCTCGCAGTTCCCGGCACCTTCTGGCTTTCAGCTCGCTGGTATTGATGAGAGCTCGCAGTTACCGGCACCTTCTGGGGTAGCACTCGCCCCGACGAATCGCGGAAAACCGTATTTTCAATGGCACCATCCCGTAATTTGCCTTTAAATTCCACTACACCACACTTTTTTTCAAATTCTAGAATTTTTTTTCACCATGCCCTAATTTGAAGAAATGATATCTCCCAAAATACATTACCAAACATCAAAAACTTATATATCCTTGGAAAGGTAATCGCGAGGGCTTTCTATAGCACTTTGATAAACATTTAAAAAAATATTTTTTCATGGGTAATTTTAAGGATTTTTGGGAAACTTACTCATAATTTTGGCATAATTTGAGACATAGCAGTTTGAAAATGAAGGTTTTTAACATTGTTTGCAAAAAAGTGAAACTTTGGGGTGGTGTCAAATAAAAGGGCGTAGTCCGATTTAAACGAAAATAGTGTTTCTTGCTTGTTTTGATGGTATCAACAGCCCCACCAAATTTTAACTTGATCAAAAAATATTGATTTCAACTTTGCACTTTTATGTGCACGATTACAAATAAAGCAGACCTTCCTAAAACAAATTCTGTACATACAATATTTCTTCAGTGAAATGTCGAGACTACAGTCTAAGTAAGGACATTAGTTTTCAGAGTACTTAAAAGCTTAAAATTTAGAAACTTGTTTGTTTATGTATGCTTTTACATAAACAAATTAAAAATATGATCTAATGAGTGAAAGCATAGTTGAAATAACTGTCCCTATTCATCCTATATGTCCAGATTTGCCTCAGATGACTGTACATTCGGCTCAAATACAATCCTGCTTTGATTTGCCTGTAAATAAGACTCATTTCTGAAGTCTGAGCTTTGATTATTTTTAACTGAAATTTGACCAATTTCTTTCATCCGTTAATAACTAAACGAAAACTATTTCATTACACTACTTTTCTCAAGTTAATTTTATGCAAAATCGTCCAATCTTTCGAATAAAAATGGTTTCGTAACGATAAGTGGTTGCGAACACGGTCAAAATTCAAAATTAAGAGTAAGTTTCCCAAAAATCCTTAAAATTCCCCATGAAAAAATATTTTTTTAAATGTTTATCAAAGTGCTATAGAAAGCCCTCGCGATTACCTTTCCAAGGATATATAAGTTTTTGATGTCGGATAATGTATTTTGGGAGATATCATTTCTTCAAATCAGGGCATTTTTTCGAAAAAATCCATTGCTCAAAACAAGTTTTTATTTACAGGTGGCTAACGGCTGACATTTTCATTGGTTCGAAGGTTGTTTTTATGGTTTTTTGGTGCGCTGAATCGAATGAGAACATTGCCGTAACGATTTGAGAACATGTGCATCTAGTGGGACGGTTTCAGCGAGAATTGCTCATATTCGAATCACGACAAAAAAAAATGTGGTAATATTTTTGATCCTACGGGAGCGAATGACCCATAGGGTTAAAGTTCCTTTAATAAAAACAACAACAACAACATATTTTTGATTGTCGAGTAGGGTGCTCAGAAAAAATGATCCCCTGCTCCACAAGCGAAAAACGGTTCTATGTGTTATTTTAAGCATCTTACCCGAGCATTTATACCCGAGCATACATACAAAAACGACTTTTTTAAATCGCTAATAACTTTTCAGGATCGAGTTTTACAGCTTTGGTATGTTTTACAGCATAAAAGCACATATGTAGAGCATAAAATTTCCCATGAGAACCTCACTTTTGGGAATATTTGGATGGAAGTAGCGCATCCTGCAGACAAAATGGGTAAATGTTGACCGATTTTGCTCATATTTGGCTCATAGTCCTAAAATAGCTCTGGGAACAATATTCAGCTTGTGGAGCGAGGTTTTGTAAAAAGTCCCATATTCTGGGCACCCTATTGTCGAGTTTCAGTATGACCCCTAAACTACACTAAAGTGGTTTAGAATTGTTATATCCAAGATGGCGGCCAAAAGAACGGCAAAGTATTGAAAAAAAATTGTTAATTATTAGGCAATCAACTTCTCAAATTTGACTAAAATCGGATTGCAGATCTCGAATTTATTGTTAAAAGCAAGAAAATAAAAAAAAAACAGGAAACAACATATTTTTTTAGTCATGATTCGATTATCCGAAGTCTCATACAAACCTTCGGATAATCGAACTTTGGATAATCGAAATTTCGGATAATCTGGACTGTAGTTGCTTTGAAAAAAGCAATTTTAAAATCCGAGGTTTCTTTGATAGCAAGAGTTTCTTTAAAAAAATATTTAAAAGGTGTGCAAATTTAATTGACTTTGTCAAGTAGACTACATTCAATATTAAATTTGAATAAGTTACAATCAAATTTATGTTAATCGATTTGTTAATGCATTCAAATTTGAAGTCTATCAATCAATCAAATAAAAATTCGATCGAAAAGTTTTTTCATACAAATATAAATTTGTATCCTAAATCACAATTTTCTATTTTAATTTAGAACAAGTATTAAAATGCTGAAATTTCTAACAATTTGAAGATTTCTTTGAATTCACAACACTCAAATTGGTTAAAAAGGCCTTAATTTTAATTGTTCTTAATGCAAAATTGTCCGAAGATTTCGATTCCGTTTTCCGAATCGAAATCATTTTCGTTGTGAAAATCATGACACTTTGAGAGTATTTAAACAATCCTAATATTTATCAATGTTTCCATAGTTATAGTTCACTAACTATTACAACGTTTCAAACTGCTGAAAACTACTTTTTAAAGTATGTACTTTGAAAATTTGTTTACCAAACTCAGTATGGTTTCATTTCGTTCTGTTTGTATTAAATACGTATTTTACGTTATTAAAAAAAAATCTTCAACATATCACAGTCATATCACCCCGGTCAGGGCTGCGGAGTAAGAGTCAATGTATTCGGGAACTTTTTGAGGACCGAGGATGGCCTATTTTTTTAATAGCCAAAGAGCAATATTCAGGGATTAAGAAAGAACGTTGTTCAGCTAGGTGGAAAATTAAATGGATATAAGGGACCCCCCTGGCTCGATTCCTAAGGCATTCCTAAAGGCCAGTTTAAATCCAAATTGGTTAAGGTTTAGGTTTCAACGGATCGCTTTGCACTCTCCGAAAAAATTGAAGAGCGTTAAATATCACATTTGAATCTCACTCTTGGCAAAATTAACACTACGTTCCGGAATTTTTTTTTTGCCTTTCTCCATGCATTTTTTTTTTCCATAGAAACTTCAACTCTCAATAAATAAAGTTTTTGAAATACTTCATCGAAGTGTTTGCATATATTGTGGTTATCTTGATGCATAGCGTCTCTAAAAAGCCTCTCTAAACCTCAAAATAACAAGAATCGAGCTTCTATCCCATCAACCACCACCACCTTCACGAGACATAACCTTATTGGCTAGACGAGCTCTAAGCCCAGCGAAATTTGCATGACCAAGTCTGAGCACCGGGGATAATCTTTAAGGAGTCCAACAGTGGGATGGGGATGCTAGAAGGTGTACAATTTATTACCTCGGATGCTGCGAAATTCTTCTGTCTGGAGGAAATAATTTCTAATTTACCTGAAACGCAAAGTTTTCATCGAGAGGAAATATTTCAGCGCTGAAAGTGCCGCATTAGGGTGGTTCATCCACCCTCACTTTCGATTGAACTCATGTTATTGTAGATTTTGTTTACATTTGCATCATTTCATCAACATGAAAAATACTTGCTATTCTTTGAAGAAATCATCACCCTGAAAAAACCACCTGCTTCCACCTCTGTGTCCATCCACGTGTCACTTCTCCTCCAGACAAGGATTACGTATGGGTTGACCTTTGGCACATCATCCTGCCGCCGGCCGACGGCTGAGAAGTTCTGCCGGAATATGTGCTCCGGGGGACTCTCTCTGGGGGGACCGTACCTTCGTCGTCGTCGTTGACGGTGGCGGTGGTGGCCATCATTTTCAAAGAGTCAAGTCTGGTGGCAATAAACACGTGTTTCGTGTCGTCTAAAGCTGCGTGTGGGACCGATGATCTGAGGATTTTACGTTGCTTGCCGTGGTGGCTTGCCTGCCCTCCCGAAGGTACCACAACTTCTGACAAAACTAATACAAGAACACATAAATATACTTAACACCGAGTTGGCTGCAGGTGGGTAAAGGCAGCCACACGGTTTGAGCTGCATGGAAATTTGAACAAGATATTGAAAGTATGGAAAAATATTTAACTTACTCAAGAAACTAATAATAAAATTAAACATATCAATATCATATAATTTTAAATGGAGAGTTTAAACAAAAGTCATACAAATAGTAATAAACTGTCCTCCTTATGTAACGGCTAACTAGACATAACCAAATTCTAGTTCATCCTAAATCTACAGCGTAGAAAGCTTCCTCCAACCAGCCAGTGGGCCAGCGATTGGAGTGTAAGAAAGTGATAAAAACTTTCACTTTCTTTTCCTTCCGTCGTTATTACTTTTCCTAACATTTTCCACCTGGACACACCTGATGTTTCCTTAGTGAGCTGCCCACGCGAAAGGATGATTGTTGTTGCCAGAGTGAGTTGCTAGTTTGCTGTGCACAGTGTGTTCATAAATTGTCTACAATCATTTTTATTAATTTTTTTAAAAAAGTATTGCTTGATTTAAAAAAATAGCTTGTTTTGGCAGTTTGGCCATTAGGTTGGTCCTGGGCGAGTAAGGGTGGTCCAAAAAATTGTTAAGATTGAAATTTAATTTTGAGAAAATCCCAAACTGTGCCTACCCTTTCTACCTTTTTAATTGTCAAATTAAAAAGGTTGAAAGGTTGGTTGGTTAGCTCCAGACAAATAGCGTCGGTATAGCACTGTGAACCGGTAAGTTGGCCTTGCCCTTGAGACTAAGTCTACTGCTGTATTAGTGCCTCTCTGTAGGTGGTACCTGTACCTTGCAAGGATAGCATGCAAAGAAAACAAATAAATTTCAATCATTTCATTAAACGTGACGTGGACTCCGGGTGTACGAACGCGTCCGTCGACTTTACAGCTTTTCCATCACTCCATACTTCATTTTCACGCCTCCTCCCCTCAAAACCAGACTAAACACATTACCCCCGTCAACCTCCGCAGGGCGACTTTCCGGACGGGTTTGCCTCTGGGCCGGACGACTGACGGCCCGATACTGTAACGATAGGAAAAAGGTTATTTGTTTAACTTTTATTGGCTACAAAATTGGCTCTGGGGTGGAAAAGCAATTTTCACGCCGGACATTGCTCGGGCGCAGTTTCCCCTCCCGGTCATCACCCACTCTGAGTGCTCCTCCCGCCAAAAAATTGGGGGAGAGGGTGGCCGCTGGCGAAAGCACTCAAGCAGTTTGTTTGCTCTTATGTAAATTTTCGGGTCCGTCTCGGCGATTGAATGCGACAGGACTTTTAATGAGATATTGAAGGATTTGTCTGCGCAAACGGAGCGCTTCATCGATTTTCGTGAATGTCGCGCGTGAATAGATACATTCATTAAAGAATGCAGATAGTGAGACATTTTAATGGAACACTTATGTGTGATTCTTAACAGATTCCTGTGAGATTATTGTGTAATTGTTGAGAGATTTTTTGTAGGATGCCTGTGCAATTTCAAATGATTGTGTGATTCTTGATTCCTGATGTGAGCAATTCTCTACGAAATCGACCGATTTCGGCCATTTTTATTCATTTTACTTTTTTATTTGGCTCAAACCCTATCACCAAAGAAGCCATTTTGTGTAGTTGGTTCACTCATACAAATCTTCATACAAAAATGGTACGTAAATATTAGAATATCAGTAATTATTCAAGAATTTTTTTGATTGATTTGGAGTCTTCGGCATAGTTGTAGGTAATTGATAAGGACTATTCAGAAACAAATATACGGATACGGAAAAATGTGTTTTTTTGATTAATTTATTTTTCACAAAAAATTAATTTCCCAAAATCCGTATTTTTTTATATGTTTTAACGGACCACCCATCTTTTAAGCCATTCGGAACTATGGACCAAAATTATGCGGACGAGTTGTAATTTAAAAAAAAAATGTGATTTATGTAAAAAAAAACAAAATCTCGTACTTAAAATTGTTTACCTTAATTTTTATATAAAATCGAATTTGCAATCGAAAAGTACTTCACATTTTTTTGATCAAGTGCACCGGTTTTAAAAAACAGCCATTCAAAGTTAAATTTTGTCCAAACAATTCCGGTTATTTTTTTAAATAGTGTTCATGATTTCCCATTCCTGATTTTTTATGGTTCAGAAAATTTGCAATAAAATTGTCTTAGAGACTCTGAAGATTGGACCTCCTGATATACAGTGGCTTAAAGAAAAAGAAACAGGATAATTGAAGTTTTTTAAATCTCCCCCAAATAACCCTCCAATTTCTGATGTCGATATCTCAGCAACTAATGGTCCGATTTTCAATGTTAAAAAATGATACATTCGATCTTTTCCAAAAAATGTGCTTTGAATCAAGACTAACATTTCAAAAGGGCTAAACATTCAATATTACTCCCTTTTGAAATATTAGTCTTGATTTTTTTTTGAAAATATTGTTTTCGAAGAGTTCGGAAAATTTCATGAAGGTTGTATTGAAAATTGGACCATTAGTTGCTGAGATATCGACATTAGAAATTGGAGGGTTGTTTGGGGGAGACTTAAAAAACTTAAATTTTCCTGTTTCTTTTTCTTCAAGCCGCTGTATCTCAGCAACTAGAGGTCCAATCTTCAATGTTTCTTAGACGAAAGTTTAGGAAATTCTGAACTTATAAAAAAATGATTTCAGGAATGGACAATCATGAACACAATTTTAAAAAGTAAAAAAACCGTAATTTATCGGAAAAAAATTAACATCAAATGGCTATTTTTTTGAAAACGGTGCACTTAAACAAAAAAGATACACGTGATTTTTTTGGGTGATTCTTAAGAGATTTGAGTGTTATTTATAATAATTGTTGTTTCATGAGAGATTAATAAACTGTGTATGAATTTTGATTGAATCTAAAGGTTTCACAGCAATTCTTGCAGGATTTTAGTAAGATGTTGTATGATTTTGGATAAAATTCGGGGTTTGGTCAAATATTACGTAACGGGTCGCAGGGTTTTTGCGCGTTCGTCGTCGGTGTGCAACAACAACAAAACCTTATCATACCATTTCGGCTCGATAAACATCGTGACTCGTCGTTCGCTTCGTTAATCAGTACCCCACTAAACGTCAATCATGTAAAACTCGTAAAAACATCTCATTTTATAAGTTAAACTGTTAAATCCTTCACCATTTAATTACAAATGATTTTGGTTCAATCTTTCCACAGCCGGCTGTCTCAGATTAAGCCATTTCTTTTAAAATTTAACAACCGATAAACGGGAAATGTCTCATCCGCAGCATCCGATTGCTTGCCTTGAGAATAATACAAAATACCTATGATTTTGGGTCGCATCATCATCATCTATGATGAATCCTGACCAAACACCCTATCCTACTAACACATTTTCAGGTTCCTGGCGCTCGTGGGGTGTAAGCACAGGGCAAACCAGCTGCCCTAGTAGCAACCTGCGCTAACTAACATTCCCGTCCCTTAAAATCGAGATCTACAAACTGACATGGCGGGCGCCGTTGGTGGCCAATGACTGCTACCTATTCGCAACTGATCTAGTTTTAGCAATCATGGTGTTTTATCTTTTCGGCGCATTCATACATGCTGTTGATAAGGGAAACACCACTAGATCGTCGAATATTACGGTTCTGTTCAGCAACGGAGGGGCAACCATGGGTGTTCTCTAATGCTCATGCTCATATTACGTATCACAAAATTTGGCATTTTCAGCATCATTCCCCCACGTAACCAAATTTCTGTATATATTAAAATGTTAATATATACATGTAGCGTAACAAACATGTCAGCCCACTCCCTCCCCTAAATATGTTACGTAATATTTGAACAAACCCTGGGGATCTAGTGTGATTCCTGAGTGATTTGAACTATAAATAGATCTTCAGAAGTTCTTTTCTGATTTGAAGTTATAGTGAGAATTTATTTGATTTATGAAGAATTTTGTGAGATTCCTGGTGCATTTTCTTCAATTATTTAGTGGATCATGAGTGGTTAGAATGGTTCTAGTTAGATTCTTGAGATATAGTTTTGTGATTACTTGTTTATTCTTGAGAAAATGAAATGGAATAGTTTCTTGTTCGATGGGTAACGTGCAATTCCTGTGGGATTTTATGTGGTTCTTATCAGACATGCATCCGCTCTAACTCCTCTTTTACAAGAACTTGTTTGGCATTTCACGTAGATGATATCCAGCATGTTGTGCCAGTGATTAGAATACGCTAATTACGCTTGTCTTTAAGGCTCCCGAAGACCCTGAGAGATTATTTTGAAACCCAACTGAGATATAGGTTAAGAACTCTTAATTGCACTCAAAGAGCTTTAAGAAGTTCTTCTTGAGAGCTTAAGAGAACATTTACATGAAAATATAGCTAAAATCGGGTTTTCCAAAGAACCAATGTTTTCTACACATTATTCAAGCCAAAAACAAGAGAATTTTACCTGACAACAAGCATAACATTGCTTTAAACGAAAATGCCATCTAGAACAAGCTGAGTGCCGTTAAAAAGAGCTCAGAGTGCCGATGCATGTCTGGTTCTTATTGTATGTTTGAATGATTTTTGTGTTATTCTTGTGTAATTTCTGTGGGATTTCGTGTGATTATTGTTAGATTCTTGTGTTATTCGTGTGGGATTCTTTGAAGAACTTTGCAGCATTCTTGTTGTATTTTGAATGGCCTTTGTCGGATAATTTAATAAGTAATATTTATATTATTCTTGTGAGATTTTGGGATTCGTATGTGTTACTTTTATGATTCTCAGAAGTTTCCCATAGTTTTCTTTCATGATAATTTTTACATTCTTGTGGGATTGATGTGAGATTCTTGAGATATTTGACGGATAATTGATTAATTTTTTGAAGGCTTATGTGTGATTTCTGTATGATTCTAAAGAAATTCTGGTGAATTTCCTGTGCAATGTTGTGTGACTCTTGAGGGAATCTTTTTGAATGTTTGAGTAATTCATTTAAGTTTCTTGTTGAATTTTCTGAATTTTTGTAAGATTTTGTATGATTTGGTGAATGATTCTAATGAGATTTTTGTACTTTACGATTCTCCGTGTTATATCGTGTATTTATGTGAGATTCTTATGTGATTTTTTGTTATTTGTAATTTTTAGAAATTCTTGTGTGATATTCGTATGATTCTAGTGAGATTCCAGTTATTTTTTTGTGTGTTTCTTGTGGGATTTGTGTAATTCTTGAGAAATGGAAATTTTGGGTAGTTTGTATGATTCCATGTGTCTTTCTTTGTTATTCTTGAATGATTCCCATTAGTATTTCTTTCGATTCTTTTTTATTATTCGGAAGATTCTAGTAAACTTCTTTTGTGATATTTCTAACATGACTTGAGGAATTATTGTTGAATTCTTGAGAGATTCTTCTGTCATTCTTGTTCGATTAGAAGCAATACAATTTTCTAATCAGCAAACATTTTTCTCCAAGTAGTTGGTGTCAAGTATTATCCTCGACCTCACGTTCGGGACATTACTCTCACGAACATTCTATACACGGGCTTTGCGTTCAGGGAATCATCGATAATAACCCTGGGAGCATCATCATTCCATCGGAGACCAACGAGTCGCACATTTGTCCTTATTGAGTTGTGGCGCTGGCTTAGACATCGAGCGGACAGACATAAGCGATGTCAATTTAAACTTACCAGGACCACAGATCGAACCAAATTGAAGAAGAAAAAACAAAAGTAACTGCCAACCATTTCGCCACCGAAGCTCAGTTTGATCCTGTGAAATGGTGCGCCCGTCGTCGGGCAGCGATGAAATCCTTGCCTGATCCTACTCCCTCCTGCTGCTGCGAAAGTCACTATTATTTATGGCAAACTCATAAATACCGGAGAACTTGAAGTCTTGAGTCAGTTCGATTCCTTCGTACGAGCAGCAACGAAAAAAGGGCCACTTTCGCCACATAGTCCGCAGAGGAGCTCTTTTATCGCTCCCGGGTGAAAATCCGTCAAAGGCGATTATCGAGAGCATAAAGTGCGGAATGACTTCGTTCGTTTGACACCATCCGAACCATATCGTCACGACGCTGCTGTGACAAAGTTTTTTTTCATCTTCTTAGAGCCATTTGCTGTGGTGAACGTTTCGATATGACACGTGTGATGGAACATGACTTCACGTGAGATGAACTCTAAGATGGAACTGGGATCTTGGGTTCGAGAAGGCTATTTGCTTTTAGACTGAATCAAAACATAGCACTTTTCTTAGACCATACTCCAACAAATTAACAAAAAAAATACATATTTTTCAACATTTTTTTGAATTGCTTACTCACTAAATAATGAACCAAAAACTTTTGAAAAATTCAATAAATGAATATTAATATAAATTACTATTACAGGTCGTTTACCTCATTGCTGATGTATTGCATGTTTAATAAAAATTTTATAAATATAAATAAATAAATAATGAAAATTACATGTCGATTTCAAATCTACAATCAACAAGTTGTTGAACTTTACATTGAACTTGCTCACTAAAAAGCAAGAAACAATGATCAATCACGGTTTTCCCATCAATACTTTCAAATGCAGGTCAACGGCGTATTAAAGATAAATGCTTCACCCTAACAAATCCAAACGCCGTCATAATAAGTACTTCAAGTTCGGTACAAGAATTTCTCGGCGCTACTTGTACGAACTGCGCACGAGCCACTTCCGAGTGGCTAAACACCCTTTTGTAGCGATTATGGCTTTAGCTTCCAGACACTTAAACCCTTCACCTGTTGAGATTCCACTGTGACATGTTTGCAAAAGTTATCAATGAAGTTGATTAGATCTCGATAATGTTTCCTGTATAAAAGGGAAAACTCGGTGAAGATCTCCATCAGTTACAATTGAGGAACAGCGAGTAAAAATGAAGAGCTTTGTGGTGTTCTGTGCTCTCTTCGGTTACGGCAGCATAGCTTCTCTGCTACCTCTGGATGACCATTACACCAGTCGGGTCGTTGGTGGTCACGAAGCAGCTCCCGGATCTGCCCCGTACCAGGTGTCTCTGCAGGGATTCTTCGGACATTCCTGCGGTGGAGCCATCGTCGGTGAGCAGTGGATCCTGACGGCGGCGCACTGTGTCGTCGGGGCCAGTCTGGGCACGTTGCGGGTGCTGGTCGGGACCAACAGTCTCAAGGAGGGTGGCCAAAAGTACAAACCGACCAAGTTCATCGTCCACAGTCGGTACAACAAGCCGGACTTCCACAACGACATCGCGCTGATCAAGCTGGACTCGAAGCTTCAGTACGGAGAGAATGTGAAACCAATCGCTTACTCAGAGAAACAGCTGCCCGAGGAGGCCACCCTCACGCTGACCGGATGGGGTCGGACCTCAACCAGTGGAGCTATTCCGACGAAGCTGCAAACCATCGATCTGCGTTACGTCGGGTACGAAGAGTGCAAACGGCTGCACAATAACGCACCGGAAGTGGACATCGGACATGTGTGCACCTTTACGAAGGCCGGCGAGGGAGCTTGCAATGTAAGTTGTTTTTTGTTGAATTATTACAAATTTATTACAGCTAACTTTTATAGGGTGATTCTGGTGGTCCTTTGGCCTACAACGGAACGCTTGTTGGTGTGGTCAATTTTGGGATCCCATGTGCCAAGGGATATCCGGATGCGTATGCTCGCGTTTCGTACTATCATGACTGGATTCGGACCAATATTAACAGCAATTAGAGATCAACCAAAACTATTTATGTTGAATCAAAAATGAATAACTGTTACACTCCATTCTTTATTTGTTCTGTAATATTCAAAAAATAAAAATCAAACAACTTTACAAAACATTCCTATCAACTATTCATCAGCCACTTCCCTGTCCGGGTGGAAACGTCGGCAGTCCCGCTCCACCTCCACCTCCCAGTCCGCCCACCAGCGATCCAAGCATGCTGGGATCAAACGGCGTGATGATGGCCTGAAACGATCCCAGCACCAGCATTGGACGCACAGCCTGCTGAGCTCCTCCACCGGATCCGGAACCTCCACCAAATCCAGGAAATTCGGGAAGTTTCCCTCCCAACGGACCACTCGCTTCGGCAGCCGGTTCCGTGCTGGTCGGTGTCTTTTCCGTGGTCAAGGACGGGGGTCTGACGCTGGGTGGCCCCGCCCGAAGGTCCTGCGAGGAATCGTCTGGCACTGGGAGGGTTTCCTGTGATTGGCTTGGGGTCGGGGTCAGATCGGCGGGAAAGGTATGGACTTGCACAATTACGGCGATGAGTAAAACTGATGATAGGTACAAACGGGCCATGGTTGAACTTTTCAGGTTGAGGCACTGAACGATACTGAAAAGACAGTTTTAGCTGTGAAAATTATGTAGGCAAATGTTGCACATTTTATCAATGAAACATGTGGAGAAAGTTGATAATTAATGCATAGGGGGAGAGTGTACCGTTTTTCATATTATGCGGTTCGTTTTTATAAGCAGTTGTGATAACATAACAATAGTCCATTATTCAATTATTGATAGCAATTTATAGGGGAATTTGTCATTTCATATAGCGTTCGCCACATTTTTTTATTCAAAACATAGGAAAAACAATTTTTTTTTTTTGACAAAGGACTTTGTCTTAAAGCTCTATCTGCGGTGTCAATGCAAAATTTTTCGAAAATGTAGCGTTACCGTCGCAAGCCCTCGGCGTGACATTCTGTTTCTGTTGCGTAGATGCCGTGAAAACTATTTAAGCTAAAAGTTAGCCTCTGGAGGATTTAGTGTCCATCAGACTTTCATCAAAGACGGACCTTACGTTGGGAATTTTATTGCTCACACACACACACGCATGTGGTGCACGAACTTGAGAGGAGGTCCAAGAAGTTATTGACGGTAGCCAGAACGGTCCCCGGAATACTGAAATGATCGGGAACAAATTGGTAGGATATCGGCCACACCCGGAGTGGCCAGTGCCCTGTGGGAAGGTTCTACCGGGAGGACATTTACGGAACCATACAAATTTGGGCAAAATGGGTATCAAAATTCATGGTTTTTGATACTGGTAATGAAAATGACCATTTTGGCAGGATTGGCCACACCCGGAGTGGCCATTGCCCTGAGGGAAGGTTCTACCGGGAGGACATTTACGGAACCATACAAATTTGGGCAATATGGGTATCAAAATTCATGGTTTTTGATACTGGTAATGAAAATGACCATTTTGGCAGGATTGGCCACTCCCGGAGTGGCCATTGCCCTGAGGGAAGGTTCTACCGGGAGGAAATTTACGGAACCATACAAATTTGGGCAATATGGGTATCAAAATTCATGGTTTTTGATACTGGTAATGAAAATGGCCATTTTGGCAGGATTGGCCACACCCGGAGTGGCCATTGCCCTGAGGGAAGGTTCTACCGGGAGGACATTTACGGAACCATACAAATTTGGGCAATATGGGTATCAAAATTCATGGTTTTTGATACTGGTAATGAAAATGGCCATTTTGGCAAGATTGGCCACACCCGGAGTGGCCATTGCCCTGAGGGAAGGTTCTACCGGGAGGAAATTTACGGAACCATACAAATTTGGGCAATATGGGTATCAAAATTCATGGTTTTTGATACTGGTAATGAAAATGACCATTTTGGCAGGATTGGCCACACCCGGAGTGGCCATTGCGCTGAGGGAAGGTTCTACCGGGAGGACATTTACGGAACCATACAAATTTGGGCAATATGGGTATCAAAATTCATGGTTTTTGATACTGGTAATGAAAATGGCCATTTTGGCAGGATTGGCCACACCCGGAGTGGCCATTGCCCTGAGGGAAGGTTCTACCGGGAGGACATTTACGGAACCATACAAATTTGGGCAATATGGGTATCAAAATTCATGGTTTTTGATACTGGTAATGAAAATGACCATTTTGGCAGGATTGGCCACACCCGGAGTGGCCATTGCCCTGAGGGAAGCTTCTACCGGGAGGACATTTACGGAACCATACAAATTTGGGCAATATGGGTATCAAAATTCATGGTTTTTGATACTGGTAATGAAAATGACCATTTTGGCAGGATTGGCCACACCCGGAGTGGCCATTGCCCTGAGGGAAGGTTCTACCGGGAGGACATTTACGGAACCATACAAATTTGGGCAATATGGGTATCAAAATTCATGGTTTTTGATACTGGTAATGAAAATGGCCATTTTGGCAGAATTGGCCACACCCGGAGCGGCCATAGCCCTGAGGGAAGGTTCTACCGGGAGAACATTTACGGAAACATACGTCTTGGGGCAATATGCGTATCAAAATTCATGGTTTTTGATACTGGTGATGAAAATGGCCATTTTGGCAGGATTGGCCACACCCGGAGTGGCCATTGCCCTGAGGGAAGGTTCTACCGGGAGGACATTTACGGAACCATACAAATTTGGGCAATATGGGTATCAAAATTCATGGTTTTTGATACTGGTAATGAAAATGGCCATTTTGGCAGGATTGGCCACACCCGGAGTGGCCATTGCCCTGAGGGAAGGTTCTACCGGGAGGATATTTACGGAACCATACGTCTTGGGGCAATATGCGTATCAAAATTCATGGTTTTTGATACTGGTGATGAAAATGGCCATTTTGGCAGAATTGGCCACACACGGAGTGGCCATTGCCCTGAGGGAAGGTTCTACCGGGAGGACATTTACGGAACCATACAAATTTGGGCAATATGGGTATCAAAATTCATGGTTTTTGATACTGGTAATGAAAATGGCCATTTTGGCAGGATTGGCCACACCCGGAGTGGCCATTGCCCTGAGGGAAGGTTCTACCGGGAGGAATTTTATGGAACCATACGACTTGGGGCAATATGCGTATCAAAATTCATGGTTTTTGATACTGGTGATACAGATGGCCATTTTGGCAGGATTGGCCACACCCGGAGTGGCCATTGCCCTGAGGGAAGGTTCTACCGGGAGGATATTTACGGAACCATACGTCTTGGGGCAATATGCATATCAAAATTCATGGTTTTTGATACTGGTGATGAAAATGGCCATTTTGGCAGAATTGGCCACACACGGAGTGGCCATTGCCCTGAGGGAAGGTTCTACCGGGAGGACATTTACGGAACCATACAAATTTGGGCAATATGGGTATCAAAATTCATGGTTTTTGATACTGGTAATGAAAATGGCCATTTTGGCAGGATTGGCCACACCCGGAGTGGCCATTGCCCTGAGGGAAGGTTCTACCGGGAGGAATTTTATGGAACCATACGACTTGGGGCAATATGCGTATCAAAATTCATGGTTTTTGATACTGGTGATACAGATGGCCATTTTGGCAGGATTGGCCACACCCGGAGTGGCCATTGCCCTGAGGGAAGGTTCTACCGGGAAAACATTTACGGAACCATACAAATTTGGGCAATATGGGTATCAAAATTCATGGTTTTTGATACTGGTAATGAAAATGATCATTTTGGCAGGATTGGCCACACCCGGTGTGGCCATTGCCCTGAGGGAAGGTTCTACCGGGAGGACATTTACGGAACCATACAAATTTGGGCAATATGGGTATCAAAATTCATGGTTTTTGATACTGGTAATGAAAATGGCCATTTTGGCAGGATTGGCCACACCCGGAGTGGCCATTGCCCTGAGGGAAGGTTCTACCGGGAGGACATTTACGGAACCATACGACTTGGGGCAATATGCGTATCAAAATTCATGGTTTTTGATACTGGTGATGAAAATGGCCATTTTGGCGGGGGACATTAATCGAACCATACGACTTAGGGCAATATGGGTATCAAAATTCATGGTTTTTGAAACTGGTAATGAAAATGGCCATTTTGGCCGGATTGGCCACACCCGGAGTGGCCAGTGCCCTCGGGAAGGTTCTACCGGGGGGACATTAATCGAACCATACGACTTGGGGCAATATGGGTAGGGACCATCCATAAACCACGTGGACACTTTAGGTGGGGGGGGGGGGGGTTATGGCGATAGTCCACGATCCATACAGCTTTCTTTTTTTGTATGGACAATTGTCCACGAGGGGAGGGGGGGGGGGGGGGATTTAAATGATTCCCAAAAAAGTGTCCACGTGGTTTATGGATGGTCCCGTATCGAAATTCATGGTTTTTGAAACCGGTAATGAAAATGGCCATTTTGACCGAATTGGTAACACCCGGAGTGGCCAGTGCCCTCGGGAAGGTTCTACCGGGGGGACATTAATCGAACCATACGACTTGGGGCAATATGGGTATCAAAATTCATGGTTTTTTAAACTGGTAATGAAAATGGCCATTTTGACCGGATTGGCCACACCCGGAGTGGCCAGTGCCCTCGGGAAGGTTCTACCGGGGGGACATTAATCGAACCATACGACTTAGGGCAATATGGGTATCAAAATTCATGGTTTGGCCACTACGGGTGTGGCCAATCCTATCAAAATTGTCATTTTCATTACCAGTATCAATAACCATGAATTTTGATACCCATATTGGCCCATGTCGTATGGTTCGATTAATGTCCCCCGGTAGAACCTTCCCGAGGGCACTGGCCACTCCGGGTGTGGCCAATCCGCCCAAAATGGCCATTTTCATCACCAGTATCAAAAACCATGAATTTTGATACGCATATTGCCCCAAGTCGTATGGTTCCGTAAATGTCCTCCTGGTTGAACCTTCCCTCAGGGCAATGGCCACACCGGGTGTGGCCAATCCTGCCAAAATGATCATTTTCATTACCAGTATCAAAAACCATGAATTTTGATACCCATATTGCCCAAATTTGTATGGTTCCGTAAATGTTTTCCCGGTAGAACCTTCCCTCAGGGCAATGGCCACTCCGTGTGTGGCCAATTCTGCCAAAATGGCCATTTTCATCACCAGTATCAAAAACCATGAATTTTGATACGCATATTGCCCCAAGACGTATGGTTCCGTAAATGTCCTCCCGGTAGAACCTTCCCTCAGGGCAATGGCCACTCCGGGTGTGGCCAATCCTGCCAAAATGGCCATCTGTATCACCAGTATCAAAAACCATGAATTTTGATACGCATATTGCCCCAAGTCGTATGGTTCCGTAAATGTCCTCCCGGTAGAACCTTCCCTCAGGGCAATGGCCACTCCGGGTGTGGCCAATCCTGCCAAAATGGCCATCTGTATCACCAGTATCAAAAACCATGAATTTTGATACCCATATTGCCCCAAGACGTATGGTTCCGTAAATGTCCTCCCGGTAGAACCTTCCCTCAGGGCAATGGCCACTCCGGGTGTGGCCAATCCTGCCAAAATGGCCATTTTCATCACCAGTATCAAAAACCATGAATTTTGATACCCATATTGCCCCAAGTCGTATGGTTCGAATAATGCCCCCCGGTAGAACCTTCCCGAGGGCACTGGCCACTCCGGGTGTGGCCAATCCAGTCAAAATGCCCATTTTCATTACCAGTTTCAATAACCATGAATTTTGATACCCATATTGCCCCAAGTCGTATGGTTCGATTAATGTCCCCCCGGTAGAACCTTCCCGAGGGCACTGGCCACTCCGGGTGTGGCCAATATCCTATAAATGTGGTCCCAAGCCCATTGCCCCAAATCATTCTGGTCCGGTGACCGTCCTTACAATCTTCATAAGAACAGAATTCCTCCCAATTTAGTGCACAAACTGTGTCTTTCAATGTGTGCGTGTGTGTGTGTGGGCAATAAAATTACCACCGTGGATCCGCTTTTGTCGAAACCTCGTAAGGCACTGAATTTTTCTGAGGCTATCTGTTAGCTTAAATAGTTCGCATGAAATGTGGCAACAGTGGTGCAACATTCTCGCGTGACAGTTCCACGTAAACAGGAGAGGAGGCAAAATTTGCACCATGTTGCCACATTTCATGCGAACTATTTAAGCTAACAGATAGCCTCAGAAAAATTCAGTGCCTTACGAGGTTTCGACAAAAGCGGATCCACGGTGGTAATTTTATTGCTCACACACACACACGCACACATTGAAAGACACAGTTTGTGCACTAAATTGGGAGGAATTCTGTTCTTATGAAGATTGTAAGGACGGTCACCGGACCAGAATGATTTGGGGCAATGCGCTTGGGACCACATTTATAGGATATTGGCCACACCCGGAGTGGCCAGTGCCCTCGGGAAGGTTCTACCGGGGGGACATTAATCGAACCATACGACTTGGGGCAATATAGGTATCAAAATTCATGGTTTTTGAAACTGATAATGAAAATGGCCATTTTGACTGGATTGGCCACACCCGGAGTGGCCAGTGCCCTCGGGAAGGTTCTACCGGGGGGACATTAATCGAACCATACGACTTGGGGCAATATGGGTATCAAAATTCATGGTTATTGAAACTGGTAATAAAAATGGGCATTTTGACTGGATTGGCCACACCCGGAGTGGCCAGTGCCCTCGGGAAGGTTCTACCGGGGGGACATTAATCGAACCATACGACTTGGGGCAATATAGGTATCAAAATTCATGGTTTTTGAAACTGATAATGAAAATGGTCATTTTGACTGGATTGGCCACACCCGGAGTGGCCAGTGCCCTCGGGAAGGTTCTACCGGGGGGACAGTAATCGAACCATACGACTTGGGGCAATATGGGTATCAAAATTCATGGTTTTTTAAACTTGTAATGAAAATGGCCATTTTGACCGGATTGGCCACACCCGGAGTGGTCAGTGCCCTCGGGAAGGTTCTACCGGGGGGACATTAATCGAACCATACGACTTGGGGCAATATAGGTATCAAAATTCATGGTTTTTGAAACTGATAATGAAAATGGCCATTTTGACTGGATTGGCCACACCCGGAGTGGCCAGTGCCCTCGGGAAGGTTCTACCGGGGGGACAGTAATCGAACCATACGACTTGGGGCAATATGGGTATCAAAATTCATGGTTTTTTAAACTTGTAATGAAAATGGCCATTTTGACCGGATTGGCCACACCCGGAGTGGTCAGTGCCCTCGGGAAGGTTCTACCGGGGGGACATTAATCGAACCATACGACTTGGGGCAATATAGGTATCAAAATTCATGGTTTTTGAAACTGATAATGAAAATGGCCATTTTGACTGGATTGGCCACACCCGGAGTGGCCAGTGCCCTCGGGAAGGTTCTACCGGGGGGACATTAATCGAACCATACGACTTGGGGCAATATGGGTATCAAAATTCATGGTTTTTGAAACTGGTAATGAAAATGGCCATTTTGACCGGATTGGCCACACCCGGAGTGGCAATTGCCCTCGGGAAGGTTCTACCGGGGGGACATTAATCGAACCATTCGACTTGGGGCAATTTGGGTACCAAAATTCATGGTTTTTTAAACTGGTAATGAAAATGGCCATTTTGACCGGATTGGCCACACCCGGAGTGGCAATTGCCCTCGGGAAGGTTCTACCGTGGGGACATTAATCGAACTATTCGACTTGGGGCAATATGGGTACCAAAATTCATGGTTTTTGATACTGGACATGAAAATTACCATTTTGATTGGACATTTTCCGAACCATACTTGTTTTGGCAATTTATTTCCACAGAGGTGCCAAAGATTGAAAACATTTTATAGGAATAAATTATTTAGGATTAAATACATAGGCAATGTTTTAAAAATATAAAATAAAATAGAATATTTTTCAGGAGTTTTGTACAAAGTTCTTTGTCATATTGGTCATGTAGAACATAACCACCTGCACCTTTTTTTATATGAATTGCACACTTCTCAGCATTTTGCTGGAATATTCACCTACTCCAAGATTGACCTGGAGTTAGGCTCGGCTGTCTTTTTAAGTTTGGGGATGGGCTCCCTTCTTTTCAATTAATCTTTAACCTTCCACAATAATCTGTTGCACTTGCCAGTGAGCCTAAGCTCTTTTAAGGCAGTGCATTAAATCAATTTACTAAAACTTAGGTGTAGGTTTTGGTATAGAAACTTGAAACATGAATTTGAAATGGTTAATGAAAGCTTATATTTGTCAATGCAATTAAATGAAATGGGAAAAAGATTTTGTGATGATTCTTCAATAGCATGCCAAATGTAGCTTTTCTGTACAGAGATAAAAAAATCATGGTAATATTACATCTGGGAAGGGGTACATTTTTTATGTCAGAAAAAAGGTGTAATTTTACCTCTGGAAATGTGTAATTTTACTTCTTTTCTGGTGTAATGTCACTTTTTCAGTCTAAATCGAGGTAAAATTACATCATAAAAGAGGTAATATTGAACCTTCCAAAATTACAGCTTCCAAATTTCCTTTTTTTTTACTTTGTAGACCCTAATATTTTTAGGACATTCATTTGGACATTCTCTTGCTTTTTCACTAGTAAAAGTAGTACTTTTTGAAAAAAAAACTTCATTTCAAAACTATTTTATCCAGAGCAGCAAAACACTGCCTACAAATTGTCTGTTCCATAATTGTGGGATGTTATTGTGCCTCCCACAATTGTGGAACACCTGAATTTAAATGATATTTTCACAAAAAAAGTTATCAGACCATGTATAAAACATCACTAAGCTTTAGTTTCATTGGTTTCAGTGTGCGAAGTCATTATTTTGTTAAAAATATGTACTCCTGGAGTGATAAAAAGTTTGTTTACATCCGTAAGAAAAGAGTGTTCGGAAATTGTGGTTTCAAGGGTCAATGTTTTTCTTTAAAAAAATGATAAAAAAACGTAAAAAATTACAATCGGTCGATACATCAATCGAAAGAACACAAGCAAAGCTTTTACATGAAGGTAAAAGCAAAACATTATTTTGAACTATCGATTTTCTATGATTTTTTGAACATTGGCCAATCTGTAAACCATTCCGAATATGTGGGATGACAGTACACACAAAAAAATATTACGGTAATGACAAAAGTAACTTACTTTTGAATTAAAAAGTTGTTAAAATTTGCTACATTAAAAGTTTTTTTCTTGTTTTGAAAATGAAAACTTTTACTGCTACAGTTCTTGAAAATCTCATTGCTCACTGATTTAAAAGTTTTTACTTTTAATTCGACTGTAAAATTTCTTTCATTTTGACGTTCTCGTGTAAACGTGTACGCCTAAGTCGCAAATGTAAACAAACACTTTGGTGGGTCCGGTGGTGCTGGTGAGTCTAGGACGCAAAGCAAAGCCGACCGCGGCAGCAGCCAGGACTCGGACGCGGAAACCTTCGTGAGCCAAACAGCAGCAGCGGAACGCCTTCGAAGGAGAGTGGTGCAGAAGCGGGACGAGGTCGAGTGCTCGAAAAGGACAAGGCCAGCTTCTTGCAGGAACTGCAGCTGTTCCACGACCGGAATGCGTAAGAAGAAAGCTTGGGTGTTTTGTGGGGTTTGTGATTGATTTTGATTGTTTTTGTAGGATGAGAGGTAGGAATGTGGATTCGCACCGGTTGTATTGGGTGGTGGTGGCCCGGGATTGGTGGTTGAAGGTCAATTCGCGTGAGGACTGGGGTGAGATCATCGAGGAGATGGCGCTGCCGAAGCGTTGCGTGAACAACGAGATTGCGTTGAAGAAGATTAACTTCCGGTTTTTGGACAAGTACGCGAAAGTTTATTTTCACGAAGGGCCTCCGATGAAGAGGATGACGACGAAAAGCTACATAATCGGAGGTGGGCAGCGCAGATGTTGCACTCGGTGCCGGCGGTTTACAGCACCGGTGAGTATTGAGAATGTGTGCAGTGGCTAGCCAACTTCACTTACTTTCCACCTCTTTTAGCAACTTCCCGCCCACAAACACTCACGTCGCGACGGCGCAGCTTCAGCCGAATGAATCTGGACAGTGAGCCAAAAAAAATCTGTGTCATTCTCGAAGTAGGATTACGTGCTCCGAGCGAAAATGTTTTAAACTAGTTTTTCATTGAACACAAAAAAGGTGATATGCCAACATTAGGTGCTCGATGGAATTAAATGCTGATCCCTAAGTTAAAGTCCAGGATTAATTGTAGATCTTTTTGAAGAAAAAGAATAAACTTAAAAAAGTTTTAGTTTTTGGAAATTATGACCGATGCGCATACGACCTCTTCAAACGCTACGCGCTAAAAACTTGGTTTGATCTTTGTTCGATTTTGACTTCCTCTCCTTGTATGTGGATGAGAGTCGTGACGAAGCCGTGCTTTTGGCTTGGTTGAAAATTAGGGTGGTTCACGAATAGGGTGTTTTCGTAAATCTAACTTTTCCAGACAATGTATGAGATTTTTCTTTTCTTAAAATTTATTCCTTCTACAACTATTTTTTTGAAAACCCTCAAAAAACTGTAGCAATTAATAGCAATTTAGAGTTTCGAAAACACGTGAATGTTTAGAAAAATTAAAATCATCCTGAATTCATGAAAATTTTACATCTTTAATATTAAAAGTATTTTGTGAATCTTTTTGATCCAATATTCAGGAATTAGTTTTTTTTTTCTCATCGTCCCAGGCCGAGGGACAAAAATCGAAAAAAATGTGTTTGACATATTTTCATTGACATTCACTTTTTGAAAAAAAATGTTTGGACTAAGGCCAATGCAAATACCATTTAAAGTTTTTGCCAAAAAATTAAATTTGGTATTTTCAAAAATGTACAATTGATTCTAACTATTTTTACATTGTATAACGTTTATTTATACATTTATGATCAAATATGTTTTTTAGTAACCTTTTTTCATATCGGGAAAAGACGTCAAACTTTAGGAAAAAAAATCAAATAGTTTCAGGACCAAGTCCATAAGAGCCACTTTTTTAAGAAAAAGACGAAAACTTCTTCAGTTGATTTGTACCCTTCGTTTTTAAGTTTGTATTTTATTCTTGGTTTTCTATTCGAGTTTTCATCAAAACACAATATGATTTTTCGATGCTTAGAAAAATAGGAAATCTAATATTTTTCTGTTCAAAATTCACTTTGTTTTGGAATAAAAAAAATCATTATTTTCAAGAAAAAAACATGGCATATTTCGTACTTCACATCAAAATTTCACTATGTTTCAAAGTATTTTGAAATGGGCCAAAATATGCTAATCATAAAAAAAATCATGGGATATTTTGTTTTGAATTATTTTTCAGTGGATTCAAATAGATATTTATTTGCCTAAAATTTTAATGTAAGGTATGATTTTAAAATTATGATTAGATCTCAATACTTTTCACACGCTTATTTTTACTTTAAATACACAAATCAAATTTGACCATATATGTTATCTATTGCTGAATATTTATAAATTTAATCATCTGAAACATAATATAGGGACCATCCATAAACCACGTGGACACTTGAGGGGGGGGATTGTAGGATTGCTGCTAAAATGGCATTGCACTATCTAGAACAGCTTATGACGCAAAACATTTTTTTTTTGTTCTCAGAGCAATTCCTCACCGAGCTTCAGATAACATAAAAATAAAATAAAAGCCTTTCATTTTCTGTAAGAACTACTCATCAACGATCTATTTTCAGTTTTATAATAAATGGATATCGAAAAAATAAACTCAATAACTGAAGCTTGCATAGAAACGACACATCAACAATTTCATATTGCAAAAGGCACAAACGAAAACCCACGGTCATGGCAAAATGATTTTCGTAAAAAAACAATCACAAAGATGTCTTCAAAGGTGAGAGTTTTCACCTTGAGCCACAATGCGATGACTTTGGAGTGGAACACTCCGACTCCTCCTTTCACCCGGTAATGCTCTTTTTTATCCTACCAGAGAAATGGAAAGCGAAGATCAGAGACACCATCGCAAAAGCGCATACACACACGACTTATAATAATATGAAAATGAGGGAAAATGAGAATTTAGACAGCTCATAATAACAGCAATTTCAGTGCCCACCGACTCACCAACTCACCGTCAATCGGTGGCACAATGGATGATTGTATGATAAACAGAGGTCATAATAAATTTAAACAAAATTTATTTTTTGATTGCGATTACAATTTTTTATCTCTTGATGACTTCGATGAATAACATTTAAAATGTCTAATCTCATTATCCCTTGGATGGAAAAATCCCCGATACATGATCCGGCGACG